>NC_080540.1:146563434-146866464 GCF_028640845.1 Ahaetulla prasina
ATTGCTCTATAGAACTGGATCAGCAGCTCCTTGGGCAGTTTGAGCTTTTTGAGTTGGCGCAGAAAGAACATTCTTTGTTGTGCTTTTTTGATGAGGTTTTTGATGTTAGGTGTCCATTTTAGGTCTTGAGATATGGTAGAACCTAGAAATTTGAAGGTCTCTATTGTTGATACTGTGTTGTCTAGTATTGTAAGAGGTGGTAGTATGGCAGGGTTTCTCCTAAAATCCACAACCATTTCTATGGTTTTGACTGTGTTCAGTTCCAGATTGTTCTGGTTGCACCACGAAGCTAGTTGTTCAACCTCCTGTTTGTATGCAGATTCATCATTGTCTTGAATGAGACCGATCACTGCTGTGTCATCTGCAAACTTCAGTAGTTTAACAATATTCCAAATACTGTGTTTCCCCGAAAATAAGACACTGTTTTATATTTTTTTGAACCCTGCAATAAGCGCTTGGCCTTATTGCCATGCGCTTAAAAGCCCGATTGGGCTTATCATCAGGGGATGTCTTATTTTGGGGGAAACAGGGTACTAGTATCAGTATTGTTTTGGAAACCTCCCAAATTAAATAGGGGTTGCTAATTGTCCATCCTTTGGTGTGAAGAGTGAAAGAATGACATTAACTCAGTTAATTAATACCAAGAAATGTAGTGTGGATACTAATAAAATCATGATGGGGAGATAAGCTGGTTCATGTCTCTTATGTATAAGAACCATCAGCCTTTCTACCGTGCTTTGTGATCTGCTGAATTATTTTGTGGTCAATAACTTGTGTCTACATTAGCTTAGACTCAGCTCTGTCACTTCCAATCCTCTTACCTTTACTTTTATGTCTTTAGATGACAAGACTGAGGACTGACTTATTCATGCAGCTGCTTAAAGAATTGGTAAATATGCCTTAAGTGAGTGAATAAATAAAAAACAGGCCAAAAGCTCATTAATTAGGCCATTGAAATATTAAACTGGTTTTTCAACAAGGACAGGAAATAGGAGAAGATGATTAAGGTGGTTCTTGAATATTTGTTTCCTCCCCTTCTGAGAACAATTTTTTTTAAAAAATTACAAGAAAGCAGTTTTTAGTAACTTGCATTTCATGATAGTTTTTATTAAAGCTCTACTCTGTTCTTTTTTTAAAAAAAATTATTTATAACACAACACAATATGACAAACACAAAACACATAACATATATTCCCTTATTACAACTGTTTCGTAGCGGTAGTCTTCTTATATTTACATTTTCTCCCATTTCCCCTTATAATATTTAAATCCTTCTTGTCCCACGATCCCTTATTACACTATAATTTCCATCACTCGTATTATTGATTTTATACATTTTATACATTATCTTACAAACACTTTACGTTTATGATTTCTCCCCTTTCGTTATTATTCACTATTTCTAATCTTCAGCCAGTTGTACCAGTTGTATCAGCTCTACTCTGTTCTGATAGGACCTCAGTCACATCCTATTTGGTAAACGTGCATTGATCCTAAGAGATATTCTATCTTGTGGTGTGTTAAACTTATTTAAGTTAAGTTGATAAAAAGTTTTTAACATTTCCTTATTTGCACCTAAGGATGTTACAAATATGTCCTGACAACCTCTTTTTTCCCCTATCATGTCCCTTATAACTTTGCTTTTATCTTATGGATGAGGCAGCCTTAAGTCGCCCTTGGCAGTATCAGCATTAAAATATGTTTTCCTCCATATTTCAGTTCATCCAAGAGCAGCCAGGAGAGATGTGAAATCTGTTCGGCTTTGTCACTCATTGCCTTGCAGGGGATTATAGAGGAACAAGTGGCAACTCCTTCTTCCTTCAGAAACTTAATCTAATAGGAGGACAGACCTCTGCTAAGTCTCCTCCCTTTCCTCAGAAGGAAAATAATAGAAATTCAAGTCTTTCTTATGTACATCTTATTTATTTATTTATTTATTTATTTATTTATTTATTTATTTATTTATTTATTTATTTATTTATTAAATAAATAGACAAAAAATTAGAATGAAGTTGAAAGAAACAGAACAAGAAATGAGAATAAATTAATGCTGAAGAAGTTGATGTCAGTTGGCTCACCTGCTCAGCCAAAATTCTACAAACTATCACCAACAGCATAAAGTCCCCAACTCAGCTCACAGTCCATAGGACCGTGATGGCAAATCTACAGGTGGCATATGGAGCCATATCTGTGGGCATGCAAGCGTTGCCCTAGCTCAGCTCCAGTGGGCATGTGCGCACCAGCCAGCTGATTTTCAGGCCTTCCAGGCCCACCAGAAATTGCAAAGTGGGCTGTTTCTCGCCTCCAGAGGGCTTCCGGGGTGGGGAAGGCCATTTTCACCCTCCCCAGGCTCCTAGAAAGCCTTTGGAGTCTGGGAAGGGTGAAAAATGGGCATACCACACCCACTGTGCCATTGCATGCCAAAAGTGGGGGGAGTGCGGGGGGGTCATGTGTTCATGCGGGGGGGGACGGGGTGCAGTGAATTATGGGTGTGGGCATGCATGCGAGCCCCCCCACTCTCCCCGTTTTTGGCACGCGACAGCAAAAAGGTTAGCATCACTGCCATAGGAGAACCCAAATTATATACCACATCATACTCTTGTTAGCCACCAGTTTGCCATATAATTCTTCAATTGTCAACCCAAGTATTTGGGTTGGGGCTTTCTTTCTTACCAGGTATCCAAACAGCCCAAGAGGAGCTCCAATGGAAAAGATAAAAGGAAAACAGATCCCGTCTTCCTTTAAAGGCCTACTCGAGATAGAAAGTTTCCTACTTCTGATTGGTTTCTTAAAGTCCCATTTTTGTTGACTTCAGATATATCTCTTCCCATTTGCCTGGATAGGCCAATCTGTTTTTTTCTTTAATAACTTTCAGTGTTTGAACATTTTGGGATAAGATTCCTCCAATTCACTACAAATATCCAACCATAGATGTGGTTCACATGTCACACTACGATTTGCTTAACAATGGTGTATTGAACAGAGACATTAAATTGATATGTGCTGCTTACTGTTGACCACTTTTATGAGTACATTTTGGATAAACTTCTTGTTTGTATTAGACATTTTAAAGATAACATTTGAAATAGGTCCAATAGTTTATTTTTAAAAAATCAATTCTACTACAGAACCCAAAGCTAAAAAACCATGGGTTCCATCCATTTGTAATAGCAACCCTGCTGCCATTATCAGCCCACTGATATCCCAAAAGGATTAAGAGAGGTTTCTGGCCATCAAAAATGATTCAGTGAACTATCATTTGATCTTTGATCTCACCCAGCACAATGATGTTCCTTTAACAGGAAATAAGAATGTTGGTACTATAAAGTTCTTTAAAGGTTGAGTATGACTGTTTATTTTTTTCCATGATAGCTAGAAGAAAGAATTCAGGCTTTTCAGGAAGAATGAAGAATCGGTCGATGAATAAGCATAGGTTTTAAGTAGATTGTAAAAAAGAAGTTGAATAACTTCAGAGGATAGCTAGCAGAAAGATACAGAAAACATCCAAATCCTAATAAAACCCCACATTTTTAATTATTAAGAGTTATGAAGAAAAGGGTGGAATTTTAAATGAGGAATTGAACTTGTGGCAGACATCATATAAGCCATATGTAACGTACTTGAGATACTTTTTGGAAATATGTGATGACAGGAATAACTAAAAAAGGTATGTTTAAATTAGTATGAAAAATGATTAGTATTTTACTCAGTACAGTTTCAGCACAAAAGTGTATGCATGGGTGAGGCTCCTTCCCCTGATCTTGGAATTTGAATGTTATCATTGGGGAAGACACTGTATGGGAAGAAAGAAAGTTGGATGTAGTAAGTCATAATATGAATAAAAATCTAGCATCTTGCGATATGACATTAAGCCATATTTTAAACATGTTTTAAGAAGCAAGTATTGACTGGGTTCACATGGCACACAAAGTCATAAGCCATAGATTACAGATCCACAGTTGCTGGGGTCAGAAAACAGAAACTACATTGTGACTTATGATGTATGAATGTAGCCATTGTGAAACGTTGCTTTAGTAGAAGTAAGAATGGAGATATGTCACTTGGCATCTAGTGAGAAAGAAAACAAAATACTGTAAGATGTTTAGAATAGTTTTATTTATTTTAATAGTTTAGTAGTTTATTATTTATTTATAAAACTTATTGGCTGCCCATTTTACCACAGGGTAACTTTCGGTGGTTTACAGTCACACACACAGACAATGAGGAATACACTTAAAATAAGATTTACACATTCTGCTAAACTATAATTGTGGTTTAGGTCTCATGTAATATCTGAGTCTATGAATGTATCATGGCTTAAAATAATAAATCATATTTTTAATCTAACTTGTATTGTTTCCTGCACTTTTTCTTCTTTTTGTAAGTTTTCTTAGTATGTTTCCCTATTTCTGATACGTATCTAAAAATATTTAATTAAACTTCTTTTACATATGTAAAAAAACCAGGGAAACATACAAAGAAAAGCTACAGAAAGGGAAAAAAAGTGCAGGAAACAATACAAGTATAAAAAGCAAAAAGCAAAAGATATTTAAAGCCATTTTAAAACCAGGTGATTACAATGATTTGCGATCAAAAGTATGGGCATAATTGAGGTTGTAAATCAAGGATTACTTGTAGACTTTGTTCCACAAGGGAGATAAAATCTAAAATCCGTGCTATGAAATGCTGCTCAGATCCCCCTCATGTCTTCTCCTTCCTTTTCCTTTCTCTCCCCATGCCTGGCAGAGATCATCCTCCATTCCTTGGCCCAGCAAAGAGGTCTTGCTCATAGTCACTTCTTATCTATCAGAGACCCTCACAGTGGGGCAGCTATACTTTGCCTTTCTTCTCAGCATCCTCCTCATTTTACCTTCCCTTGAACAGTCCTAGTCTCCCAGGCCATCATCCCTGACCAAATTTGTCACCCCACTTTCCTTGTCCATAATCCTGAAGCAGTGCCTGTTCTAGGGCAGGAGTGTCAAACTCAGTTTAATTGAGGGCCACATCAGAGTTGTGTTTGACCTCGGGGGACTGGGGTAGGCATGGCCGTGGTGGGCATGGCCAGCTTGACGTCACTCGTGTCGGAGGCGCCTGTGGTGGCCTGAGCACTTTGCCAGCGAAAACGGGCTCCAGAGCTCCGTTTTTGGCTACAACGGCCTCCTGCAACCCTCTGCCAGTGAAAACAGAGCTCAGGAGGGCTGCATGCGGCCCTCGCAAGCTCCGTTTTCGCTGGCAGAAGCACCGCGGGCCGGTCCTTTGCTGTTTCCAGGGCAGCCCCGTGGGCCAGATCTAAGCAGCCCGTGGGCCTTGAGTTTGACACCCCTGTTCTAGAGTGAAGACAACTATGTGTCCATAGAGTGGCACCACTTGGTTGACCAAGCTGTACTCTTTTCAGGAAACCTGCTTGGATAGTTGTGAGGCTGTCACCCTCAGGCCCGCCCTATCCCTTCCTGGAGCACTTCCTATGGCCTAGCTTTTGCGTCTTCATAGTGCTCAGCAACCTGCCTGTGCAGGCCAGCATCTTCAATGCCTACAAAATACTTTTATAAGCACGGAGGACCAATTGTAGTCTTATTTCAGGCAATGCGGCATGGATGTTGCTTATCCTTATTTAGTGGAATCTTGTGAAAGTTTTGTACAATCAAACCAGCTTTCTTCAACTTAGTGCCCTCTGGATACATTGGGGCCTTGTCTCAGAATTCCTAGCAAGCCTAACTATCACTGGCTGGGAATTCTGGGAGTTGTGATATGACATTTTTTGGTAGGGTAGGAGAAGAGTTCTCTAGTAACCATGCACAGTGATATACTATAGTCATTAATGAATGATCTGACTATTCCTAGAACGTACAATTGAGCAAATCTAAACATCCTACAATAGTACTTGTTTTCCCTCACTCACAAAACAGTGTTGTAAACTTATTATTCATTTCTATCCATTTCAAAGAATAACCAACGTAAAGGTCTCTCTGATTTGTTCTCTTTTCTTTTGAATGAGAAGAAGCCAGTATTTGATTTTTATGTTCCAAACTTCAGTGGAGCTGCATTTTGACACTGCCTGGCCTAAGTTGCAAAGGTGCAAAATTTGCTGTGAAGTTTTCTGCTTGGACTGCAAACTGCACATTGTGTGGCTATTGTGTTCTGCTTAATGCGGAAATACTGCTTTGCCAGCAGCCTGTCTCCCTGTGCTGTTGTGACACTCTATGCGTGTGCAAGACTGTAAGCTCTTCTTAGCTACATCCATGGAAAAATGATCGGAGGACACATTGAAGGTACTTGTGTGCTAGGGCTGAGGAGATGGCACCACAACATTTTTTTTCCTCCAGTAAAAGCCCCAGGGAAAAACATATAGGGCTTTCTGCTTGAGCAGGGGATTAGACTAGAAAACCTCCAAGGTCCCTTCCAAGTCTCCTATTCTGTTATATAACTACATTTCTGCTTATGGTTACATGTGCTTATGAAATGATGTACAGCACTGATTCTCAATCGGGGTGCGGGGGCACAATGTCATCACAGAGCATCTGTGAAGGCTTGAAGAAATGTTATGATTTAAATCTTGAGTCTTGGTGGTCCGTGGCCGTGCCTGTGGCCACAAAAGCCAGAGGTGTATTGACATCGGTACGTGCAATCAAAAGCATCTGGTCTGAATGAGCTCTCATTTAAAATGAAATCAGTAAGTTTATATAAGTAGTTGTAACACTGCGTATGTTGGTAAAATGCATGTACAGCTGGTCCTTGTCTTACGACCACAGTTGAGCCCAAAAATTATGTTGTTAAGTGAAACAGTTGCTGAGTGAGTTTTTCTCCACTTTACGACCTTTCCTGCCAGAGTTGTTAAATGAATCATTGCCGTTGTTAATAACATAATTGTTTAATGAATCTGGTTCCCCCATTGACTTTGCTTGTCGGAAGGTTGCAAAAGGTGATCACATGACCCCAGGACACTGCAACAGTCATAAATATGAGCCAGTTGCCAAGTATCAGAATTTTGATCATGTAACAATGGAGATGCTGCAACGGTCATAAGTGTAAAAAATGGTCATAAGTCAGTTTTTTCAGTTCTGTTCTAACTTGGAACCATCACTAAACAAACTGTTTAAGTCAATGACTGCCTGTCTTTGGCTCTAATAAAGCAGAGCTTTCATAACATAAAGTTTTATTAGAGGAATCCATTTAACATCATCAGATAAATAATGCATATAATTCCTGACACAGGGATAAAAAATGAAGAAAGTCAACTGTTGCATTTGAGGGAGTAATTTTCAGCTGTTTGAGAGCACCAGGTTTACGAACGGCAAGAATCACAAAATTGTGTTTTATTTTCCTATGCATATTTACTCAGAATTAAGCCTGTTAGATTCAATGAGGTGTCCCCCCCCCCTTGCCCTGTTTTGTATGGATTAATGAAATGTTTAAATATATTGTGTTGCTATCCCAACAGTTATTGTCCACATTGTTTGATTGATTGCTTATATCCTATCAAGTCAATATCTACTTTAATGGTCGTACAGATAGACTTTTTCAAGGATGATATATTCCCAATTTACCCTTCATGGTTTCCAATGATAACACCCATCACTACTGTGATCAAATCATCCTCTTTCCCTTCCTCTTCTTCTTTTCTGTCAAGGGAGCTGGATCTTCACATAATTGGATTGACTATATTCCATCAAGTCAGTGTCAATTCTTACATATAGTTAAAATTTCTCCATGACATTCAGTTCCTATTCCTTTTTTTTCAGGTCTTCCAATAGTGTACCAGTCACTGCTGTACTGTAACTGAGTCCATCCAGCTGCTTGTCCTCTTCTCTTTCCTTCCACCTTTCCTAGCATTAGAGTTTTCTGTAAATACTTGAGTCTACACATAATGTTTAGGATGATTTGAACCTGGTCATTCATGCCTCTGGTGAGAATTTCAGACTGAGTTGTTTTATTCTCTACTCCTTTGTTTCCTTGGCTACCTGTGGTAATCTCAAGAGTCTTTTCCAACCAAAAACATCAAAACTCTTTGTATCTTGCTTCTTCAGGCTCCAAATTTTATTTCCATTGAAGGTCATAATGAAAGTAATCGCCTGGGAAATTCTGATCTTTGTAACATAGACATCACACCTCTGAATATCTTTTCCAAGGTCTTCCTTACTACCCTACCAAGAGTTTGCTTGCAGTACGTTTCTTGACTTGCTGATAATCCTAAAAGGAAGAAACTATCTGCCATTTCACTGTCAATTCTAAGGCCAGTGTTGCCATTATATTTAATCTTAATCCCATGTTTGCACTGTCTCCTTAATTACTAAAACTTGCAGATTATTCACATTCTCAGCTATCAGTCTAGTGTCATCAGCATAGCACAATGACGTTTCTTCCTCTAATTTTGAAACCACTCTTACCTTCTTCTAATCCAGCCTCCTTGAAAATATATTTAGCATATAGTTTGAATAAATAAATAAAGAATATGTATTTGTGTCATTTCTAAATAGTAATGACAGCCATGTTGAATATCTTTTAAAAGAAATTGGATAAAGTAATAAAGGCTATTAATCACTACTGTCATTTAGGGGTACATATTAGTTGCACTCTTGGAGATCATATGGTCTTGCTTACCAGTTGTGTGGTAGTCCTGATTTTGGGTTGTGGTCCAGGAGTCACATCTTCCTGGGAAGTTGATAATACAGTTCTTTTTAAGCTAAAAGATGTTTTAGAACTGTTTTTTTTCTCATGATAGCTTGCTATTTTCACCCTTTTGATCTGCTAAGGAACTCTTCTTACATGAAAATTGAATTTTTGGAAGAACAAGTCTATTTGTTTGGCATACAAGCATTTTTGTATGGAAGAGATTCAGTTTTCAATGGGATTTTCGGTTCATTTTGCCAAAAGTATGAACATGGTTATATAATGCATAATCTTGGAATCCTGAATTCACAATCTTACTACAGCACATGTATATATGCACAAATCTCTGTATATATGTATACACATACAAACATTTCCCTAAAGCATTGTTCTTTAATAGATTAATGTTCAGATAAAGAATAGAAAATATTTGATATTTGAACTCCTTGATTAATAAATTTAACTGCTTGACATTATAATCTCTGGAATGACTAGAACTATCACAGAACCATAATTATCCTGACTGACAACTTGGAGAGGCAAATAATCAACTTATTAAAACTTTCATTTTTTAATTTATTATCTATGCAAATATTTTTTACTGCTGAAATAATAATGCAGAACTGCTCAAGTATGTATATACACTACAGAATTCTTTAAACTCAGTTTATTTTTTACCCCTTATCAACAACTATTGCAATGTGTAGAGATTCCATTCAGTACATGGAATCAGTTTGGAATGGCCTGTATATTTTTATACTATAATATGTCTTCAATCCAAGCAATAGCACTTAAACTTATATACCACTTCACAGTGCTTTATAGCCCTATGTAAGTGGTTTACAGAGTCAGTATATTGCCCTCAACAATCTGGGTCCTCATTTTACTGACCTCGGAAGGATGGAAAGCTGAGTCAACCTTCAGCCAGTCAGGATTGAAGGAACTCCTGGCAGTGTGAGCAGAGTTAGCGTGCAATACTGCATTCTAGCTACTGCACCACCATAGCTCATGCCACATAGTCTTCATTTTTTAACTTTTAAACATATGGGAATCCATTTTTAATGCCTTTTCTCCATACAATTATGATGGGTCAATTTGTCAACCGCTTTTTCTTTTGTGTGTGTGTACGCACTTGTGTACGCGCAGGGTACTTCTGTGCATACGCAGAAGCGTCCCGGTGGGGTGAAGGGAGCCTTCCACTGCTGCCGCTATCGGTTCTCCCGATCCAGTGCGAACTGGTAGCAACCCACCACTGGTGTGTGAATGCGCAATGCACACTAACTACATGCTGCATGCCCATGTGCAGTGCACCAAACGCATGCTGCGTGCACGCATGTACAGTGCGCACCAAACATGTGCTTTGCACAGAAAAAGGAGCCATTTGAAGGTAAGTAGAACAGCGGGGGAGGGGGGAACAGTTGTGCCACACAATTTAGATTTGCAGGATTTCCTGCTTTCTAGCGAATATAAATTGCGCAGCACATCTGATAGTCAGAAATACTGGTTCAGATGAACCAGTAGCTTTTATTACTACCGGTTCACCTGGACCGGTGCGAACTGGTAGCATTTTACCCCTGCCTCCCCCTCTATTGAGGGAGGGCTGTTCAATCTTAATATAGATAGACTCTTTGACTCCCTTTGATCTCAACTGTCCTCTTTGTCTAGAATGTGGACTTTGCTGTCTTCAAAACAGTGAGGCTTGTCTTTCAAATACAGATAGACTGCTGAATCTTGTCCTGATGGGTTTATTTTCCTATGTTGTTCCATACGTTTGTGAAGTGGTTGTTTGTTTTTCCAATGTATTTCTTTTTGCTAGGTTTAAACTTATAGTTAGACAGGTAGTCCTTGACTTATAACCAACTTACAGTGGCATTAAAAAAAGTGACTTATGACCATTTTCCTTACAACCCATTGCAGCGTCCCCATGGTCATGTGATCAAAATCCAGCTGCTTGGCAACTGGCATGTATTTATGACGGCTGCAGTATTCCAGTATTTATTTTGCAACTTTTTGATAAGCAAAGTCAATAGGGAAGCCAGATTCATTTAACAACTGTGTTACTAACTTAACTGCAGTGTTTCACTTATCAATTGTGGCAAGAAAGGCCATAAAATGGGGCAAAATTCACGTAGCAATTGTCTTAGCAATAGTTGGGCTCAATTGTGGTGGTAAGTTAAGGGCTATCTGTACAAATATTATCTTGTGCAACATTAAAAAGTTTCAGTCTAATTTATGTTTGGCTTCCTCTTCATAGACCCTGGTGTATCTCTGGGACCTGCAATGACAAGTCTGAACATTAGCCATGCAGAAAAAACCAGTGAAATGTCCTCAAAGCAGCCAGCGCCAAAAGTGCAGGTCCAACGATCCATTTCCCGAGAAACCATCACCATTCATTTCTCGGCATTTGGGAAGGAGGAGGAGGAGGAGGAGGAAGAAGAAAAGTGTACGGAGTCTCCCCCTGAGACACCCGATGACCAAAGCATTGTAACTGCACTTGAAGCTAAGGAAGACCTATGCTTTGATCATGGTGAGCAGAATTCTTTTCTTCCCACTACCTCGCTTTTTGTGGCTGCATCTCCCACAGTTCTGCCAACTGTGAAGCCCTTGGAGTCCGAAGGGTTTAGTGTGGTGCCATTGGCTGCATCACCCTCCTCAGATTTGGGCCAAGCCCCTAGCCCACTTGGTGTGGCATTGCCTTCAGAACTGAGAACCAGCCTTTCATCTTCTCCTTTGTCCTCCCCTTCCAAGTCACATGTCTTGTCTAGCACGCCAACCACTGTGACTAGCTCAAAGCCTTTCATGAGCTTAGTCAAATCCCTTTCCACAGACATTGAACCAAAAGAGCCGTCTCTACCCACGAGACATAGACAGTTAATGAAAACTCTAGTGAAGTCTCTGTCCACAGACACTTCTAAGCAGGAGCCTGAAACAGTGTCGTTCAAACCGCCTGACTCTAAATTGAACTTGCACCTCTTCAAACAGTTCACCCAGCCTCAAAGCACAGGTAGTGATTCCAAAACAGCCCCCTCATCTCCCTTGACGTCTCCAGACACTCGCTCCTTTTTTAAAGTACCTGAAATGGAAGCCAAAATTGAGAACACAAAGAGGCGATTTTCAGAAGTGATTTATGAGCCCTTTCAGCTCTTCAGCAAAATAATGAGTGATGAGAGTAGCAGCCACAGGCCCAAAGCTTTATCTTCAAGTGCTTCAGAACTGTCTAATCTCTCCAGCTTGAATGGCCATTTGGAAAGCAATAATAATTATAGTATAAAGGAAGAAGAATGTGATTCGGAAGGAGACTTCTATGGAAGTAATTCCAGTGTAAATAAGAGTACCAAAACCCAAGCCACTGAAGGAAACACAAAAGAAATTGAACCTAGAAGCTCCCCGTTTTTAAGCACAAAGGATTCTAATTCTAAGACTTCTCTGGTACTTGAACGCTGTTGCCTGTCTGCCCTGGCAAGTAAGGAAGATGAAGAGTTCTGCGAGTTGTATTCTGAGGACTTCTGCTTAATAGAGGATGACAGAGAAGACCAACAACTGGAGAGTTTGGAGAAGATAGAGGTACAAGAAGAAATTTCTACACTAATTAGAAGTGAAGGTGGAATTGAACTACCAGCACCACAAGCTAGGCTTCCAATGAAGACGCTGTACTTTCTCACCATGTTGATCTATGTTTACCTTATACTTCCTCTCCCTAGTTACTTCAGTGGACTTTTCTTGGGAATTGCTATTGGATTTATTATTGCTACCTGCATAATTTGGCTTTTTACACCAAGTGCTACAAATAACAGGCGACATTCCAGTTGGAACAGCCAGGTTAATGCAGAAGTTCTGGATATTGAGGAGCCTGAAATATTTAAGGTGAGTCACAGCTTTGCCTTGAAACTTCTGTAGTTGCATACATTGTTTAGACATAAATATATTAACAAACAGTATTGGAATTCATTTAGCTCTGTGTTGAATTAAGACATAGAGGGAATGCCAATTTCTTGCTTGAGCTGGTAGATTGTGATGAATTTAATTAATACTTTTTCCCCTCAGAGTAATTTGTACATTTATAATGCTATGGTTTGTTAACTGGAAGATTAATGAGGTCAAATGATAGCTTTACTGTGTTGTATATATTGTAAGACAGAGTTCAATGTGTTAATCAAACCTCAACTTTTATTATTTATTTATTTGACTCAATTTATACTCCATCCAACTCCCAACAACTCTGGGCAGCTTACAAGAAAATATGAAAATCATTAAACAATAATAACGAGGCCAAAATTAAAGAAGCAAAAATCACAAAACGAGCAGCAACAAACACATCCATGCCATAAAAGGGGATCCTCTTTTTTTCTAGCCAAACGCCTAGGCAAAGAGTCAGGTCTTCAAGGCCACCCAAAATCCAAATCTAGAAGTTGGGAGAATCTCATTCCAAAGGGCAGGCGCTATGAAAGAACAGGCGTTCTTCCAGAGTCCTGATAGATGACATGGTTAATTGAGGGAAATGAAGTTTGCCAGTCTTTTTTTATTTATTTATTTACATTTATATCCCGCCCTTCTCTGAAGACTCAGGGCGGCTTACAGTGTGTAAGGCAATAGTCTCATTCTATTTGTATATTTGTATATTTACAAAGTCAACTTATTGCCACCCCCCCAACAATCTGGGTCCTCATTTTACCTACCTTATAAAGGATGGAAGGCTGAGTCAACCTTGGACCTGGTGGGACTAGAACCTGCAGTAATTGCAGGCAGCTGTGTTTTAATAACAGGCTATCTTACAGCCTGAGTCACCACGGATCTTGCCGGATCAAAGCACCTTAGGGCAGGGATGTCAAATTGGCAGCCCGTGGGGCGGATGCATCACGTGCAGGCCACATCCACCTTGGCTCTGCAAAGGCAAAAAAGTCACGTGACATGATTGAGTTTGACATTTGTGTTGTAGGGGATAAGCAGTGCCTCAGGTAACCAGGCTCTATGCCCTGTAGGCTTTATACATAACAACCAGTACCTTGATTTGCAATGGAACAGGCAATTAGTGCAGCTTTGTGGAAAGGAAATGTTACATGGGCAAACTAGAGTGCCTTACAATAGTCGAGCAGCGAGGTGACCAGGGTGAGTAAGTGACTGAAGAGCCACCTGATTCAGGAAAGGGAGGCAGTGGATAAATTCAAGCAAAGGCCTTCCTACCCACATTTGCTCTCTGCTCATGAAGCAGGAGCTGCGAGTCTAGGAAGATTCCCAGATTGCATATCACTCTTGAATGTGGAACTGCTACCCCATGCAAGCTTAAAGATGGTACATTCTCAGAGCGGTCCAAATACCCACAAGCATAAGGTAGTTCTTGAGGTATGACCCTAATGGAGCGTGCCCATTAGGGTCATAAGTCAAAACTGTCATAAAATGAATAAGACTTATTGTTACAACCATGCTCATTAAGCAAATCAACCATGCCGTTAGGTGAATGAAGATCAGGCTTGCTGATTGCTTCAGTTCGTTAAATGACCTCTGCGATCATTAAATGAACCAAGAGGTTTAGAGATTTTGCATGGCTCCTGGTGTGGAGCATCTGGGGGAAACCACTTCTGTCTGCCCATCAGCTGTTCTGGCAAGGTAAGGCAGACTTCTGCTTCCAAACTGCAGTGCTTTCACACAGGTGCCTGGACTTAAATTGGGGTGGGAGTGAATTTGTAAGGGTTCCCAGTGTGGAGCCTCTGGAGGGAACCACTGCCACCCAACCATCAGTTGTTCTATAAGCAATCTACAATAGTACACACTAATCCTCAAACCTAACACAAACACAGTAAAGTAGAATGCAGGGGAAAATTCTGGTGAGTGAGAAGTTCTCTGAGGATGAGCTCCAGCACAAGTCTGAAAGCTCAAAAGACTAAACCTCTGATCTCGGTGACTGACATAGATTGGATCCTGCAAAGGAACTTTCTGCAAGTAATCTCAAAGCACATGCAAACACCATGCATTAGAATGCAAAGGAACTTTATAGTTATTGAATCTGCTTTCTGTAGACACTGGCTAGTATTTCTGCAAGCAATTCCAAAGCAAACACCAACAAATATACAGTTATTTAAAAATATTATGCAGCTCTGTAAAGTACTTACAAATAAGCACAGTAGTTTGTAAAGTACTTAACAACACACTCAGTGCTATAATGTAAAAGAAAATTTTAAAGCACTTACAAAGACAATTACATTACTCCAGGCCTCAAGGCAATAGCAACAAGAACAGCCACAAGAGATTCACTCTTCTGGTCCTCCACAGGGCAGAAATGAGGGGAAAAAATAAAAGCATGCTAGCTGCAAAGTCCCTGATGGGGAAAAAAACACCACATGACCACATGGACCTTGGAAATCGCCTGTCGTAACCACAGGTGACTAAGTTCTGGGTCCCAAAAGGAGCCACGAGTCTAAAAATAGCTGCTATTTCAGAAGTGACTGAATCCAGGCCACATGGCTGCACAGGCTTCTTGTTGGTTGCAATTTTGAACCCCTGTTGTAAGTAGATTTTTGGGGTGCGTTCATAACGTCAAATAGTTGTAAGAGGGCTGTCGTACCTCGAGGATTACCTGCACTAATGAGACCGAATCCCAAAGCAGTAGATGACCTTACCCACAAATTCCATATATTGTAGATATTGAAGAAGAAGGAAGGGTGAGTAGAATCCTCCAGTGCCCTAATATCTAAATGGTCATTAGGAGAAAACAACAACTTGATGGCACATAATGGCCCCCACAGAGGAAAGGCGTGGAAAAAGAGTCTCTCCCCCTTCAAGCAACACTGGTTGAAATCAACCCCAGAGAAAAGAAGCAAACCATTGTAAGATACTGTTCCCCATCTCCAGAACCCAGAGGATAATGTTAGTTGTGAAGTAGTGAAACCCAATAAAAGATCAAGGAGCACAAGGATGGATGTACCACCTCCATCTGACATAGCTAGATGCCTAACTGATAACGGTATTTGGTGGATGGCTTCCCAGCAGTCTCTCCTTCGTTGCTGATCCATGGAAGTAGAATGACAGAAAACATGCTTAGAGCAACAGTTGTGTAAAGAGGAGTAATGAATTTAACTTAACACGGACAAGAGGTCATTCTAGCATTTACTGTGGCAGTAAGACCAGTAAAACAAGCTTTCTTCTCCACTCTTACTGCATTTATGAATAACCGAGCAGCATTAAAGAGACTTAGGCCCTGTTAGGAAAACTGAGCTAGAAGATTGTCTGCTGGGCCACTGAATGCTATCAGGACAGGGTGAATGAAAGTTGTTAAGACAGAACTCAAAGGATTTGGAAGTTGACTGGAGGGTGGCGGTCCCCCAAGCAGAGCTGACCCATAACCTGGGGGGTCTGCTTTAACTTATGGCTTCTGCTTGAACAGCAGGCACAGGCCATGGCCAAGGAGGCCTTTGTACCAGGGGTGAAATACAGCAGGTTCTGACAGGTTCTGGAGAACTGATAGCAGAAATTTTGAGTAGTTCAGAGAACCGGCAAATACCACCTCTGACTGGCCCCAGAGTGGGGAGGGAATGGGGATTTTGCAGTATCCTTCCCCTGCCACGCACACCAAGCAATGCCCACAGTACCAGCGGTAAAAAAAATTGGATTTCATCACTGTTTTGTACAGTTATATTTTGTATGTCAATTGTGGTATTTCCTGAATCAAGGGGCTCTACTCTCTTATGCCCTTGTCACTTATGGCTGTGATCTACATGGAACTCTTTGAAGACTGTTCAGAAACTTCAGTCGGTGCAGCTCAGAGTGGCCAAACCAATCACAGATGTGTTTATCATATAACATTGCTGTTATATGATAAACAATGCAATTCAGTGGGCTGATTATAAGCTTTAAAGTCCTGGATGGCTCAAGGCTTGGACAGACTACCTTTTTTGAGTTGAATTTGCCAACCCAGTAAAAACTGGGAAAGACAGTTTGTTGAGAGCCCCATTATTGAGAGACTGTCATCTCCAGGGATTTTCAGCTTGAGCCTGCTTGATGATGTTCCTCCTGTTCTTACTACGTTGCTGGAGAGCCGTAAAAACATGGATCTTCAAAAAGGCAGTTGGATACATAGTTTTTACTATCATGCTATCTTCACATGGTAATACATCTACTGATTGGTTATATTTGTATTGATTTTTGTTTCTCAGCTTATTAAATATTAGTGTCTTATTAAAACTTAGTATAAATCACATGGAATTCCATTTCTCTTGAAATGGAATGGCTTATACACTGAAGTGAAGGAAGGAAGGAAGGAAGGAAGGAAGGAAGGAAGGAAGGGTGGAAGGATGGATGGATGGATGGAGATATACAGACAGACAGATAGATAGATAGATAAATGGATGGATGGATGATCTAGGTTTTTTAAAAAATTTAAAGTATGAAAATTCATTATCAGTTATTCTCCATACATAATCTTTGCTTTCCAACAATTTTCTTAATATTCATATACTTTTTCAGATAAAAATGAATACTTATGAAGATGTATCTCTCTCTATTAAAAAAACATTTTTATATAAATCATTAAGCATAGATTTTTATCCCATCCTGTTTTGGAATTTCGCACTCACTATGTTTTTCTTCAATATCCCACAAAAAATAGTACGGCTTTTTGTTAGCTTGTCCTTCCCCCTGTTCATTCCAAAACCTCAGATGAAATAGAATCACATATCAATACTTTTCACATTCAAATTAAACTGTTTTGATTAAATATTTGGATGTCCCAGGTTGCAGTCAAATGGAATATCAGCAGTCTTTAGAGATTATTTTTGGAACAATACTGCTTTTCTTAGCAGTAAGCTGTGAAAAGCAGTATTTAAGCTTGATCCCTTTATTCATAGATTTTTTTTTTCAAAAAAAGATTTATATTCCTAACTTGTGACTGCCTTGTGGTAAAAACATGGCAAAATATCTGTCTTATTTAGGTTGGGAAATTCTATGGGATGCTAAATTAAAGTAGACTAGGTATAGAAGAGACAGTGATTATTGATTAAAAGGAAAGGATTTACAAATAATTCATGTAAAGAATGGGCAAATTATAGCCCTCCAGATGTTGTTGAACTTCCGTTCCCAGCAGCTGCAGCCAAAATAGCCAATAGTTAGAAGTTCTGGAAAATCTAATACAAAAACCATCCATTGCTCACTCTTCATTTACTATAATTATAACCTACATTGTGTAGTATAATATTTGAAAAAATGTTTTAATAACTATTTTTAATAATGTACGCTTCTTAAATGCTGAAGGCTTGTGCAAGCATAGGCATGAATTTAATTTGTGTACTGAAAGTTAATTCTAGTATTCCTTATAAAAAGGCTTAGAAATTCTTTTTCCCCCTCAAAAGACTATTCCAGTGGTGCTCATGATTTGATTTTTAAGAGGTTTATGCAATTTGTATAAATGCATTGTTCAGTTTCCCGTATTTCTCTGATAAGCCTGGTGTGCAGATTTGCTGGGGCAGCAAAATAGAAAGTTCTGCCTACAAGAACTGCCTCCTTAAACAGTATCCCAGGATACTATTTTAGTGTCTAAAATAATGGTGTGTCTTTTTGATAGATGTGAATTGCTATTAAACTTTGTGAAAGAAAATGTAAAATCAGGTTTTGACTGTGTGTTTCTTTTCTCTGCATGTATCTTAAACACTTGTTATTCTACATGCTCTATCATTAACAACAAAGTATTCCCCTCAGGTTCTCTATCTGCTATGTATCATATCCTGTTGCTCTCTCAACTTTGCTATTGTCCTTTGTGGTTGGAAACTATTGTCCTTTCATCACCGTGGACGTACTATGGAGCTATTAATCTGGTCAGCTTCTGTATGATCTCACATACAGGCAGCCAAGAGCTGATACATAGGAGCATTTATTTATTTAATTTGACAGGCATCGCCTCACTCCAGTCAACTCAGGTCAGCTCATAGCTTAAAAACAAAAAGAGCAACATGCAATTAAAACTAGAATACAACAGTAACAAGATGGCAAACAACACAAAACATGTCCAACACCCACAAGGAGTTCCAACCACCAAATGTTTGGGAGAAGAGCCACGTCTTTAAAAGCATTTATCAAGGATCTCAGGAGGAACCTCATTCTGTAAAGCTGGCACCATAACTTAACTGAAGTGTTATGGGCGCACAGCTGATTAATGTACAATTGGCCTAGTAGTTAGGGAATTGATATTTCTGGTTCTTTTTGTGGAATAAGTCAAAATGAACTCAAGATTTACCATATTTTTTGCTCCATAAGATGCACTTCCCCCCACTCCCAAAAAAAGGTGGACAGTGCCGGTCCTTTGGTGAATAGCAGTCGGGCTGCTGCGGTGGGGTCCTTTTACAGTGCTGAACTCCGCCTCTTCTGTCTTTGTCACTGCCTGCCTCTTCTGACTCTTTTCCACATGCAGGAGTCAATAGGCAGAGCTGGGACATGAAGGGACACCTATCTGTGGTCCTTTTAGGCTCCGCCTGGTTTTTTTTTCTTGTTTTCGTCCTCTAAACCTAAGTGCATCTTATGATCAGGTGCATCTTATGAGCAAAAAATATGGTACTTTCCCATAGAAAATTAATAGCTCTGCAAATACCTTACAAACATAGGAGAAGAATTAGATGAAAATTTGAAGTTCTGTAAATTAATAATTTGATATACATAAGCAAAGTAATAGGATGAAGCCATAATAATTTACCCTCCAGCGCCCAGTCTGAGGTTATTCTATGGATTCTAATTATTTTAGTAAGGACTGAAAAAGATTACCAAATAATAACATGAAGAATTCTAGGGAAATATTTTAGCTTCATAACTGCACAGATGGTTGTTGGATGGTTACTGATGAAAAAAGAGAGATGGGGTGAGAACAGAGAAGGGAAAAAGAACAAATAAAACAGTAGAATGGCCTTTTATCAGAGAGAAAAGCACAATATTTTGTTTTATGTCGATGGACATTATTGTGCTTTTTTATATCAAATCGTGTGTGAAGCCCCAAACCCTCAAATTACTATTGACAAGAGTTGAGAATGCCGTTAAACTTTTTTTGATTGGATTTCCATAATATTTCTAGGTTGGTTGTTTCCTGGAGCAGGTTTATTAGGATTACATGTATGATTCATATATTCATGTATCCTTGGAGAATAATCTTTTCCTAATGGATGATATATTTACTTGGGTTGTATGGCACTTTGCATACCTTGGCAAATAAAAGAGTTCAGAATATGCAGGAAAAGAATGTAGTAACTCTCTGCAATTCTTTTAAGATGAATATATCTTTTACCTGGGATTATGCACCTGGGAAGGAACGGCTGTCTTAGAAGTTCCCAAAGTTGAGACACTCTGCCCTACATACTTTGGACCACTTTTTGACCTTTACATTTTGAACATCACCTAGTTTTCACATTACTGCTAGGCAGTACACACTGCTGTGGGCTGGCAATTTTTGGAACTGTAACCTAACATATAGGTCAGTGGTTCTCAACCTGTGGGTCGGGACCCCTTTGGGGGTCAAATGACAATTTGCCAGGAGTCGCCTAAGACCATCAGAAATATGGGAAGTATACTTGTGAGTCGAAGAATCGTGCTCCAATGGTTGACTTCACAAGCCAGCTGCAGGCTCTTCAAATCGCTAGCTGAATTCAGCTTCAGGCATGATCAATTAAAAAAAGAGAGAAATCTTTGCTCTGATGTCTCCCTCTCAAGCCAGCTGCAATCACTCCCAATCGCTAACCTGGCTTCAGGCGCAATAAACTTAATAGGGGAGGAGTATCCGCTTTAATGCCTCCGTCCTCAAGGCAATCGCAAGCAGTTCAGATCGCTAGCCAATATGGCTTCAGGCGCGATAAATTCAAAACGAAAATAATTTTACGGTTGGGGGTCGCCACATCGTGGGGAATTGTATTAAAGGGGTCGCCTCATCATGGGGAATTGTATTAAAGGGGTCGCAGCACTATAAAGGTTGAGAACCACTGATATAGGTAGTCCTTGACTTACAACAGTTCGTTCAGTGACTGTTCAAAGTTACAACTTTTCACACTTAGACCGTTGAAGCATCCCCGTGGTCACGTGATCAAAATTCGGATGCTTGACAACTGACTCATACTTACGACTGTTGCAGTGTCCCAGGGTCAAGCGATCCCCTTTTTGGGACTCTTCTGACAAGCAAAGTCAATGGGGAAGGCAGCTTCACTTAACACCATGTTATTAAGTGAACAATTGCAGTGATTCACTTAACAAATGTGGCAAGGAAAGTCATAAAATGAGGCAAATTTTAAATTTCCCACTTAGCAACATAAATTTTGGATTCAATTGTGGTTGTAAGTCGAGGAGTACCTGTGAATGGTAAACACCAGTTTAGAGGAATATAGTAAATTAAAACAGAACTTTAGATCTTGGCTCCCCTTGCTCTTTTACTTATTTTCTCCTCCCCCCCCCTTTTTAAACACATTCAGGTTACATTAAGATAAAAGTTGCCCAACATCACTGATTATTTACTATTTTAGCTGTTCTTTCATGTTTGATCCACTAGATTAACTGTATCCATTAGAACTATTCAAGTAAAGTAGCTCTTGATAATTGAAAAGAGCTGTAGCAGCCCTGATCCATATGTGTGTAAACAAATTGCTTGGCATATTACCATTGATAAAGAGCACCAACTGCTTCTGAAATTCAAAGTAGTACTGATAAGTGCAACTGTTTTAGGGGAAGTTTTCAGTTCAAGCTCTAGGTCTGGCACTGGAAGAAAGAAAAATAACTGATTCCTTATTCCTTGTAAGGATCTCTTAATGGTTTGTAACCTTGAAAGAGACTTTATCCAGGAAGCAATGGAGCCTGGCTGTGAGCAGACCTGACTTCCATTGTTCAATCTGTCATTGGTCAGTTGCCCATGGGAGCCAGTGACAGATCTGATAGGGCTAAGTGCTCTCAAATGGTCACCCTTGGTAACTTCTCAAGCACACCTGGAGGCAGGTGGGAAAATGCTACAGTTCAGCTTTAATTGTGCAATATAGTCTTATCTGTAGAATATGAGGTCCTAAACATATAAAGGAAATAACCATTTGAAGACTGTTAACAACAACAACAACAAAAAAAAGGATGACCCCTTACTGCATATTGGCACTTTCCTGATCATATAATTATAGGAATATGTTTTCAGGTGTAAGTCACTGTTGTTGTGAATGCGTTTAAGGCTCTAGCTTAACTTCACCTTGACTGAACCAGGGAAGAGAGGTTCTTCTCTTGTGTTCCAGCTATGGCTGAGTGATTTTTAAAAAAACATTTTAGTAATATCCTCTTTAGTTATCTTTTAGTAACTCATCTTTCGGGAAAAGTTTGCAAAGAAACAAAGAAGTTAATTTGTGCATCGAAGGGGGGAAAGATGTAGAAAAAAAAGAGGTACAAAAGTGTGAAAGTATAAAAGTTTGCTCCCAAATCTGTCAGCAGGATTGGTGCGTGTATCTTCGCATAGCACCAGAAGCACAGGAGATAAGGCAGGCTTTACCTTGTTGAGTCAGATTGGTTTGTTTTTGATCTTCAAATTTTATTTATTTTGGAGGTTTGTAATATTATTTTATATAATAATCCTCAGATTTACAGACTGTATAGCACCCTTTCCAAGGAACAGTCATTAAATGATTGGTCATAAGTCAATGACTACCTGTAAACAGTTATTTCTGAAAATTCTTATTTTAGAATTAAATTAGAATTAATAATTATTTTAGAATCAGAATTGGAAGTCTATAAAATTGGATAATACGCCATAGCAGCTCTTGGAAAATGGCCACCTAATTATCATCAGATAAGCCATTGCCTCTGTGCTGCTGGCAAATGAGTTCTCTTAATATAACAGGATAATAAATCAATAGTGCAGCATATGGTTTTTCTGTTATTTAATTAAATATAATGACAGCAATATGGAAAACAGGCAATGAGAAAGGCATGTTTGGAATATGTATAAGACTGACTAGTCTTATATTCTGCAGTAAAATGATAATACTTTTAAGGACTTTTTCTTCTTGCTCTCAGAAAGTACATACCAGGGGTGGGTTGCTCCCGGTTCTTTAGAACCGGTAGTAAAAGCAGCGGGAAGCAGTAGTGGGTTGCTAGCGGTTCTCCCCAGTTCGCAAGAATCGGTAGTAAACATTTTGAGTAGTTCGGAGAACCGGTAGTAAAAATTCTGCCTGGCCCCGCCCCCAATCTATTGCTGCCTCCCGACTCCCAGCTGATCGGCTAGAAGGAAAAAAATTAAGACTCTCTTGTCGAAGAAGAGAAAAAAAAAACAAGACACCGTCCCTTTAAATTGAGAAGCCAAGAAGCTTCCCAACTGATTGCTTCTCAGCCAGGAGATCGCTTGGCAAAGAAGAAGGTGGGGGGGGGACACTGTCGTTTTAAATTGACAGAGGGGCTAGAAGCTCCTTTCTGGGTCAGCTGAACAACAAATTGGATAAGAAGAGGAATTCTTATATGGTTCAATGTTTTGGAAGTTTTGGGGTTTGTGCAACATGGGCTTTGTGTTTCTAAAAAGGTTTGGACAATTTCCATTGTGAAGTATCCTGTCTTGAATGAGTTTTCTGCCTGCTTGTAAATGGAGCCGAACTTCCGGCTTCCACTTTCTATGATCTCTAGCTGTTTTCTGCTTAAAAAGTTTCCTTTATGCAGCTGGCAGGAATGTGGAATTCCAGGCAGGTTCCTTGCTAGCAGCTTGATTATTCCTTAATTATCTGGGATATTTTATTTGGGAAATGAAGAGAGGGGAGTTTGATTCCTTCCCAGAACAGATTAGTGGGGTGGGGAGGAAATGGGGATTTTGAAGTAACCTTCCCCTGGAGTGGGGAGGTAATGGGGATTTTAGGCTTGCTGTCAAACATCAGCCATAATACTAATGATTGTTTTGAACAATATGCAGGTTGTATTACATGAATGGCTATTTTATATGTGAAATTATGACTGAAACCTATATAGGTTCACACTGTCAGAAAGTTTGTCCTTAGTTTTAGGTTGCTTCTCTCTTTGTTGAGTTTCCATCCATTGCTTCTTGTTTTGCCTTCTGGTGCTTTGGAAAATATTTCCCCCCCCCCTTATTTCTAGCAGCCCCTTAAAAGCCTGTTGCCTATCACACTCTTGGGCAAAGCATGTGAGCCATTTCCTCCTTTCAGTGGTCCATGAAAGTGCTTCTATAGTAGAGGTCTCTAACCTTGGCCACTTTAAGACTTTAAGACAGCAAAGCTGGCTGAGGAATTCTGGGAGTTGAAATCCATAAGTCTTAAAGTGGCCAGGTTTGGAGACCCCTGATCTATAGTATGTAATAAATACTAATAAAGTTGAAAAAAGGTGAACAACATTTTTGCAGAACTATAGATACATTGAGCCTGGGTGTGACAAGGAATGGCTGGGAGGGGAGGGGCCAGGCGAGGTACCCCTTGACATGAGAGACATTGAGTTGGCCACGCCTACCCAGTCATATGACCATCAAGCCACACCCACTGCCACATGACCATCAAGCCACGCCCACAAAATAAGCCACGCCCACAGAACCAGTAGTAAAAAATTAGAACCCATAATTGACGATCTGTGCATGTGCAGAAACTTCGTGCTCATGTGCTCTCCCATTGCAAACCAGTAGTAAAGGTAAGTAGAACCCACACCTTGTACATACTATACTATCAATCAATTACAACTGGTTGATAATAAGTTATGTGACATAATACAGAGGCATAGAATTGCTTCATGTATGCTGGGACTATTTTAGATTCAGTAAATATAGAAATGCACCAAGTTGTGTGTAGCAAACAAAGAGCATGCTAATTTAATTACAATAGTTTTCAATTCCTTATTTATACAATATTTTTGTTTTTAAACAGGCCTTTTATGTACACTGCAGTCTGACCAAGGAGCACTATTGAGTTTAGGATCATACTGTATGACCTAAGGCAGGGGTCTGCAAACTTGTCTCTTTTAAGACTTGTGAACTTCAACTCCCAGAGATCCTCAGCCAGCTTTGCTCTGGGAGTTGAAGTCCACAAGTCTTAAAAGAGACAAGTTTGCAGACCCATGACCTAAGGCAGAAGGACCAGCCATAGTTCATCTCCCACCCTCATATTGCACTACCAAATTTCAGTAACAAACTGGACTAATTTTGGCAATGCGGTTTGGGGTCATTTTTAGGGCTTGGCATGGTCTTAAAGTAAGAGTAGTTTGCCTTTGTAAAAACCCTACTCTTATTCCCACTCTTAACTAGTATATTCCAAAGCCAAAGAGTTCAGCTGCAGCTCTTTAAATGGTATCAAGGGATTATCATTAGTTGATGACCTCAAGTACAGCAGTCATTCAGAAGATTAGGAGGCTGAATTGTAGCATCTGGCGTCTGTAGTGCTGCTTACCTCTAACATGAGTGAAAATGGACGTATTAGAATTACATCTCAGAGATGTTTCGGTCGCATGTTAAAGACAAGATATGAGATATAAAGGAGAGGTGAAAACAATATGTTTAAAAAAAAAGCTCTTGAGAATTTGAAGTGCCAGTTATCCTTTGTACTGAGGCATCTTCCTTCCCAGTACAGCTATTGAGCATGACTTGCTAGTTAGGAAGAAACAAGCAAGCATTCCAAGTAGACCACCTTATGCCCTCCTTAGCTGTCGATCCCATTCCAGTTTTGATATTTAAAAATCTCTTTCCAGTAATTATAGAAGAAGTGCATTCAACCTGCTGTGAAATACAACCTGCTACTCTTGTTCTGACACACGCAGTATATGTGCAATATATTTTTCCAAAGATAAAATAAACTTTTTTTGGGGGGTTGGAAATTCAATTAGGTCAGCCTTCACTAATCAAATGTCCTCTAAATCTTTTGGGAGACTTTTACTATGTGGGAAATGTGAAAGTTACAATCTTAACTCAAACTCAACTCAACAACTCATACACCCAACTGACTAAAATGATTCAAGATGTCAGCAATCAACACATCTTTACTAATTTTGTCTTAAAATAAAAAATCTCTTCATTTCTTTAATTTCTGTAGGGCTGGATGAATGAGATCTATAATTATGATCCAGAAACCTATCATGCTACATTGACTCACTCTATTTTCGTGAGACTCGAAGGAAGCATCCTGAGACTTTCAAAACCTAACAAAAATATTTCCAGAAGAGCTTTATACAATGAAAGCAAGCCAGACGTTACTTACATTAGCCAGAAAATTTATGATCTTACAGATAGTAAGGTGAGTTCAGAATTAATAATTTCTATCTGGCATTGTTTGGATTTCTGTTCTACATTGTTTTCATCTGAATTATTGCAGTTCGAGTGAAGCAGACCGCTGCTAACTATAAGATCTGTGAAACTTGGAGAAATCATTTGTCCTATAGCTTATAGGAATTCTCGGGAATATATAGGAAGTCTTCCTATATAGGAAGTCTTCTTGCTACTGGTATCCTTGCCTCTTCACACTAAAGGGGAGGGGAAGGGAGGAAGGGTGGATAGAAGGAAATCATCCTATTGAGTGAAACTCATTAGACAAAAAACTTTTTGTCTAATTCCCAGAGTTATTAGTACTTTTTTTAATGCCAGCTCCATGTCTGGGATATTATCTAGGTTTGACAGGTGGTCATTTTACCATGCTTCTAATCCCATCAAAGATTGAGTGAAGTTTCTACAAACATCTGAAATCCTCTCTGGCCCTGTCTGCTGTGATCTTTAAATGATTTGTATAACCGGAATAAAATGGTTTAAACCAGGGGTCTCCAACCTTGGTCCCTTTAAGACTTGTGGCTGGCTGAGGGACTCTGGGAGTTGAAGTCCACAAGTCTTAAAGGGACCAAGGTTGGAGACCCCTGGTTTAAAATAAACATTGGATAGTTCAGTTGATTTGTAAGATTTCATGCTTCATGATTGCTGATGAAATTACAGATAGCAATTATTTGGCATACATGCGCACCCATTCCCATAAAACTTGCTATGGCTGCTCTTCAGACCACCATACTCCTAAAGCCTTGTTTCCCAGATTTTTGAGAAAAGAAAGTCTAGTAGCAAAAAAAAAGAAAGAAAGAAAGAAAGAAAAGTGCTGGGCTGATAAGAGATTTGCCCCACACCAAGTCTTTCCAACCTGTCAAATAAAATACAAAAGAAGCCCAAATATAATTTGTTCCAGAATTACAGTTCCTAATCCATATTTGATCAATTCTGAGTATTGGGCAGGCAGCTTGCCCAACATTGTTTTGATTTGATTGTTTCTTTGATTATGGCAATGCATTAGTATTCTGTAGTCTCTTCTCTATTGAGATGAAATGTGAAACTCTTTCACAACTTGGTTTGCAGATTTATTTGGTTCCCAAAAGTTTGGCTCGAAAACGAGTCTGGAATAAAAAGTATCCAATCTGCATTGAGCTTGGGAGACAAGACGATTTCATGGCCAAAGCCCAGACTGATAAAGAAGAAAAAATCTCAGAAGAAAAAATCTCTGTAGAAAAGGAAAACCTAAGCAATGAAGAAATCTGGAAACCCTCTCAGGATGGAGCAAAGTCTGGGAAGAACCAAGTGCTTTATTTATTTGCAAGGACAGGTCGAGAGAAAGAAGAATGGTTTAGGAGATTCCTTGTCGCCCAAAAATTAAAATCTGAAGAAAAAAAGCCAATTGTCGTTTGGGGAAGCAAGTCAGGTAGGCACCTGTTTGCTTATTCTATTGAGGCCCTGTGTAATAAGATCAAAATATCATCTTATTAAAGGTTAATTGGGATTAATCTGGAGCCCTGGTAGCGCAGTGGTTAGAATGAAGGTTTGCTGGCTAACTCTGCCCACAGTCCGGTGTTCAATCCTGAAGAGCTTAAAGTTGACTCATCCTTCTGAAGTCAGTAAAATGAGGGCCCAGATTGTTGGGGCAATATGCTGACATTTGTAAACTACTCAAGAGAGTGCTGTAAAGCGCTATAAGGTGGTATACAAGTCTTAAGTGCTATTGCTGTTGCATCATTAAGAAAGAACTCTGCTATTCAGTGAGTTCATCGAGGAATGCTAAATGTCTTCTAAGACATTAAATTTTAACAAAACTACATTCTAATATCCTGCCTTATGTAAGTGGTTGATTTGAGTAAACATGGAATTAATCTATCTTTGATTTTTTTTTCTTGCAAAACAATAATTTAAAATGACATGATACTCCAATATATTTCCAGAAATAATACACATACATTTTAGGCAAAAGTATTTTAAGGTTGTTTCTTGAAGAGACTTAATTTTACTTTATTAATATTAAATACGTAGTTCAGTTATCATAATGGTACGATTTTATGACATTTTAACCTTATAGGAATATTAGACTTCTGCCAAAGTTTTCAAATCTTTAAATCTGATATATATAATACAGCAATTAATGGTTAATATAATTCTTCATCTTTTATTACACGTCCCCTATACTCTCTTTTCTATAATACTTCTGGAACGTTCTTTTTTAGGATTGTGGCTCACGAAAATTTTTTAAAACTATCTCTTTAAAATTAGTAGGGCCTGGAAATTTGGCCATAATTGAACCTTTGAGCATTTAATACAGCAATAATTACAGAAGATGTTTAGGGAAGTAATATCTGTTTTTATTCTTTTTAAAACAACTGAAATGTATTTCATTAAAGACAATGCAGATTGCTCAAACACAATTTAAAAAGCCTTTATTCAAAATCAACCTTCAAGTTATCTATGTGCAAAATATTTGCACTGTTTATATATAAACGTTTGGCCAAACTTATGGCAAGCTTCTGAAAAGCTGAAGTGTAGTTCAGATATGTTTCCTCTTAACCTAGTTTATGGAAAAACCCTTTCACAGAAGTGGGAATGATAATGGAAAGTGATTCCACTTACTCAGTCTTGTAAAACTTTTAAATTGAGGCTAGTGGGTGTGAGTGTATTTGTATTTTTATTTGCTGACACTCATGATTCTTGGATTTTTAGCTTTGCTTACATTCAGGTTCTTTTCTAGTCTATAATTGTTCAGCATATCAGATTTGGTGCAGCGTTTTACATTCTCAGCTGTCTTCTTTCCTCTAAAATTCTCTCTGTTCTATTTACTATGATTTATTTTTAGACAGTTTCTTGTAAACATTGCCAAAACCTTTTTTAAATTAAGGATTGGTGTGTTTATATATGGTACTGAAAAAGATGCATGACCAGATAGTTTACTTACCATTTGCCATAGAACGGCAGAGGGCAGGGGGAGTACCTGTGGCTTGCCGGATATTATTGAACAACAATACAATACCCAGCATATTGTCCATGTTGGCTGTGGCTCTGGGAGTTCAACAACTGAAGGCTACAAAGTGATATCTCCTGTGGTTTATGTTAAAGTCAAAATGATTATACAGTATAATCTTGAATAGATTGTGTGGAATAGTAATGTGTGTACTTCTGTAATGAATAGATTAAATCACAGTGTATGTTCACCGCCTTGTCATTTTGACAACCTTGTAATTTGCTTGAGTATTGGCATCATAATCTTCTGTTTTTCATTCTGTTTCATTCTTATGTTCCATATTTGATTATGTATTGATGCTTTATCCATTGATTTTTCTTCTTATTGTATTCAGGCCTCTTGCCAGGACATAGTCGATCCAATAGCCAGTCTGGGATTCTAACACACAGCCGCAGCAGCAGTAAAGGAAGTGTAGAAGAAATCCTTCCTCAGCCAAAGCTGAAAGACCTGGGTTCCAACATCAGGCAGAAAATACTTTTAGACTATAATGTGTACATGGCAAGGTGCATTCCACCAGAACACCCAAGCCCTACAGTTAGTCCCGATCACAGTGCTGACAGCAGCCCCACAGCCGTGAAAAAGGTGAAGTATAGTCTTTAAATATTCTTGATTGAGGTGTTATGATTTATCTTGTGGTGACTGCTAACAGAAGAATAGAATAGAACAGAACAGAACAGAACAGAACAGAACAGAACAGAACAGATAGAATAGAATAGAATTCTTTATTCAAGCTCAAGTGTGCAGGGGCTGTTTTTTGTTCCCAAAGAAGTGTGGGGCTAGTAACATTTCTACGGTATGCTCACTTTCTTAACATTCAACATTATTTTGATGCAGCTTAAAAAATCTCTGCAACAGTAGATATTTCATTTAGTTCTTACACTTCTAGGACTACCCATCAATAGAACTACTTAGAGAGCAAAATTAAAAATATTGCAACAACTGTTCTTTTTAATAGAAATAGAATTATAACAATTGGGATTTAAAACTATTGTAAAAGGATGTGTACTCAAGTATTTATTCAAAGCACAAGTTATTTTAAGCCGATTAACAGAAATATGTTCTAAATTCACAGGAAGAAATCATTTCAGTTTTTTTTTGTCACGGTACTTAAGTATTGTGTCCAGTTTCTGGGCCCCACATTTTAAAAATGTTTCAAAAAACCGAAACAGATTCAGAGCAGAACAGTGAAAGTCACAATCTAAATTATGAAATCTAAAAATTACGAAGAAAGATTCTAAGACCTAGCCTTGAGAAAGCAGACAGTTTTGGAAAGGGGGAAATATAATTACAATTTTCAAATAGCTGAAAGATGTCGCTCAAAAGATAAAGAGCCAGTTTGTGTAATGGTTAAAAGGCTGGATTAATATTTGGGAGTCTGGAAGTTCTAGTACTCCTTTAGGCCTGAAAGCCTTTGGGCCAATCACACACACTCAGCGTAACCCACCTCAGTAGGTAGTTGTTATGAGACTAATAGGAGGAAGCATTACATACACTGTCTTAAGTTGTACAAAATAAAGGTCTGGTATAATCAGATCAATAAATGATAATAAAGACCTGTTCTCTCTCATTCCAGAGTGTAGGAGGTGGAATAATGGATTTCAATTACAGGAAGGCAGCTATTATATTGGGAAGTCTTGTTCTGTCAATAAGAGCAGCTTGACAGTAGAACTAATTACCCAGAAAAACTGTAGTTCTCTTTTGCTGAATATGTTCAAGCAGAGGGTAGAATAATCTTTTGTGGAAATGTTTACTTTGAATTTGTGTACTGAGCTGGATTTTTCCCATCCAAATTAAATTCTATGAAGATCACCCTTTGCATACCCTATATACAGTGTCTTCTGTTTTACTTGGGACTGTCTTGAATACTGTTTATGAAATGCGACTTATTTATGATTCTTTTCTTGCTTTGTTTGCATGTAATGTCCACTGTTGATGCTTGTATATTTCCCATAGTGAGTGAAGTAAGCTCTAGAGCAGTGAGATAGAGGGTACACTAGCTCAATCTTAGTCTCATCTCATTTTCCCAGCACAATGGAAATGCAGACCAGGATACCTAAGCAGATGAATGACTTTTTTAGAGATTAAAAACCTTCTTTCCCCCTACCTGGAAGCTCCAGTTGATACACACACCAGGGTATGCATTTGTAAAAGACTCATATAAGTCCCTTCTATCAACCACTTAAATAAGCAAAGTTGATATATTTCTTGGAAGATATTGTGGAGGCAAACACTTTTCTGTTAACTAATCTGGTACTTATTAACAGCATGTTAGCCATATTATCAAGGTTGGCAGAGAGACTGGTGTTAAGGCACCACAGAGATACTATCTTGCCTTCCTACTAACATTCAACTACTCTTTCCTTTATTGTTATAGCAGTTCCTACCTGGAGTCATTCTTAGGGTTGTTTTGCCTCCATTCTGAATTAATAGCCATCTTTTCTGGGTCTGAAACACAAGCTGACTTATTCAGGCTGCTGTGCACAATCCAGCTCTGATTCTGAGAATATAATGCGGGGGTGGGGTGGGGTGGGGGGGTGTTCAGTAATAGATCACACAATCAGCAAGACTTACACCTGCTTCTGATTTAATCTCTCACAAACAAAGCTCTGGCTTGAGCAACTTCCCCAAATAATAACCACAACAGACCCTGTTTGTTATCTAGAGGCAACATTGAGAGGTCAATTCTTTATACTTAAATCTGCATAAATAATCTTTTATGTCTATGCATATATTTGTATTAGTTCAATAACTTGTATTAGCTGGATCTCTGAATCTTTTCTATCCCCTCTCTTTGTTGGATACAGATCAGTCACACTTGTTGAAGCTTTTTTCTGTTTATTTCAAATCAACTCCCTCAGGCATATGTCCTTCCTAAGTAATGGATGGCTTTGATTTACAATTATATACCTTTACAATGGCAACTTCCTCAAAGATTTAGATAAGGAATGCCTTTATGCTCCCCCTGAGATGCAATGAGGGTCATCTGGTTAAAATAACAACAAAAAAAGGCAATTATTATGGCATTTGTGTTATTTTTAAGATAAGTGGCATAGCAATACAAAATGCTCTTGTTATCAGATAGGAGGACAGCCAAGATGCCTTGGGCCACCCCATCCAATTTCTTTGTAAATTATTTACAATTTACAGTTGTAAAGTATTCCTATGAGGAGACTGAACTGTGCTTATGCCCTTTTCATTCTTTGCAAACCTGAAGATCTTCTTTGATCAGCATCAGTGCTAGCTTCAGCTAGTTGGGAGTCCAATGATTGCTGTAATTTTGCTATTTTAATAAGATACCTATTTTGGACTTCTTCGGTCATTTTGACTTATATTTTCAGGTGAGTGTTTGCCATCACCAGTGTGGCCCTTTGATAGTAACCATAGCCCAATGCCATGTTCCAAACATAGTAGTCCCATTGGTAAGACCCAAGGCTAACCAACCATATTTAGTTATATTTTTGTTCATAAGGTGTAATTGGAAACTGGCCTTCATTTTATCAGCAGTTAGGAAGTTAGAGATAATGAGGAATGCATAGGTCTTCCCCCTAACTTTCAGATGGCCTGGCCATGGTCTTCTGTGATTTGTTAACTACAGACATTTTGCAAAAATGTCCTCTCAATCCCACATATGGCATATTGCTGTTACTCAAAAGTTTTAGGAAAACTCTTAAAACTCAATATTAATAGAAGCACAGTGGAATCACTGAGAAAAGACTCAGTCCCAGTCTGATCCAAGATTAAGAAGGCACAAGGTTCCTTACTAAAAGCTATTGTGATCATTGGGCAAAGCAGAAATCATAGTCAGATCCTGTCAAAGGAATGTCCTGGGGAAGAAGCTTTGAAACTGGTCATGAAAGTGCATAAGATCAAAACATTTTTTCAACTTCTGATTGCTGTTGCATAGAAATGTTCATGATGGGAAAGAATGCCAGCTTTTAATGAAACACAGCTGATGCTACTCATCTCTGACTGCCAAAGGCAGCAGCTCGCTCCTGAAGAGATTGGATGATTGATTTTAGATCAGTGTCAAAGTCTTCATGGGCTGAATTGAGGCAAAGCTCTGCTTGATTTCTTTTTCTGGGACCCCGTTCTTCAGCCTGTTTAGCTTCCAGTCTTATTCCTCCTACACTGGTGATTTACATACTGAAGCATCAGCTGACAACCTTGGACAATATATTAGACTCATTCATGCGAAATATTTTTAACTTGCTGTTAAGTACAAAAAAACACAATTATTTCAATAAACATGTTTAAATTAACTGTTCACTTTATATATTCAGTAGTAGCATTGTGAAACTTATTAAAAGTTTGTTTGTTTTTTGAAATATTTTGTCAGTTGTTAACCACCTCCCATAGTGAAGATGAAGAACAGGAAGCCTGGCTCAATGCTCTGCTGGGAAGAATCTTTTGGGATTTCTTGGGAGAGAAATATTGGTCTACCGTGGTGTCAAAGAAAATACAGATGAAGCTCAGCAAAATAAAGGTAGGAATATTTTCTTAAATTTCTACCATCTGTTTGGGTAGCCCATTCTTGAGAACTGTTATAGAGTTTCAGACTGCTGGCAGTGCAGGATGCTATCAAACAACGTGTCAGGGACTACACCAGTCTGTTTTTCTCTTGAACCATAAAGTTGCTTGGCATGTTTATCATAACTATTAGTCAGATTCTTGGTGGTTTCTGGACACTTTTGGAAGATTAAATGCTTCTAGAGGTTTTCTACTTTTGTCTTTCTACTTCCTGAGGGAACACCATTTTATTTTTATTTGAACCGTTTTTAATTCCACTTGTTAGCTGAAGTAAACTCCTAGAACAGGTTACAAAAATTAGTAATAGCAGTCCTTGCCCTAGACAGACATCCTAAAAGATATGTCATAAAAGGATTGGGAAGGAAAAGAAAACAGAAGGTCAAGAACGGAAACATTTTGAGAGAAAAGATGGTAACCTTTGCCGTTCTAATGCAATGGCCTGCTCCCTTTTCTGCCTTGACTCAAAAGTACTAAATGAACCTTCATTGAGATGATTCCTCCAGAAGATCTGATACTTTTCCCCCTTTAAAGGTAAAGGTTCCCCCGCACATGCATGCTAGTCGTTTCCGGCTCTAGGGGCGGTGCTCAGCTCCGTTTTTAAGCCAAAGAGCCAGCACTGTCCGAAGACATCTCCATGGTTATGTGGCCGGCATGACTCAGCACCGAAGGCGCACGGAGAGCTGTTACCTTCCCACCAAAGTGGTCCCTATTTTTCTACTTGCATTTTTTACCTGCTTTAGAACTGCTAGGTTGGCAGAAGCTGGGACAAGTAATGGGAGCTCACCCCATTATGCTAGGGATTCAAACCGCTGAACTGCCGACCTTCTGATCGACAAGCTCAGCATCTTAGCCACTGAGCCATCACGTCCCTTTTCCCCCTTTAAGAACCCCCAAAATAAGTTTTATTTAATAATATAAACATAGTTTTGTCCACCTTTTTAGATTATTAACAATAATTTTTCCAGCAACCATTTACCTGTTGTGCACAACTCAATGCTTGTGCTTTGGCTTCAGGTTCAGGTCCATCAGTCTGCAACAGTTCAGGATTTTCATATGAGCGAAATATTTATCCACACCAAGCATTAATCTTCAGGACTATCAGAGTTATCAGAGAGCCAAAGGCAGAGATTCTGATAGGTGCTGTTTGTGCCCCCAGTCTGCAGACTTTTGAATAATAAATGATCCAAGCACTGTTTTTGTGTCTCTGTTCCCCTAAATGAGTTTTAAATGAAAATGTATGACCCAAGGTGGTGCTTCGATTCAGCTGTGTCCCATTCAGTTAATTCCTCTACCTGTCTTAATTGCACAAATGAAACAAGCGGACTAACTTCTAAATTAGCTGGCAGCATAAATGATCAGTTTTCCTAATGCTGTTCTGCAGGAATGATTACATATTAGCATGAAAACAAATTTCCCATTTGAATATTTTAGTAGAGCTAGTCATTTGGCATCTTTTAAAAAAGCAACTGCAGCCAATGTGGGTACTGGTTGATGCATCTGTGAATTAAAGCCTACAATTTTGGACACAAAAGCTTGCCTTCCAAGCTCAGCCAAAGCTTTTATTGTTCTTTCTACTAAAGGCTAGAAACAGTTTGTTCAAATGTCCATGAAATAATAGTATTGGAAATCTACGTGGAGTTCACTAGGTCAGTTGAATTAATTATTGACACACCCTCTCTCTTATTCATGTCATCTTGGTAATGATCTTGTTGCTATACTCAATGTTGCTACACTAGTGATCCATTAATAGCTAGGAAGATGGAGGATCTATTTAAAGCTGAGCACCAGAAGTGCTAGAAAAGTGATGCCAGAATAGTGAGGAGAAAACCAATGCTGACAAGAAGTAGAATTCCCCCAGCTAAATCAGGACAGACATCCCTACATTTCTTAAGAACAATCTTCCATAGTCTAACGCCCTCCAAATGCACTGAGACAACATCAAGGTGTGGAAGATTTTTAAGATGAACGTTTTGTCAACTAGTTTATAATTACAAAGTCATACTGTACATTAATCCAGTAAAATGTACTCTCCCTTCCCCCTCTCTTCCACAAGACCTTTTGACAGATCCTTAATTTTTTTCTTAGTGCAGGGACAGGCAACTCATTTTGGGTTTATGGACACATTTGGGATTATGAGACGCTGTTTGGCAGGCACAAGCAACCCAAGCCACTCGAATAGGACCAATTAGATATTTTATTGTAGATTATCTATATTACAAGAATTTCTCCAGACTGCCTGTCACCCTTGGGAAATAGCAGATATAGACCTAAAAGTTTTACCTCAGACTATTCTCTCCTGAACAAACTCTAAACTGGAATGTCTCTTTACTCTGTCTAGAGGGGCACCTTTCCCTCCAGCTGATAATTCCACCACATTGTTGAAGATTTTTAAATGGATGCCAAGGCACTGTCGTTCACAAGTTTGATGTAACCCTTTGTGTGTTGCCCCACTTCCCTTTTTGTTTGTTTTTAATAGAAATAAGTATCTTCTAGATGGCTTTTGTTGAAACAGAAAACAGGTGGGCTTTAGTCCATGTCTTGTGCCCTTCATGTATTCATCACAGGTTCTAATAGTGATTTATATCAGGGGTCACCAATCTTTTGGACCTCAGAGACCAATAAATTCATAATTTTAAATCCCGAGGACCACTAATATGAATTTTTTAAAAAGATAAATAGTATTTAATGCAATGTAAAAATGCAAATAATTTTTCTGCGGACCACCAAAATTTTCTCATGGACCACCAGTGGTCCACGGACCACTGGTTGTTGTCCACTGATTTATATGCCATTCTTCTTTAGGAGAGTGAGAAATATTTCTCTACTTTCTTTGCAGAGCCAGTTCTGGTTTCTTATTTGACTTTGAGCTGCTGCTCACCACAGTGTTAATGTGCATATCTCCAGAACTTGAAACAGCAGCAAAGTGTGTGGTGCCCTCACAACTGAGCTGCAGTAACAGAACTTGCAAGTCCTAACCTAGTGGCTTCACTACAGGTAGTCCTTGACTTACATCCATTCATTTGTCGTGTCCCACTCCTCCGCTTACGGCCAGGTCAGGGAAATCCGAATCAGGCGTGCCTCTGCAGCTCTGCCAAAGTCCTAGCAAAGTTCTCAAGGCAGGCAGGAGACCAGAAAGTGATTTCAGCAAGATAAGGTAGACTTTGCCTGACTCAGAGAATGCCAGAAAGCAGATCCTTTATATAAGCCATGGCGTGTGGCTCCATGACTCAGCACTTATCCCGGCCTGCTCCTCCCTTCCTTCTGTTGACGCCGCTTATCAATTCTCCTGAAGCGAGGGTCACTCCAGTCTGCAGCTGTTGGTAATTGACCTTCCTCAGGCTCATATGCTGTGGGGGAGGGGGAGGGGTCTAGGTGCTCCGTTTGCCTGGGCATGGAGCCAGGGCTGGGGGCTGGAGGTGCTTCTTCTTCCTCAGCCTGTCTGGGCATGGAGCCAGGGCTGGGGCCGGGAGGCATGCTAGGACATTCCTCAGCGTTCGGAAGCAGATAAGAAGGCCCCGGCTGCGGGGAAAGCGGATGAGGCACAACATCATTTAGCCACCATTCGAAATTACAATGGCACTGAAAAATATGACTGGTCCTCACATTTATTGCAGAATCCCAAAATTCACATGATCAAAATTATGCTGCTTGCCAACCAGCATGTATTTACAATGGTTTTAGCATCCCGGGGTCATGTGATTGCCATTTGCAATGTTCCAAGTCAGCCTCCATCCAGCAAAATCAATGGAGAAAGCCAAATTTGCTTAACGACTGAAGTGATCCCCATTTTTAAGAAAGGGCATAGGATTGGGTATGACGTACTTAACAGGAGCTGTGGTGGCGCAGAGGTTAGAATGTAGTGTTGCAGGCTGATCCTGCTCACTGCCAGGACTTTGATCCTGACCGGGTGAAGGTTGACTCAGCCTTCCATCCTTCTGAGACTCCATGCTCCATGCTGGTAATCTGCCACTCAGGATGTTTCTGAACACAGCACTGAGGTCAGTAAAATGAGGACCCACAAGTGCTATTGGTATTGCCATCCTTAGCTTAGCAATGGAAATTCTGGTCCCAATTGGGGTTGTAACTTGAGGACTACTTATACAGGACAATTGAAGGAAAGCAATTGGTGATTCTCCTCAGTTTGCTCCCCCTCCCCTTCTGCCGTCACTAGCTGGCAGGACTGATTGCTCTCCTTAAAATGGAGTAGTAATGGGCTTTGGTATCTGAGTGAGTGCTTGATGCAGATGATTTAGCCGCTTTTCAGGTTTCCCTGGTGACTTGTTGTTGGCACAGGGATGCTCCACGTTGGTAATCTGTCACTCAGGATGTTTCTGAAAACAGTGCTACTGGTGATTTAGAAGACTGGTACATTTGTGCTGAGAAATAGACCAACTGACAGATTGATGGACTGGAGAAGATATGCAGAGTGAAGCAGGAGGGAGCTTTTATGTCACATTGGGACAGTCCTGTCACCTATTGATCTGTCAGCCAAGCTATTTTTGGAAACAGATTTATGGTCTTTCGGTCACTTGAGTTAGAAAGGGAAGCTCTTATTAGTTTCACTCCAGCTTTGATATGTCCAGATTCATATGTGCTGCAAGGGAATATTAAGTGGCTGCAGCTGGCAGAATCCAAAGGTATTCTGTGGAACATGTAGAACAACAATATAGGCAAAATAGCACACCTCTCAAAAAATTAAAAATAGTAGAAAGCACTGAAAACCATGTGTTGGTAAAAGGAACAGAAAACCTGTAATGTTCTCATTTGGGACAAAAGAGCCAGTTTGGTGTAGTAGTTAAGGCATCAGGCTAAAAACCAGAAGACCATGAGCTCTAGTCCGGCCTTATGCAAGAAAGCCAACTGGGTTGGATGACCTGGAGCTAATCACTCTCTCTCAGCCCTAAGAATAAAACAGCCCACTTCCAAAAATGTTGCACAGAAAACTGCAAGATTTGTCGAAGCAGTCACCAAGAACATATGTGCACGTGTTCTCTCTCTCTCTCTCTCTCTCTCTCTCTCTCTCTCTCTCTCTCTCTCTCTCTCCCCCCCCCCTCTCCCTCCCTCCCTCTCTTTCTCTCTCACTCTCTCTCACACACACCCCATCTTTATTTGGAAGAATTAATAATGTGTGTCTTTCTAGTTTAAATAAAGCAGGAACCTTTTTTTCTTATTTTGGTTACATACTACCCCATGTGACACTTAGTCACATTTCAGGCAACCAGTTCACATTGACAACCAGTTGTAGCATCCCACTGTCATACGATCACATTTTGCAATGATTTTTGCAGTTTTCTGGCAAAAAACGTACTCTACTAGGTAAGCTGGATTCAGACTTATGACTTGATTTGCTTAACAACCATGATGACTCACTTAACAAGCACTGTAAAAACACTTGTAAAATTAAGTTTAGTCACATGGTGACTCAACTGCTATGATTTACAACCAAAATTCCAGGGTCAGTGTGATCATAAGTTGAAGTCTACCTGTATGTACACTCCTATGGCCTACAAAACTTTGCAGGGTGAAAGGGGCCTATGAAAATGTTTTAAGTTTCAAAAGGTAGAATAATAAGAACAAAATGTTCATACATCAAAATTAAATACACTTATGGCATTGTTACCACTTTATATGCATATACTTGCCATTATTATTATTATTTATTAAATTTTTATACCGCCCTTCTCCCAAAGAACTCAGGGCAGTTTACAGCCATAATAAAAAACAACAGCATTATACACATAAAACCATAATTTTAAAAACTTATTATACAAATGGCCGAATTAAAACATTTAGAATAAAACCCCAAATTTTAAAATGTTAAAACATTAAAACTAATTAAAATCCTATTAAAATCCTATGCCAGTCCTGCGCGAACAAACAAATAGGTCTTCAGCTCTCGGCGGAAAGTCCGAAGGTCCGGCAGTTGCCGAAGTCCAGGGGGAAGTTCGTTCCAAAGGGTGGGAGCTCCCACAGAGAAGGCCCTCCCCCGGGGGCCGCCAGCCGACATTGCTTGGCGGACGGCACCCTAAGGAGTCCCTCTCTGTGCGAGCGTACAGGTCGGTGGGAGGCATTCAGTAACAGCAGGCGGTCCCATAAGTACCCTAGCCCTAAGCCATGGAGCGCTTTAAAGGTAGTCACCAACACCTTGAAGTGCACCCGAAAGACCACAGGTAGCCAGTGCAGACTGCACAGGAGAGGTGTTACATGGGAGCAACGTGTGGCTCCCACTATCACCCGCGCAGCTGCATTCTGAACCAACTGGAGCCTCCGGGTACTCTTCAAGGGGAGCCCCATGTAGAGAGCATTACAGTAGTCCAAGCGAGAGGTAACCAGAGCATGAGTGACCGTGCATAAGGCATCCCGGTCGAGGAAGGGGCGCAACTGGCGAACCAGGCGAACCTGGTAAAAAGCCCTCCTGGCGACGGTCGTCAAATGATCTTCGAAAGACAACCGTCCATCCAGGAGGACGCCCAAGTTGCGCACCCTTTCCACTGGGGCCAATGATTCGCCCCCAACAGTCAGCCATGATTTATTGATAAGTAAAGGTGCAGGTAATACTTCAATAAATCAGATTATTGTTTTCAACGGCCTCCCGGGATCTTAACATGGCTCTGGGCCATCCCAGGAAGTGTCAATCATTCAAACACCATGAATGTTGGGAAAAGAGAGAAAGCACTTTTTTATTCTACTTTTTTTCTTCTTCTAGTTGCCATACTTCATGAATGAATTAACGCTAACAGAATTGGACATGGGAATTGCACTGCCGAAAATCCTTCAATCCTATAAACCTACCATTGATTACAAAGGTACTGCGTTGAATTTTAATGTTGTAGGATGCATTAATAATAGAAAACTATCATGCTGTTACCTAATCATAATGTGCACTCAATGAATGTTCTTTAATCCTAACAATGTCTCTCTTAGAGTGCTCTATCATTTTTTTTCTCTGCATCGGACTGCTTCTGGATGCAACATCCAAGCTGCAACTGCACAGGAGGGAGGATATGATACAGCATAAAGGAACATCTGGTTAAATGTACTGCACTGGTTAGCAATAAACTTCCGAGCCCAGCTCAAGAGTGCTCACATCATATCTTTAGGTCTACACAGTGGGGTATTGTGTTATCTCAGGCAATGCTTTGCTCAAATAGCATGAATAAGGCTTTTTGGGTAACAACCCCCAATTTATAGAATCCTTACCTTAGAGGCTTAGACATAGCCCTAACCCTCCTTGCATTTTGAAAGAAAGTGTGTGTGTGTGGGGGGAAACCCTATTGCATGGTGTCATTCTTACAAGCCAGAGCTGGGTAGCTTTTATTTTAACATTGTTGCAGCTTTGTTTTCAATGTTTGCCCCTCCTTTTGGGATTGGGTTGGGCTAGAAATCTCTTTAGTAAATAAATAAATAAATGGGGGAGGAGTGGAGTATGTAAATGCTACTTGAATTGATTGCATCATTGCGTAGAGCAGGGATGTCAAACTCGTGTCGTCACGGCAGTGTCACGTGACGCATTGTGACTTTTTCCCCCTTTGCTAAACCGGGTGTGGCATGGCCAGTGTATAACGCATCTGGCCTGTGGGCTGCAAGTTTGACAGCCATGGCGTAGAGCTTCAGTTAACTTAGTTTATTATTTGTTTTCTTCCACAAGCAAATCATGTTTTCTATTTGTTTTACTACCTAGAAATGGAGTTCTTGGTGTTCCCTGAATTTGGTTGGTTGTTGTTTCATTACCCAGCTAGTTTTTTTCCTTGCTAGGGTTTACTTCCTTCCTTGATAAGGGGTATTACAAAACCACACCCAACTAACAGTGGCACAGCAAACTACTGAATATCACCAGAGTGGAAACCCCACACTTACAGTAATTATACATTAATGATGTTACCTAGCTGGGTAATGAAACATCTGCAAACAAACCACTAAGCTCAGAGAGCACCAAGGAAATGGGGACATCTTTCCTAACTATCTGTGGTTTAATAATTTAATTTATTACAACTGCCTATTTTAGAAGACTCTGGGTGACTTACAAAAATTTTTTAAAAGCCCAAACAACAAAAAACAACCCAGTTAAAAAAAAGGCACACTATTATTTTTTATTTAGTGACACGATATAAAACATTCAGCTAAAGTACAACTACTTTTTATTGCCTGATATTGGAAAATTTGGATTTGTCACGAATGAAAAATTTATATCATCCATGATCTCCTTGAATTATTATTTTTGTTTAATTTCATTACTAAATGAATTTATTAAAAAAGAATTGGTACTTGGAGCTTGCTGACTCACTGATTGCATAAATGAAAGCAACTGAATTACACCAACTGAAATCACAGGAAAAATGTATTTGTTGGTTCTTGATCAGTAAATTTATTTTGGAGGAGATTAATCAAAGAGGCTCTATTCATGTCTGTTGCATTATATAAATGCCATATTAAATTGTCAAAAGAGCATCTGAATACAAATTAATGAACTCCGAAGAACAGAATTGTAATTTGAATGACTCTTTTTTTTGTTTTCATCCTCTCATAGAAATAGAATTCAATCTGCTCTTATTGCAAGATAGTGGTTTTTTTAAAAAAAAAGCAACACCATTTTTTTCATTGTGAAACAACAGTATGATATATTTGAATTGGTTCATTCAATTTACTGCAATAGGAATGTTCCAGCCCTTGTAGAGCAATTGGTGGCTATTCTTTGACTAGATTGTTACCGAGACACGGCATTGTAAAATAAGGCATGAAAGCAAATTCCAGATCTTTGGTGCTGAAAGATAAATGTACTGGTTAGGACTCCTGAATGGGTGTTATTATTTTCTGCCTCATTCACCCTTTAAAGATTTGGGTACTTTTCCTGTGAGTGAAAAATTCGTCTATTTCTCAGGAATTACTCCTTCAAAGAAACTGAAGCTTTGAAAAAGATTTCAGAGGCAACCAATATAATATCGCATGATAATATCATTAAATAGCTTATTGTCTCCATTAGAGGTGCATTTAAATGAAAGAAAAGAGGCCACTTACTACTTAGCTCTTTAGAGTTGAAAAGCAATCCTAATTGTGAAACTGCAGCATGTTCAATTTAGGAATACTTTCCTGGGTATATTATAAGCAGCTAAGTGTAAGGGAAAAAATGCGGACTTAGAAGAAGGGAAAAAAAGGTGCTGCACTATATTTCATACTAACATACTTTATTGAGATGTTGAGGTAAATTTTTGAGGTATTTGGGGGCAAATACATCTGAGTTTAAGTACACCTGCCCCAGTTTATTATATTCCATGATTTTTGTGGGAGCTTACTTGAGGATTTCTCTTCATTTTACCTCTCAATAATCACCCTAGAAAATAGGCTTGGTGAATTGACCAATTAAGTAGAGCTGAGAGCAATGGTGGGATTCAACATTTTTTAGTACTGGTTCTGGGGGCATGGCTTGGTGGGCATGGACAGGGGGTGTGACAGGCAGCAATCAGCCTCCTGCACCCCCTCCCCCGGAAGCAAAAATGGGCTGCGAGGGGGATGCACTGTCCCCCCTGTGCCCCGTTTTTGGCCTACTAGGCCTCCCTGCAGCCTCCTGGGAGCGAAAACAGGCCATTGGGGGGCGCCCTACTGCTATGCCCCATTTTTGGCCTAGGAGGCCTCCCTGCACTTACCTGGGAGCCAAAATGTGGCATGTGGGGACTCCTGGAAGGGGCGAGGTGGGAAGGGGCAGAGCCAGCCAGTAATTTAACTACCGGTTCACCCGAACTGGCTGAATCCCACCACTGGTCGAGAGACTGTAAGGTACATTTGAACTTAGACAGACACCTTAAGCATTATGCCAATGGCTTCCATTTGAACCTGTTCATGCATCCATATTTGTTCTTCTGTAAAACAAGAATATTAGAAATATTCCCCATGATAAGGTTTTTTTATAGTGAAAATTGCGACGTGAGAATTAAGGGGTAAGTTTTGCACATCCCTACTAGATACGTTTGACTGCGGATATCGCATTCCAAAGTGGTCCCTTCTTCAGGGGTTTGGCGTGTTTGGTTTGCTATAAAGGGACAAGCTTCCTCACAACTGATTGTAAATAACACAGTGCAGCTGCTCTGAGATGCTGATCCTTTTCATTTCCTGTCTTCTTTAGCAAAATAGGAACAATGTTTTGAGTCTGTGATGTGGCTGTTTTATCTCTCTGCCTCACAGATGCTCTCTAAAGCTTTCCCCTTTATAATTGCAGTATATTACATACAGATCAGAACAGTACAATTACAAACAGTCGCACTCAGGTTATTGCTAGTCTGCCTCAGATAGATGGATGCCCCCCTATGGATTTCAGGGCAGATGACAGGATCCAAATTGCAAGGCTGAAACATTTTCATAGGCTGTGTAGGCAGCTTTCATGTTCCTTCTTATAGGCTTTTTAATTGTCCTTAAGACGGGTTCATAAGGATATTTATTTGGGGCATTTTTATAGAAAACTGGAAGGCAATATTTAGATGCTTTTAGATTTGTTGAATACAATATTAAAGAGCAAGGATGGGCATTTATAACAAGAGCATTTATTTGATTTACAGCTTTCAAAGCTCGTGCTACTTAAACTGGTGGCAAAATAGTAATTCTTAGCAGTTTTCATTTTTAAACTGCTGTTACAATTTTTGAAAATTTAACTGCCAACAAAGTAAATTTAAACAATTCAAAAATTGCAGCCCTGTTGACTCTGATGAAATCATCGTTTCTCCAATCATAAGGGTAGTCCTCAATTTACAACCATTTGTTCAGTGACCATTCAAAATTACAATGGTGCTGAAAAGATGGATGTATAACCTATATTTGAAGTTAAAGTTATTGCCGCACTTCTAGAGTCACATAATAAAAATTTGGGCCCTCTGCCCCTCCTTATGACTAACTGCAGGGGCACTGCAACACTGGTGGGTTTCCAATTTTTTTACTACCGGTTCTGTGGGCGTGGCTTGGTAGGCATGGCATGGCTGAGTGGGCATGGCTTGGTGGGTGTGGCAGGGGAAGGATACTGTAAAATCGCCATTCTCTCCCCATCCCAGGGGAAGGATACTGCAAAATCCCCATTTCCTCCCGATCAGCTGGGATTCAGGAGGCAGAGAATAGATGGGGGTGGGGCCAGTCAGTATTTTTACTACCGGTTCTGTGGGTGTGGTTGGTGGGTGTGACAGGGGAAGGATACTGTAAAATCTCCATTCCCTCCCCACTCCAGGGGAAGGTTACTGCAAAATCCCCATTTCCTCCCGATCAGCTGGGACTCAGGAGGCAGAGAACAGATGAGGGTGGGGCCAGGCAGATTTTTACTACCGATTCTCCAGAACTGGTCAGAACATGCTGAGACCCACCTCTGCACTGCAACTCCCCACACCTGTCTATCTCTCTACCCAACCCACCAGCACATGCAAGGCTTCTGTGTCATGCAAGCCTTTGGCCTCTCCCACATCCCACTAGGCCGCAGCAGCCACGTGCAGAGTGGTGTGAGGCAGCCTCTGTTGGAAGGCTGCATCTCGCATCAGCTGGGTGCACCTGTCACCATCGGCAGAAAAACGCAAAGATAAGGCTAACAATTTATCTTCTGAGTGTAATGGGGTGGGGGAGCCGACTGAAAGCTTCTCAGGCCTGGAGGGGCAGAGAGAGGATCCAAGGCTGCCTGGCCCACAGCAGCTTTGTCCACGCTACTGTATCTTGTAGCCGGCCCAGGCCTTGTAGAGCCTCCCCCTCAGGGACCCTAAACCAGCTTTGGAACTCAGCCAGCTTTGGAACTCTGGGAGTTGAAGTCCACAAACCTTAAAGTTACTAAGATTGGAGACCCCTGCCCTAAACTGTGCTTAATGATCTACAGAATCACTTAACAGCTACAACTGGAGGTGCTAGGATTGCAGTCATTGAGTGAAGTATTTGTGTAGGTGCCTTGCTTAATGACCCCAATGACTTAGGATCAACATTTCAGGCTCAATTGTGGTTGTAAATTGAGGATTACCTGTATTCCTTTGTAGCACAAAGTGGAAAATTTGATCAGAAGAGGGGAAAAAACATTAGACTTAGCCCATTTTTTATGCAAAGATCCTACATATAATATAAATAATGCTACTCTAGTGTGCAGTGTAGAAATTATTCCGCTTCCATTTTTCTGAATAGGTTTGCCTCTTATCCACACTGAAATGCAGACATCCAACAGCATGAATGAATGTATGTTTGTGCATGTATGTGTTAACTGAGCTCACATTCTATTTGTCTGAATGCAACAAAACATCCTTTCTCCTGTGTTACTTTGGAGGCTCCACTGTCACAAGCTAGCAATCTATGAATTTTAAGATTTCAACAATAGTGTATTGCAGGATAAAAACTGGTCATCAGGTTTTCTTAAGATGAAAAAAACAGTGAAAGTGAGAGTTCCTTAGCAAGTCTCTTTCTGAGAAAGAATCACCCTCTTATTTTCTAGAAACTCTTAAGATTTTGATACAATCTAACTGCAAGATCAATACAGCAGAATACAAATGCTATTACCAATTAGAATGCTAACATTTTCTAAATCTGCTGACTTATCTAATGAAGTCTACATCATGCTTGTCTTTACCGATCAAATTGCTGTTTACATTTATAATAACAGCCTTGACTTCTACAAAAGAGGTAGAAACAATCTGAAGGCACCTGTGTAATTTGCAACCTGTGGCAAAAAATTTTCTGGAAACACCTTACTCGTTACTTGTTGAAAAATACTTCTTGTTGTTTATATGTAACATAATGTTCTCCCAACAATTCTAGGACTTTGGATTGACCTGGAAATATTGTACAATGGATCTTTTCTGATGACCCTTGAGACAAAGATGAATTTGACCAAACTTGGGAAAGAACCTCTGGGTGAAGCATTAAAATCTGGAGAATTTGGTAAAGAAGGGTAAGGAATATTGTTATCAGTTAAATTTTTGCACGGAAAAAAATTCGTAGGAGCAGCATTCTGCATTTATCCATGAAAGAACTCAATGACCTCTTTATAGTAAATAATATAGGATAGGTAGTCCTCAACTTACAACAGTTCATTTAGTGACCGTTTGAAGTTACAACGGCACTGAAAAAAGTGATTTATGACCATTTTTCACATTTATGACACAATGCAGCATCCCCGTGGTCATGTGATTTACATTTGGATGCTTGACAACTGGCTCGTATTTATGACAGTTGCAGTATCTTGGGGTCATGTGATCAGTTTTTGCAACCTTCTGACAAACAAAGTCAATGAGGAAGCCAGATTCACTTAACAACCATGTTTGACATTTAACAACTGCAGTGATTCACTTAGCAAATGTGGCAAGAAGAGTAGAAAAATGGGCAAAATTCACTTAACACATTTCTCCCTTAGCAACATAAATACTGGGCTCTATTGTCATCATAAGTCGAAGACTACCGTATTTTTCAGAGTATAAAACACACTTTTTTCCTCCTAAAAAAGAGGCTGAAAATTTGGGTGCATCTTATACTCCGACTGTAGCTTTTTCGAAGCTTTTTTCCAGCCCTAACGAGGTGCTACCATGCTTTGCCTGCTCCTTCTGACTCAGCTGTGAAGCTTTTTTCCAGCCCTAAGTAGGCGCTAGCGAGTGAAGCGATCTCCGTGGTTTGCCTGCTTTTCTCATTGCTTCTCTCTCCAAAGATCAGTTGTGCTTTAGAAGCTGTTTTTTATCCCCAAGCAGCAAACTAATGTGCTGCTAAAAACCAGCAAACTGATGTGCTGAAGCTGACCAGACTAATGACGCTAGCCAGATGAATACCTGGTAGGCAGATTTCCCCCCCCCCCATTTTCTTCCTCAAAAACTAAGCTGCGTCTTATATTCTGAAAAATACGGTACGTATAATTGTTTATGTGAAAGCTATCGTACACAGTCTAACTCTGTTGCCCCCAAACTCAAAATGAATTGATGAGCCTTTTATATATTGTTATTGTTTTATGCTCACAATATGTATTGAGTTATACTAGTGTAATATTAAAAAGTGGGATTAAAAATATAACTATGGCGGCAGCTGGGAGCAGGTGTCTGCAGAGCTAGTCCAGCAGGATTTGGGCTCCAGCAGTACCAGTCATCGTTGAACGATTGTGGACTGTAGCAAAGAGTTCAGTGGCCTATGGCAGGGGTCTCCAATCTTGGCAGCTTTAAAATTTGTGGACTTCAACTCCCAGAGCTCCTCAGCCAGTGAAGCTGGCTTAGTAATTCTGGGAGTTGAAGTCCACAAGTCTTAAAGTTGCCAAGGTTGGAGACCCCTGGCTTATAGTACATGTTTAAGACCTCTGCCTTAACCATCCCAGCAAATAGAATAGACTCTGAAATATAAATATTTGTGCATATTGGGCAGTGGAATGTATATACAGACCAATTCAAATTTCAACTAGCTACAAAACGCAACAAAGAATTTTTCTTCTTCCTTCCTTCCATTTCCTCATCATCTCATGCTCGAGTCTAGTCTGTGCTTAACTTTGGGTGAGATTTTAAATTCTCAGATGTGTTTGGTTCTCCTGTCAGGCTGTTTGCTGTTTTCCTGCTGAAGGATCCATTTATCAGCCTTGCAGGAAGATGGGCAAACTGCAGTAAAGCTGACATACATACAGCCTGCACTAAATGGAAGAAAAGGTATTTTGCTGTTGGCATGACTCCCAAACTCTTAGGAAAGAAATATTGCTACAAAATATGGTTAAGACTCAAGGCATACAGTCGTACAACAATCAGTGAATGTGTTTACATTCTGTTTTAATAAAAGCTGAAATAAACAGGTTGTATTTATGGATGAATTGTGACTCATTTTTAAATTATTTTTTCTATTGGATCCTTCTCCGTTGATTTCATATTTTAATTGACTAGCTTACCCAGTTTATGTTGACACTAGATGTAGCTGATTATACCTTTCACATAACTCTGCAATAGTATATATTTTGCCTCCCCCTTCCCCCAGAATGGTTGACTTCTATGTACATTTTAAAAAATTAAAACTTGTCAGCTATATATTTTAATTTATGTTTTCATAAGCAGTGTATGTGATACTTTAATAATAATCTAGATTACACTATGCGACTTAGCAAAACGCACTTTTAAAAAAGTTAACTAATTCTGCCTATTTCATGCTGGCCAAATAAAGTGTCTTAATAGAAATTAGCCAGAAATTATTCTCTACTGTCACTTCTCTAACTTAACACTTGTTCTTATTTCCCCTTCATTTTCTTTTCTTTTTAATAATATTTGGATTCGTCAATCTGGGATATTTTTCTGGTGAGTGGTATGTGTCATATCATCCCATTCTGTGTACTGTTGATTCTGTTAGTGCTGAAACATTCAGAAGTGTTGAAACCACTGTACAGTGCATTTGCTACACAACCTGGGCATGGAGAGGACAGTTCTTTGGAACCAGCATCTCTTGATAATTAGCTTTAATGCACATACAGTTGCCTTCTCAAATGCTTGATCAAACCTGTATGATTTCCATACTTCATAGCTATGTGTCCTGGATACTAGTTCTAGCTGGAATCATTGCAACAGCTCCTGAAGTAATAGAGGAAGGGGAGTCTTTAAAAGATACCGTTCCTTTCCATAGTTCTTGAAATGTCTGAAGTATGTCTGTCTGTGAGGGTGTCGAGGGATGGAGAAATGTGCTCTCTAGATTTGGAAGCAAACATCACTTATTACAAGTTGTACTTCTCTAATATTACTGATAGAGACAGTCAGTTGAAGACAGTGCAGTTCCAACACTCTAGTCTAGTTTGCCTTATTCACACCTGCAATGTAAAGCAATAAGTCTGGAAAAATTGAGCCATGGGTAGAATGATAAGTATGAATGCTTCTAACTTTTGAATTATTGTTGTTTTTTTAAAGACCTCTCAGAGCTAGCCTTCTGAATTTTATCTGTAAATAAAATTGTGTGCTAAATAATGAAGGTGCCGAAGTGCAAATAATAATGCAGTTTCATTGCTATTCTGGTCTAATATTATTAGAAAATCCTATGAATAGCTCTTTTCTTCATGGTTGGGTGCTTAAGGCCAGAGATGTTTAAGTATTTTATCACAGGACACTGCTTTTCCTTCCTTATGGTTTTAAAGAGAAATTTGAACATTTATCGGAAGGCTTTGTAGCATTCTGAAGTATTTTTTTTTTCCTTGCTATTGTAGACTTCATTATAATGAATTAAAAGGTAACAAGGATATTTATTTACATTATGACATTTATTTCCTGCCTTTTCCTTGGACGCTCAACATAGTGTATAAAGAGCCTTCTCTGCTATTATTCCTGCCCTCTGGAACATCTTGCCCTCCAATGTGAGGTTGGCCCCAACCCTCCTATCTTTTCGTAAGGGCCTAAAGACATGGCTTTGCCAGTCGGCTTGTAGCCCCAGTGGGGGAAAGCCACAGTGGAGGTGGTTGATTGAATAATGGCAGATCATACCCTCCCCAGGTGTCTTTGATTTTAATATTTTATCTTTTAACTAAGATGTAAATGTAAGTCACTCAGAGTTATCATATGGTAAGATGGGCAGCCAATAAATTGTATACATACATACATACATTGCAACAATAACCCTATTGTTAGATTGGGTTGAAAGAGAGAGACCTCTATGGCTGAAGGTGTATTTGAACTTAGCTGTTTGAAGCACAAAATTGAAAGCCAAGGCATTTTATCCTTGGCTTAAAACACAAGATGATAATACAGATTGCCAACGGTCATTACAAAAGTAAAATAATTGGAGTGGATGGGTGGTGGACTTCCTACTGGTCTGTAGCAAAAGCGATGAGAATGTCATCATTTTAGAAAAAACCACAGAAGCAGTTCCTGAAACGCCAGACTACAGTTACTATTTGCTATGGCTATGACTTCCTATTAAATCTAATCTAGTGAACAGAAGCATGTGGAATTCTTTAAAAATGACCAAGAGCTTTGCTCTGGGTGGATTAGAAGATGGCGAGAATGTTGCTCCCCTAATTGAAAGTTGCTGGAGTCTATCATATAAATCTTTTTGGAGAAATTCTGGACAGTAGGAAAGAAGTATTCATAGCAATCTATAAAAGTTGGCAGGATAGTCTAGCTTATTTGTTTTCCCAGGCAGTTTTAGGAACACTTGTCAAATTGTGCAAGATACAGAAATTTGAGTTAATTTCTAAGATGGGGAAGCTAATGATGATATGTCTGGCCTTATCATTATCCTCATGCTGTAACAAATCAGACATTGGGATGCAAATACAGTGGTATTTTTGTACTCATAGTTAAATTGTTCCAGGAGGTGTGATGAGTACCAAAATCAATGAGTACCAAACAAATTTTTCCCATAAGGACTAATATAGTAAGTCACAAGGCAGCCAACACCGACAAGTACTAGCTTGTGCGTTGAGTACCAAACAAACGATGAGTACTGGGACAAAATTTTCATGTCAAAATGTGTCACGTACCAAATTTGATGAGTTTCAAAGCAATTGAGTACCAAGGTACCACTGTACTTAATGGTACCATTTGAGTGGTGGTTACCGTGTCTGTGTCTATCATTTTCATGTTAGCATGGTTTGCTGTGGAGCAATTGAGTTTTTGATCATATAATTTTTGTGTGAAACACTTGCTGATCAGATTGGTACAGAACTTTTGGAGAAATGGTGCAATACAGAAAATAATTGGTCTAAGCCTCTCTTCTCTAGGACTTCCAGAGAGTTAGGGTTAGGATTATTCATCTTATTACAATGAGTATTTTAATTTTTCCTTTGATGAGCATTTGTAGGCTCCTAACCCCCCCAAATATTATCAAAGTTGTCTTTCCATTTGCCGTTCCAGAGTCACATTCCAATCTTTGGGCTCTTAGGAATCAGTTCCCTCTTGTGACAGTTTGACTACTTTTAAGCGGGGGAATTAAAGACCTTTGTATTTTATGTGGTTGTTGCATTTGTTTTAATTCTAAATATTTGGCTTGTTAAACTATGAACTAATTTTACTGGATAGAATTTTCTGACCTGTTTTTCTTTTGGTCTGGGATGCACCTTGATAAAGGATTGTAAATTGTTATTGGGGTGTAGTGTGGGGGAAGAAAAAGAATAGGAGATTCTCTGTTCATAACACTGAAACATAAAGCAAACAAAAAGTGACTGTTTATTCCTGGGGACTCGTTCAAGAGGCTACATACATATTATGTACAATACATAACAACAAAATGTTAATAAAATAAGTAAGCTTATTTTAGGAGGGATCAGTGGGTGAATGGAAAGCCTCTTAAATTACTTCTTTAGTGTTATCTACTTCAAACTGTCCCTTTTTCCACTTTTATCCAGAAAGTTTCCCAATCAACCCAAAGGGAAACTATCTTGGGGAATGATGGGTGACAAAAGATATTATTGGCAAGAAAAAGTTTAACGATCTCTTGAACAATCTTTATCTTTACTCTGTAGCGATTGAATTTTTAAAGAGCTGTTCCTTTTTTTTTCTTTAAAAAAAAGTCAGATAATTATGTGGTGCATTTTGCAGTCAGCTAACAGATAGGCAGTTGCACAGATTTTGCAAAAGTACTGTTTCTATTACACACAAGGGAAATAAGTCCTTTCTCAGCTGGAAAGAAGCTTGAGGTTGCTGCCAAATCAAATTTGGCTAAAGTCTTCTTTCTAACTTTGCCACCTACTTAACCTAGGTTTAAAGAACAATTTCTCAAGAACTGATTGTGAATAGATTTCAATCCCAGGAAAAGCTATGGATGAAATTGTAGAGGTGCTGAGCATTTCTCTCCTTAAATCACAATTCACAATTAAGGCACAATCAACTGGGCATTTCTTTTTAAAGCTTGAAATACAAGAGATCCTGCAAAGATGCTCCAAGCCTTATGGAAACTCTTCCTTAGCATGCCAGGCACTCTTTGCATCTGAGGCTGTAACTGGTCTTTTGCATTTATTTGCCAAATGTCTTGTTTAAAATATTTCTGATTCCAATATTACTAGCGGCCTAGAGTGGGGTATGGCTAGAACTCAGCTGTGGGTATTGGGTTAATAGGCTAGACATGCATGTGTGGAAGAGACAGTGGAAGGAATACATATTCTTCTGGAAGCATGCAGCACTTACAAAATCAATTCTGACTTTTGATACAGCAATTCATTTGGACCTCAGAAGCATATCCCATTACATTTTAAAAAATGAAAGTACACGCCAAGTTTCTCATCATCAACTTAATGTTATAATTGCCAGCATTGTATTCCATTATACTGGGAAGTTAGATATGAAAGAGACATATCCTTATATGTCTTTAATTTATTTGACATTTCATTCCACCGCATGTAGGCTATTCAAATCCGTTTCCTTTTATTTTAAGCAAAGTCTGGCACAGGGAAAGTAGATTGATGTACAACATTTCTAACCTTTGTCTGAACTCGAATGCACTTAAAAACAAACTGGGGAGACAGAAGTGAATAGTAGAAAGTCTCTAATTTCCATCAAAACATTGTCCTGACATACATTAATGAAGTGTTGCTTCTGTCTTGACCTGTGTCCCTCCTTTCAGTTTCAGGCCAAGGGCATATTGCCTTGCAGACAGCGATGAAGAATCTTCTAGTGCAGGATCCTCAGAGGAAGATGATGTTCCAGAAACATCAGGAAGTGAAAAAACTTTAGTGGGAGGAGCAGAAGGGTGAGTCTTTTTGCCTTTAGGCAGCCATTGGTTCAGTTTGTCTCTGCCTATTGTGTGCATTATCAACAGTGGTGCATCTTTCTTCCATGCTTAGTCATTCCATCAAAGATATCTTCTCTAACATTAGAAAAAATCTCTGTGTGTTTGTGTGTGTGTACAAACAGACACACATATATACCAAATGGTTATATTATTTCACACTAGATTTTGTAATACCATGTTTCCCCGAAACTAAGACCTCTCCGGATAATAAGCCCAATCGGGCTTTTCAGCGCATGCGATAAAATAAGCCCCCACAACAAACTAAGACCCCCCCACTAACTACTTACATGCATGCCCAGCCAGTCCCACCATTTCCTCTGGTTACTTGCTGTGCAAACAACACGATGTGAGGAGGAGAGGCCGGAGGTAGGGGAAGGGGGTCATGTCCTCCCCTACCTGTTCTTTGCGCCGGCCGAGTGGCCCAACACATTCCACCCCATCCCAATGGCAACATCAGCCTGGTTGCTTCCCTTCCCCACCGTCTCTTTATTGAGAGGGATGGCAGGTGGGGGTGGGCGAGAAGCGGGAACGTAGGTTTTCAAACTCCGTCGCATTCCTCGCCGTTGTGTCTAGGGAAACATGCTGTAAAAGAAAACCTTCTCACGAGTTCAATCAAACTTCTCGAACTCGTGAGAAGTTTCTTTTACAGCATGTTTTCCTGGACACAATGGTGAGGAACACGACGGAGCTTGAAAGGTAAGACCTGCCACCCCCAAATTGCATCCCTAAAGGGGCGGGTGGCTAAGCGAGGGGCAGGACCCCTGCCATGCCCGGTGAGGCGGGGGAGAAGAGACGGCTTTCTGGGAGCCACGTCTTGCTCCATGAATCTTGCTTCTGCCACCCCTCTCGATAAAGAGACGGTGGGGAAGGGAAGCAACCAGGCTGCTATGGCCATTAGGGTGGGGTGGGATGTGTTGGGTTGTGAGACACTCGTCTTACCTTTCCAGCTCTGTTGCTCAGTGAAAAGATTTGCCAACAGTGATATAGGATATTTAAGCTAAGTGTTAATTCTAAATGTTTCAATGCTTCCAGTTTGTATTTATCATTTTAATGCTTTTGGAAATTCAGTTTTCAGAGTGCCAATTTTACTGGCCATATCATCTGGAAATAATTAGATACTTCTTATTACAGTAATCCAAATGGTCTTATCTCTGGGTAATTCTTAATTATATTTGCTAATTAGTAGAAAAAATTATAAGGGATATGAGGCAGTTCTGTTTTTTCCATATGTGTTATTTATAAATGTACAAGTCACGATGTAAATTATCTGGTTTTGCAGATGGCTGTTTACTGCAGTTATTGGATAAAAGATTTAGAATGAATTAGGTCTAAGAATGATCTTCATGCTAGCATTTTCATGCATATAGCAGCTTATTTTACAATAAACAAATTCAGTGTGTAAGAACATCCAACTTGTATATTTCAAGTGCTATCAAGAAAGGAGAATAGTTTGTGCTGAATGAAATACAATTCTTTAATCAAAAATAAATGTTTCATGGATTTTTCTGAATTGCTGGTTAGCTAGCTGATGTCTGAAAATATCTGTACGTTAGTGCAGACAAACATTTATATAACAGGCATTGAAATGTTTCTTTGGACTAGCATATAGATCAATGCAGCTTCTTAGCTAGACTGTAAATAATTTAGCAACTGTAACAGATGATCGAAGTTGTAGAAATAATTATTTTCCTGTAGCTGTTTTTAAAGGTCTTTACTTGAGAGAAAGATCGTTCTGCTTTATCTGTTGCAGAAAAAAAGATCTTTTTTCCCCATTTCAGTAGAGAGGATTTGCTGCTGCTATTTAATAATAGGGTAGTAATAATAATAGTTGATTCTTGCCAGTAAACTGCAGATCATCCAAAGATTAATCAATAGACCTTAAAGTAGACCTTTGGCTGCATAGATTATGTTTAGCAGCATTATCAAATTTCTAGCAGGTATAGCTTATTTATTTTCAGAAAAATACCTGATTTTTCTTTTATTTATAATCTTTCTTTTTATTTTCTTATATCTAACATTTATATTCCCCAGCTCCTGCCAACATAGCACTTTGAAAGCGTGCAAATGCGAGTAGATAAATAGGTACAACTTTGGTGGGAAGGTAACAGGGCTCTGTGACATCATTCTGGCCATATGACCCCAGTAATGTCTTTGGACAGCATTGGCTCAATGGTCTTGAAATAGACATGAGCACTGACCCCTATAGTCGGAAACAACTATTTGAGTAAAGTCCCCGGGGGATCCTTCTTTTAACATTTATATTTTGCATTTCTAATCTATTGGAATACACACAAAGTAATAATCAAACATAAACCTGCAGCAAAACCTAATATAAAAAGTGGAGAACAATAATGCTATAAGGAAAAATCCAGAATCTGTTAATTTGTGCATTCTCTTGCTAAATCCTTGAATTTGCAGTTAGGGTTGAAAGGTCCAAAGGCAGCTAGGTAAACCACCTGTTTGGCCAAAGCTCTCAAACATTTAGGAGAATCCCCAGTAGAATGTAGGGCTTTCCAAGAGTAATAGTGAACATTGGACCAACAACACTTCAGCAGAATCTTTATTGTGTGATTAGATGACATCTGATTTTAAATTAGTTCTGCTTCTGAGTTGTCACAGCCAGGTCTCTGGATCTTTTCCATTTTTATTTACGAAAACTGTAAGTCTGGGCTGTCTGTTCACTTATGCAACACTTCACAATCTGTAGTAGCAGATTGGCATTCTGTGCCCTTAATATGTTGTATTTTCAGCTGCAGAATACCACAAAGCATTAGCTTTTGCTTTTTAAAGTAAAGTAAGCTGAAACTCACTTAAATGACTTTCTCTTCTTTCCTTCCTTAAAGGTATGGAGTAGGGCACCGAACAAGTAAAATAATGAGATTTGTGGATAAAATTACCAAGTCAAAATATTTCCAGAAGGCGACTGAGACAGAATTCATTAAGAAAAAGATTGAGGAAGTCTCCAATACACCACTCCTGCTCACAGTGGAGGTTCAAGAGTGTAAAGGGATGTTAGTAATTAACATTCCGCCCCCACCTACTGATCGTATATGGTAAGTGTAGTTAATAAGACTTTATGATTTTGGAATCTGTCATGTATAACGTGGCACTCAAACTAACCAAAGAGCCAAAATAGATTTCTTGTTTTTATGGGTGGCTGTGAAAGAAGTCCCTAAAACATATTTTATTTTCCAGTCCCCAAATTTCCCACTTTTTCTCAAACACATCCAAGATAAAAAAGCTGGACCATTTGACTAATGAACTATAAAGAATAATGGAGCAGAAATGTAGTTTGAGGTCATACAGAACCAAAGTTGGTCTGCATGTGATCATTCTTATAGAATTCAACAAGTATTCATATGACTCTTAGTAAGGATCCTTTTTAGAAAATTGCAGTACCAATCTGTGAGTCATAAGCTACAGTCTGACATGTACCATTTTATTCAGGGTTAAATAAGTTAATTCTGAGACAAAGTGTGTGGGATTTTGCCATTAATTCCTATGAACAGTTACTGACAAATATAATGGAACTGGGTGTTATTTTAAATTGCTCGTATGATTGAATTACTCTTCTATCCAAAAAGAGATCTTTTGTAAAAATGTATAATTCCATTTCTTATTATGCATTTTGTAAACTTCCAGAAACTGAAAAGCTAACAAAGCTTAGAAATTTTATCATCCATGAATAAAAGCTACAGCAACCAGAAATCAGGTCAAAAAGGAGGTTCTTTCTTTTCTCCTACCTTTCCCTTCCTTTAATATAGAATAATACAGAAGCATGCTGGGTAAAACAGCATATTGAACTACTTGAGGATCAACAGAGGTATTAATTAAGAGGTCAATGCCAAAGCTTTTTCCAGTGGTTTCTTATAACTGAAAATAATGCCAAAGGAGAAAAACTATTTCGGTGCTTCTTTTTGTCTGAAAGAAATATGGAATGCAATTATTAATGAAAATTTGTTTTCATTTATCTGGGAGTGTTTCACTTAATATTTTTATCTTGTCTTTTTATCTGGGAGGTTCAAAAGCAGTTTATATTGGGGTTCCCATAATTTTATTCTCCCAACCCCTCAGTGAGATCCATATTCAGTGAGGAATTGAAGTTGGGCCTTCTCAGTCCAATGTCTTCACCATTGGCTACCTTAATCGAGATGGAATTCCATTTGAGGAAATTAACCTCTGGGAGGCGCAGTGTAATTCAGAAAACATTATCTTAGTCCAACAATACATAATTACTTTAAACTGTATTGGGAAAAGGATTAATGACAAGTGTCAGGCAAATCTGGCCCTAGGTTCTGCCTTGGTTTACTTTCCCAATAAGCAACCGAGTTGGAAGATCATTTAAAAGCAATTTATTAGGGTACCCTGATAAAGTGAGATCTCACTATGAAAAGGGAGAACCCTGAGACCCATCTTACATTCCATTTTATAGTTAACATAACAAAGAAAATGCAAGAGGAAAGTTGATTGGACAGGATAAAAGTAACCTCTCCTTTGCACAGTAAATCTACTACGAAAGTTGTTTGAAGCTCACAAAGAGACATTCCAGACACCAGTTTTGCACTAACAAACTTTTTCTTATCAGGAAATAGTATCTATTCATTCTTCTTCAGTTTCCTTTTCAGTTTAGGAATGTTAGAAGCTATCAATCAATCCATACAGCGATAGGATAAAAAGTTTTCCTACATTCCAGTCTATAGTTGTTTGATAAATCCTCATAAAAGACAGAAATAAGTTAAGTTAAAATACAAAGTAACTATTTTAGTTAACAAATTACAAAAGTCATGTCATGTGCCACTCAAAAGAATTTAAGAAGGTGCTGATTTGATTTCTCACTGTGGTCATTCTTGAGAGAATCATAGTACCTATTGCTAGATCATTTGGACTTAATTTCAGTTATAAGTCAGGTGAATAAAATTTTTCAGACATAAAGTCCTTCACCAATTAGTATTAGCTGGGTACTAGACTTCAGCAGTAACACTGATTGTTAATATATATCTGATTTCAAAATGACATATTGTGAATTGGACAAATCTGTTTACAGAGCACATAGAAGAAACAAAATTACACCCCTGAACTGGAGGGGGGAATGAGACTACTTTTAATGTTGAGATATGTATTCACTTGAAATAAATGTTATGTTGAACACAATAGTTCAGTCCTGCACAACATACGACCTGCAGGCTGCTGAAGTTTTTTAAAACAGTAATCAATTCACTATTGTCCCAAAAGATGCATTGCTAAGCATCTTCCAAGACACCATTGCTGCCAGCTTCAGTCCCACTGGCACTCTTACTTGCTGTCAAATAGCTGATTGGTATGCCAGATATTCCTTTGCAGCCCACAGTTATTTTTAATTTATCAGTGACCTTTTCCCCTCTGTGCCTTGTACAGGCCTGGTTTAGAGCCTCCAATCCTCCTCCAAGCACAAAATCCTTGAACATAAACTGCAAATGCACAAAATTAGGTTATATGAGGTAATATAGCCTTCCCTGATTTAAGAGTGCTTCAGATGTCTGGGATCCCAAGTCCCAGAATCCATAGCCAGCAAGATTAGGGTTGGAGAGCATGGTGTGGTAGACACCATGCCTAGGTTAAAATTTCTGTTTGTTCAAGAATATCTCAGGAAGGCTTTGGTTAAGCATGTCTCATCTTAGTTGAGCATGGGTTATATTCTCCTGGAGGCCTTCAAGAAAATATGATTCAAATCTGAGATAGAAACATCTTAACCTGGATCATTTTCTTTATCTTCAGGTACGGTTTCCGAAGACCCCCTTATCTGGAGCTAAAAGCTCGGCCAAAGCTTGGTGAAAGAGAAGTGACTTTGGTTCATGTAACTGAGTGGATAGAGAAGAAACTAGAACAAGAATTTCAGGTACTTCAAATATCATTAGCATTAACTGTGTTAAAAGAATAAGTAAGACATTAGCTAAGCCGTCTGTGAGCTTAAAGATGGTAGCATGTATCTAAGATGAAAAAGCACACATTCACGCTGAATGGCTACATATTGGTATAACACCAGTCATTCCTTCTGAGAATTTCAGATCCTTAGTTTGATAACACATATAGGAACATACTGCAGTAGCCATAAAACTACTTAAGAATAGGCGTTGGGACACACTGTACTCCTTCTGTGCTCAACAGACTCCATGATCCCAGCAAAAGATATACAGATAGTCCTCGACTTACAGTTATAATTGAACCCCAAATTTTTCTTGCTGGCAAGACAATTAAGTGAGTTTTGCCCTATTTTACAACCTTTCATGCAGTGGTGGGTTTCAATTTTTTTAAATTACCGGTTCTATGGGTGTGGCATGGCTTGGTAGGCGTGGCAGGGGAAGAATACTGTAAAATCTCCATTCCCACCCCACTCCAGGGGGAGGTTACTGCAAAATCCCCATTTCCTCCTGATCAGCTGGGACTCGGGAGGCAGAGAATAGGTAGGGGTGGGGCCAGTCAGAATTTTTACTACCGGTTCTCCAAACTACTCAAAATTTCTGCTACCGGTTCTCCAGAACTGGTCAAAACCTGTTGAAACCCACCTCTGCTTTTGTGCCACTGTGGTTAAGTGAATAACTGCAATTGTTAAGTTAGTAACAAAGTGAAGTGAATCTGGCTTCCCCATTGACTTTGCTTGTCAGAAGGTCACAAAAGGTGATATGACCACATGACCCCTGGACACCATAACCATCATAAATATATACCAGTTGTCAAGCCTCCAAATTTTGATCACGTGACCATGGGGATGCTGGAACGGTTGTGTGAAAAATGATCATAAATCACTTTTTTTCAGTGCCATAACTTTAAACAGTCACTAAACAAACAGTTCTAAGTGGAGGACTATCTGAAAGGAGGCACCAAGTGAGATCACTGATACCCTGAAATACTGTCTTTGGACTTGAAGTGTGCCATATCCACACTAAAGTAATACCTTCTGTGCCCATATTTTTAAAAGTAGGAGCATAGTGCCTAATTTTAATTTCCTTTAAGAGATACCAAATAATTAGAAGGAATATTATTATGGATAATCTCATGAAGAAAGACTGATTTTAGCATGGGACAAATAGTTTGAATAAATTGTTGCTCATACTTTTTTTGACTATATTTCTAGAATTCTGTTCATCATGAATTTATTGAACTATTAAATATATCTATTCAAATTTCTAGCTATTTCCTTTAAAAAAAATTGGAATGATGGGGGCAAGGAGCAATAGCAGATAGGAGTCAAGTATTTTTTTTTAATGTTTGCTGAAATGTAATGGAATTAAGATTTTGTAAGCAATGTTGCTTTAATACCCATAATGACTCTGTTCCAAATCTAAATTTAAGGTACATAGATGTTTACTAGTGATCCATGATGTTACTTGATTCAAATAAACCTGTTTAGAATTTTACTGGGCCTGATGGGAGATTCCAATATAAGAGTTTGGTATATTTAATTTTTTGACTTTATATTTGAATTGCATTCTAACTCATTATTATACCTTGCAGAAAATTTTTGTCATGCCAAACATGGATGATCTTTATATTCCTCTAATGCACTCAGTCATGGACCCCCGCTCATCTACGTGCCCTTTGAAAGTTTCTGAAGATACCGAATTGGAACAGCCATGAAACGTGAAGACTGCAGTTTACAGTATTAACAGATGTCGTTTTCATGTTCTCTTTCAAATGAAACAATCTAGCTGATTTTTGTCCTTGTGCCATTTTTTTTTAAAGATAAGATTGCTTCTGCCAATAATTGCTCCAGTTATGGGTCTCTATTGACTTTAGAACATTAGTTCTATCTGTGCTAGGCTTTAAACCCTAGTAGTTAATATGCACTCTTCTGCAGTAAACTAGGGGGAGGAATCCAACTAGCAGCAATTGATCCAACAGATTTGATCCACATGGGAGTACTTTATGGATGTGCAGTAATTCAGGATACACACTGAACACTCACAGTTTGTCTCATCCAGTCATTTGGAACTTGTTTTCAGTAAGGCACGAACATGTCTAACTGGAAGACTTTCTCCTCTCAAGCAGCTAGAGATACAAATGGAAGTGGCATGTTCTTCACTCCTACAGTCCCAATAGCTTGTGTCAAGCAAATTTGAAGTGGTTTCTGGAGCTAAGAATGTACATTGGATGTATAGGTGATATTGTCAATTCATGTAGATTATGCATAGTAACTTCTTTTTTTTCACATGAAATTGAGTTTCTTGGAAACAAGTAGCCATATAAAACATGCAAACATACAGAATTGGTTTGAAGGGATCTTGTGATTCTTTAGAAAAAGAAACAAATTAAGACAAAGCCATGAGACCAAACTACAGTAAGCCTTCTAGTTAATGCGTTACAATTGCAGAAGTTGTGGCTGATGGCTCTTGGAGTTGACTACACATGGAAACGTCCAAGGCCATGCATGTACTCATCGGAAACGATTGCATGGAAGGAGCCATTCACTTTCACCAACCAGAATGTTTACAACTGTTTTTGTTCCCAACTATGTAGTGGGTCTTCGTTTATCCATTTAAGGAGGTGCAAATCCTGATTACAGCTGCTTTTTTTTTTTTGGTCAATGTAGCTAAAACACCTTGTAGGCTGGTTTGGTATTCCTGTATGAAAGTAACAACTCCAAAGCACTACAAGTGAGAATGGCCAAGAGAACACTGCCTTGCTGTTCCTTTTCTGTATGGACTAAACACAGAATACTGAATCTAACTCTTTTGAACACTACATAAGCAATGAGTGTTTGATACTCAGTATTGCCAACTACTTATGTTGAAAGAATGTTAATTTAGTTTACAAAGAAAGCAAGTGAGCTATGGAGTTCACTCTTTGATAGTGTACTAGGCTTTACACATTTCTAAGATCTTTTTTGTATGTTGTGTTAGATTCCTGCGTCCAAATTTCTCATGATTTGCAATCTCCAAATGAAGCTAATTGAAGTTGTTTTTTAAAAGCACCTTGCCTGAAACTTATTTAAAATTTAGCATTTAATATATTGACATAATCATATTATTTGGACAACTATTTTGTTACCTCAACTCTGGGACCATTCCATTTTATGTACTATTCTTCTCCTCTTAATGAAAGCATTTGCCTTCCTCTTAAATCTGCATGTCTTATTCACAGCTCTTTTCCCCCCTCTGTGCAATAAGTCAAAATACTAGATGCACAAATATGTAATCAAGTTTATCCAGGTTTGGCACAAGTAAATTCACTGCACTTCATAATCAGACTGTATGGGTTACTACAGTGGGCTTGCTTTTTTTTTTTTTTTCAAATAAAGTTATCCCATGTCAAAAATCTGTTTTGATGTTTGATGGGGTCGAAGTGTGGGTGCATATCCAGGAATATAGCGCTCATAATTCAATGAGACCGAAATACTGAAAAATTTACCAAATCGTATTCTACAATTCTGAACATTTCAGCTCTTATATCCAGTACTCATATTTTCTGTGGGAGCAGTCAGGCAAAATAGATTGTTTCATGGCACCTGGAGCCAGCCAGTCCTCTAAGCCAAGAGTACTCAAGATTCTTTGGAGACTGAGCCAGAGGATAAAAAGCTCTAGAATTTAAATAATATACAATTCTTCAGGATTTAATTTACATTCCTACAAGATGCCTCCTGAATCTTGCTCCAAATAGAAGGCCTGGGGAAATTTTGGATTTTTTGGTACAGTACTGTAAATTTTCCTCTTCAATTTGTAAAGCAAGGTTTAGGGGATGCAGTCCATTTTCGCTCACAAGTCTTATTTTCTAAACAACAGAATTAGCTTCCCAGATAGGAAGACTTGCTATCTATCAAACAGCCCTTAAGTTTTTTTCTTTCTTTGTATTAATGCACCATTTTGAACTAAAATGTGGTTCGATATTATAGCTGTGCTAACTATTGATCAAATGTTTCAGGAAATTTCTGCAAAATTGCTGCTCAATAAATAGAAGTTATTTGCATCTCTTGGTCAGCTTTCTCAAGAGATGCACCCGTTTCTGTTCCTTTACAGTCAGCATCTCAACAGGATGTAAAATAAAGCTGCGCCAGACACACAAGTTCAGGCCTTTTTCCAGATACTAGGAACTACATGGGACAAACTATCTGCTTATCACATTAAACCACAGGCCACCACAAATCCAGTTTCCACTGTGTCACATTGAATTGAATACACATTAAATTAGTATGAAATTATTGTAATGCAACCCAGGCTGGGTTGCATTACAATCACTTCATGCTAATTTAACCAGCACTAATTTATTTGATAGTATTACTAAAGTTTTGCCCAGATCTTGCAAGAGATCTTGACTTAACTATAAATACAATTATATTTGTGTAAGGGGTTCCGACAGATGTGAAAATTTTGAGGGTTCCTCCAAGTTAAAAAAAAAAAGGTTGAGAGGTTGTTCTGTAGAACTGTTCTCCAAAAAAATTTTTTATCCAGGAATAGATCAATTCACCATCCTTGAAAGATTGGCAAAACCTAATTTCAAGCTACACATTCAACATGTTGTACTCTTAAGAGGCTTGAGTTGTTTATCTCATTACTATACTCGGCATTAAAGATGTGATTGGTTAACAAGTTGTATGTTACACACACACTTGAATGATTATTTGCAATGAACTCTCTGGTTGTGGCAAGATTTATCCATACTATAAAGTTGTGGCTAAATCAGAGAACTGTATTTTTATTCTAAAACTTGTTTCCATTGAAGTTTTGTCCTAAGCAAAATGGAAGGAAATTAGCATTGGAGCACCCTACCTTGACTGCTGGCTTTTCTTGGATGCTCCACTAGCATGCCAAAGGTTTGTCCCATATAGGAGTGTCCACCCTCCATGTATCTTTAGTCCTGTTTTCTCTTTGGGCTTGTATTACAAGCCCAAAGTAATGTGCACTTGGTTAGTTTGTGTGCTAGAATTCTACAAAATGTCCAGAGTAAACTTTTAAAACCTAAAACATCTTTGAGGCAAAGGACAATTCTAGTAGCAGGTAATGTTTAATAGGAGACAATCAGTTGGGTGGGCATGTGCTTTTGGATGAAATATAACACCAACAAGATTGCACTGAGCTGCAGTACCTTATAGTTTGTCTGAGTGGGGTTTTACACACTACTTTTGCTTGATGCTAGATTATAATCATCTTTGAAAATGGGATTATGCAAAGACATCAGGTAATGAGAGCCAACCTTTCCTTTAACTCATGTTATCTTCAGATATTCTAACAAAATAAAATTGAAGCACTCAATTACATAATACTCTTCCCAGATGATCCAGCCTCTGAAGGTTCACTGCAGTTATTTGAGGAACTTACATATTTTAACATTAAGCATGAGATGGATTGTAACTTGTCTTTAAAAGAATCACTCAGGTTTAAGCTGAGCAACACCAGTTATAAGCAAGCTTTTTATTTTTGCACTGTAGCGTAGCCAGTGAGACCATGAATGGGCCATGCACCAGTTCAAAGGCAGTGCTTCAAACCTATCTGAAAAAAATATCCAAAGTAAGCAGTTTTTACATTTTTAAATTTATTTATTTACAACATTCAAGACATCCCCACATTACAGCCCTCTTTGTGTTGCTTGGTTCAACAAGTGACAGTTGGTTCCAGAGGTTTTCATTCAGCATCAAGACAATCTTGGCACACCTAGAGTAAAAAAAAGCAGGATTCAGGGTAGTGATTTCAGAATACTGAGATATCTTTGCTCAGATCTAGAGGTTAGTTTTATGTCTTTTTTTAAAATGAGAACATACCACTGAACATTAAGAGCTAGGGTGCCATTACCTGCACCTGGGCAACTAATGCTGGTGGCTCAGATACAGTGTCTCTTCATCTGCATCAGCAGTCTAACACGCCAAAAATATCATCACAGCAGCCAGCATAGGGTTCCCAATTTAGATCACTCAAAAGCAGGATTACAAAGGTTTATTTTGATGTGCTCACAAGGAGATGCAGCTATATCCCTCTCCTACTGCAGTTCTTTGGAGATGTTAATAATGTGGAGGAAACCTTTGGAGTCTTCAAGACTATTCAAGTCCGTATCAGACATGTCACCCATGAATTTCTTCACTTCTTTTAACAACATTCATAGCAGCCATCACTCTTGTGCTCATAAATTTCAGGCTGGAAAACTTAAACTTTTTTTTTTTTTGCTCTAAAGCACCTTCTCTGCAGGACCACTGGCACTTTTCACATTTGAGGGAGGAAAACGTTCCCCCCACCCACTTCCAACTCAGGATACACCGCCATCATTAAACTAGAATAAAGTTCTAACCTTTCTTTTATATGGCAAGTGAGTCATGCCCTATTCACCAATTCCAACTTTTTCAAACATGTGAACTAGAAAGCATTAGGTAAGTCAGGGGCGCAACACATCTGAAAGCACAAGGGGTGGGTGCTTTGGCATCAGCAAAGTCGTATTCCAAACCTCACAAATCTACCTCTGGAATCAAGACATATACCGGACCTCTCTCCCTCTCGAGAGTCCTTGCAAAAGCAAAGTACAATCTACTGCCCAATTATGGACCATAAAACGCCACCTCCACACCACTATACCTCAAGAAGCCCCAAAGTCTCCCTTTTCACCAACCGAGACTTAATTTGTCAGCACCAAGGACAATGTACTCAAGGGCACTGAAGCACATCCAACTCACAATCACGATTCTCCATTGGTTGGGAGAATCTGGGAGTTGAAGTCCACAAGTCTTAAAAAAGCCACGTTTGCAGTCCCCCGTCCTAACGCAATGCCTTCTCCACGATCTTCTCAGTTCAGTTCCACGTGATGTTTCGTAAAACGGCTCTAAAAGGCACTGCAGTCATTGCCGTCGTGAGTTACCCACCCCTTAAGCAAGGTGTACGAGTGCAAGTTAGTAAGGACAAAAATTCCCCAAATCAGAGCAGCGAGGCAAGACAGGATCCCTACCATACCACGACTAAAAGGCTCTGCTCAAATCCCAGGCATTTTTATTGTAAAATAAATGCTGGGTCAATAACATCTGCCAGATGTTCAATCGCAATCAGGACTGCTGCCCATCCGTCAGGCGGCAAAAATCCCAACGACCGCTAGACGGCAACGAGGAAACGTTCTGTAAAAAAGGCGCAAACGTTTTGCCGCTTCACGATCGTTCGGATTACTGCGGCACAGAATAGATACAGCGGAGGCAACCGTTTCTTTCCCAGCCTCCCAAAAGCAAAGGTCGCAAGCACGCACCTCCCACGCCTTCCATCCCACGACGAAAAGGCAGAGTACGCGGCCTGCGTCTCTATTTATAGGCCGCGTGGCGCCTAGGTACACGCCCCTTTCTCTAGAAACCAATCGCGATAGAATGGCTCCGTCACGTGACCCGCGCCAACTCGCGGTAAGTGTGCCGGTAACGCGCAATGCAGATATTTTCCCGCCGTATTTTTCATGTTTGGGTTTTTTTGGGGGTGGGGGAAGGGGGCGCTAAATTCTTACATTCCTCTCAAGAATTTTAGCCCGAGAAAAAAAACCAGGGCCGATTTACCATCTCTTGAGTCCTATGTTTGCCTATCCGCCGGTTTTAATGAGACTTTCTCCCACTTCATATGTATGTTTGATAGACTTGGCTTCTAAGCGCCTGTGTTAGTCAGGTTGCACAAAATATACAGTGAGTAAATGACAGGCGAGAAGCTTTTGAGTTACCATTAAACCTGCAGAGTTTAAGGATTGCCTTCTTTAAAAAGAAATCTCGTCTTCAGCAATTATTATTTGATTCTTGTTAGTATTTTGAACTCAATGGATTTATTCTATTCTCTACTTAATATATTTTGTACTTTTGTACACGAGTAGATTAGAATGCATTTACTAGATTCCGGGCAGATCTAGATAATGCTGGCCAGATAATTTGAGTAATGTTGTCATCTTGACTTCAACTCTTTCTTAGACTTCAACGTCTGTGAGGTGTTTCTATCCACTGGAGGGCAGTCATTGCTCGTTTGGAAAATGGATAAGTGCATTGGGATAGATAGGCATAGGAAAGGGGGCTAGCAAAACTAGCCTACAAAATCAGAGGAATGCAAGTAATCCTCCATTTACAGTAGGTCATTGATCGTTCAAAGTTACAATGACACTGGAAAAAGTGACTTATGACTGTTTTTCATATTGCATTCTCCTCCTGGTGAGACGCTTGGCAACTGACTCGTATTTATGACGGTTGCAGTGTCCCGGGGTCACGTGATCACCTTTTCTGACTTACTTACTTTCTTTTTTTTAAAAGTTTTTTTATTTTTTTAGACTGTTGGAAGAAATATCCATCTGGGTTCAGTTCCAAGTGGGGACAAAGACACTGGAAACATGGAGGCTGCTTGGAAAGATGGTTTAATGGTAGCCAGGATCACATGGCTTGAGATCCTGAACAGAAAAGGGCTGAGATCCTGTGTGCTCCCTGGTTTTATGCTTTTTCTGAGCTTTGAACTTTCTGGGGCACAGGAAGAGTATCCTGATTGGTTGTCAAACTCCCAGGTGGTCTAGGGGTCTTAGGTAATGTTGTAGGTTGTCTCTCAAGCTTGCTTGAGCCTTGCCATGTGGTAAGATTCTGTTGCTAGATGGGTAGGGGCTAATCCTATCTTTGTCATGTAGACAATGGACTGGCTCAGGCCTTAATGGCCCATTGACAAAGGTGGGGGGGAGTTGCTTTGTCTTTAAAACATGTTTCTCCATTTCTCATCCAGGGAAATATATTTTCTAAAATATTTCATTCTTCTAGGAGAGGGGTGGGTGCTAAATTCCTACAAGACAAACAAACATAAAAACATCTTCAATACAAATACAGTGTGCTGGTTGGTTGATTACAAATCTTTTGTGCAATTTCAACATGTACATCTCATTAGCTTGTCTAATTTTACATTTTATCAGTCTGATATGTATCCAAGTATTTTAATCACTTAATCATTTAATTAACTATAATATTTCATTCTCTCATTTCATATAAAGTATTCTAAATTAATATTTAGATTTATTACCTCATCCATTCCAACATCTTAAATCAATTATATCTTTCAACAATTTTTCCCTTATAAAAACCTCAAATCTTTTTTTAAGATATTTTCCCCTCTAACCATTGGTAAAATAGATCCCATATCTTATAATATTGTTTATCTTCCTGTTCTCTGATTTCAAATGTCAAACCTTTTCCGACTTTCTTACAAACAAAGTCAATGGGGAAACCGGATTCATTTATCAACTGTGTTATTAACAACTGCAGTGATTCACTTAACAACGATGGCAAGAAAAGCTGTAAAATGGGGCAAATTCACTTAAATGTTTCACTTAGCCACATAATTTGTTGGGCTCAATTATGGTCGTAAGTCCAGGACTACATGTACTGGACTTTGCTTTTGCACAACTGGGATAGAAGGAGAAATAATAAAAAACCTGACTGGAGAGTAATTTTATTTGCTTTATCAAATTGTAACGTTGCACTCAGTTTTTGCTCTAGTCCCACCCGCCACTTTTGGCATTTGGTCTTTCCAGTGCACATTTGAAAGGCCAATTCTCTGGAAAGATGCACACCTTGTTAGTTCTTTTTGCCAAAGGGCTGAAAGAGAATATGCAGGGCCTCTGGTGGCTCAGCAGACTAAGTCTGTCTGTTAACACAGCTGCTTGCAATTACTGCAAGTTCAAGTCCCACCAGGCCCAAGGTTGACTCAGCCTTCCATCCTTTATAAGGTAGGTAAAATGAGGACCCAGATTGTTGGGGGCAATAAAAGTTGACTTTGTATATAATATACAAATGGATGAAGACTATTGCTTAACACTGTAAGCTGCCCTGAGTCTTCGGAGAAGGGCGGGATATAATTTTTTTTTTTTTAAAAAAGTGGACTCTCCTTGGGGACTTAAACTACATGGCTGCCCCGGTCAGTCAAAAGCAGCTTAGAGAGTTTCTCAAGCAGTGATAAGTGCAGTGCGGTGGTATTGCAGATGTGATCTAGGTCAGGGGTCTCCAACCTTAGCAACTTTAAGCCTGAAGGACCAACTCCCAGAATTCCCTAACCAGCTTTGGCTGGGGAATTCTGGGAGTTGAAGTCCTCCAGGCTTAAAGTTGCTAAGGTTGGAGATCCCTGATCTAGGTGAAACATGGCACCTCTCTCCCAATGAGAAAGGGAGTCAGGATGGGGAGAAGGAGAGCAGAGTTGGACTCCAACTGAGTACCCTGAGGCAAAGTTATTGCATAGCTTTGCAAAGCACATCCTGGTCTGGAAGAGCCTCAAGAGGCTTGGTGTTAGGAGCTGTTATGGAATTTAGTTGTGGTCTTGAGAAAGGAAGGGAAAGGAGAAAGGAAATGTTTGCTCAGCCCTGAGAAAGGGTGAGAAAAGGACTCCGAACATTCTTGCCTTGACTTCGTTGGCCTTAAGAAGGAGTGTCAACAAGTTTTTGAGATTCTATAAATATACCCTACAATAAAATAGCATGCCTGGAAACCCATTTCTTATCTATTTATCATACTTGGAAACTGCCCATCTTCCCAACTCCCCTGGTCTATTCCAAAGAGCTAACTGGAGCCAAAGAAATCCCTTTAAATATAGTTATGTCCTTATTGGAAAACATTGCCTTTTTGTTTTTATTTCAGTAGGACCCAGATATTTGGTGGGATTTAAGGTGTGAAGGTTGAGACTCACTGTTCTCACCCATAGGTCCAGTTTATATTAATACATACAAACACAGTTGGAGATTAAATTTGGAGTATCTCACCAAAGTAGGTTTGTCACACATACTGAGGGTGTAAGTAGGTAATTCTGTCAGAAAAAGCTGACGCATCATGTTCCAGAGTTTTCAAAATATTTGAATTTTGCCTGCTATCGACCCCAATCAGCACTGCCAAAGCTGGTTTCAGACAGCTGAAAGATTGTCCACCCTGATTCAAATAAATTGCTGAGAAGGGCAATGAGATTGACACTTTTCCCCATTTTTTGCCTCTTGTGAATGAAGAATGGAAGAGCTTGGCTAAAAAGTCAATACCTTATAATTCTTATAAAAAATAAGAAGTGTCATGTGGTTGTTCTTTGTATTCTCTAGCTGTTTTTTTTGTTCAATGTCCTTCCTTTGGTTTACCAATATTTATTTCTTTGCAAATAAAATACAATAATATTATTAAAAATATAAATTTAAATACAGGTAGTCCTTGACATATGACCACAATTGAATCCAAAACTTCCATTGCTAAGTGAAACAGTTTTTAAGTGAGTTTTGCACCATTTTATGACCTTTCCTACCACAGCTGTTAAATGAATCGCTTCAGTTGTCAAGTCAGTAACACGGTTATTAAGTGAATTTGGCTCCCCGTTGACTTTGCTTGTCAGAAGGTCACAAAAGGGGATCACATGATTCCTGGGACACTGCAACTGTCATAAAATAATGCCAGCTGTGAAGCATTCGAATTTTGATCATGTGACCCTGGAGATGCTGCAACTGTCATAAATGTGAAAACCGCTCATAAGTCATTTTTTTCCAGAACCGTTGTAAGTCACTAAACAAATGGTTGTATGTCAAGCACTACCTATAACTATGAAATCTCAGTATGGCATACTTGTTTGTTTAGATACCTGCTGTCCTTAATTTCTTGCATACGGCCTTGAAATGAGCTGATGAATCTTTCTTTAGTCTTCATACATATCTAGCTTTATCAGTCAAAAGGTATGACGAGTTATAATTATTTATGTTAAAAATAATATTTTTCTGGAGAGATAGAAGAAGTAGAGAAGTAGAGAGAAATACAAAGAGGGTTACACACATGGAAGATGGATCTGTCTGTAATCCCTGCAACACTTCAAGAATGAGGTGTGTGGTTGCACCTCGGGAATCCTATCACACCATTTGTTTGATTTAAGAACTGACATCATTGATTCATTCATTCCAAATCACTGGATTCCAACAACACCCTGCTCCCCATTGTCCTGTTAATCAATAGAGGGAGATTCCAGCTCTTCCGTCCTTTCCTTTCCTTTCCTTTCTTCCACTTCCATCCCAGCCAGTATGGCAAGCTATCCTGGAAGGGTTTGTCATTAACTGGTATTTTGATACAACTGGACAACCGGTCTTTGAACATTGGATTTTTTTATATTGTTGCTTGGCATCTTTTGATTATATACTGTACCCAACCATTCTTTTCAGTGGAAGCTGCTCAGTGCACTAGAACATTTTGCAGAGCAGTTATTTATGAGAAAATCCAGGGAACCTGCTTTCAACCTCCTCAGCTAACCTTAGGGAAAAGTTCATTGGCCTTATCTTGCTCCTGGTAGTAGCAACTCTGCCATCTCTTTCAGGGGTCCCATCACTGGTTATTAGTTCAGCAGCAGTACTTTAAAAAACCCTGTTATTTAATTAATTGATACTTTTTGTCTTTCACTGAAATGTAAATGCTAATCAAAATATTCAACATTGCAAGCATGCTTCAAATGATTCCTTGCAATTTGCTGGATATTGCCAAGGGGATGGATATTTTGGGGTAGAAATGGCAATATAGTTCTAATTACAGTGTGGGCAGCCACAGTGAAATCTATTTCACAATGTTAATGGGCCATTCAATCTTCCCTTCGGTTAGGTTTAGTAAAATCCCAGAATAATAATATCTATTACCAATAAGTTTGATGAGGATAACAGCCCTTGGCTACAATCATACAAATGGTTAGACTTAGATGCATTTAGCAATAGCACTTACACTTAGATTTATATACCACTTCTCTAAGCTGTTTACAGAATCAGCATATTCCCTCCAACAATCTGAGTCCTCATTTTACCAACCTCGGAAGGATGGAAGGCTGAGTCAACCTTGAGCAGGTCAGCATTGAACCCCTGGCAATCAGCAGAATTAGCCTACAATACCGCATTCTGACCACTGTGCCACTATACATCCCTATATTTTCAGTAGAATTTTAGTCATGTCTGTAGAATTCTCAGCCTTCAACAAAATGGAGCATATTTCTGAGTCATGAAATTCAATAAGTTTGACAAGTGGGCATTGAAGAGTCAGGTCATGTCCTTCTAACTCAAAATCTAACCCTAACCATAACTCAAACCAACCATCAAATGACAAAATACAATTCCAAATGAGGTAACCCAATACTCCTTTTTCCTTCCATGTCATAACAATTTATAATTAAACACATGCTTTTCCCCTGCCATACAAACTCCGATGTATCCTTCTGTCACTGATTAAATGGTGCATTAGTTGTCAAAACAGGTATTGTCTATAACAAAAAGTATCATTCTAGGCAAGAAATTCATTTTATCATTGAAATCCTTACCAGCAATAATGTAAATATCGTTTTGAAATTAATTCCATGTCTTAACATGGTTGTTTTGAAATTTCATATTTCATATATGTCAATAGTGGCAGCGAGATATTTTACCTTCTTCTCAATCTTAAAACCTGTTTTACTCATCAATTCTGTTTGATATTCTATTTTCACATCTTTATTAACATCTTCATGTTCTGTTTATTAATCTTTTAACTTGCTAATTACCCCAAATTATTTGAATTTGCCCATTAATATTGCATTTACCTTTAAAAGAGTTTTCAAAACCAATACCATGTCATTGTATTGGGGTGGCAGTGGAGACCCCTAGACTGTTAGTCATGGGGGACTTTAACTTGCCATCTGCCGGCTCGTCATCGACGGTAGCTCGGGAGTTCTTGGCCTCCATGACGGCCTTGGACCTGACTCAAGTAGTGGATGGCCCCACTCACATTGGGGGAGGCACACTGGACCTGATTTTTGTCTCTGGTCAGTGGTCGAGAGATCTGGACTTAAAGGAAATAGTCATTGAACCTTTGTCATGGTCAGATCACTCTCTCCTTCGCCTGGACTTTCTGACCGCTACCCAACACCACAGGGAGACGGAACCATTACGATGGTACCGTCCCAGGCGCCTGATGGACCCAGAGAGGTTTCGGACGGAGCTTGGGCCACTTCCTGAGGGTCTGGCTCACGGCACGGCAGAGGAACTAGCTGCAGCCTGGGAACGGGCTGCGGCTGGGGCTTTAGACCGTGTCGTGCCTTTGCGGCCTCTGACCCGGCGCAGATCCCAACCGCCCTTGGTTCTCCGAGGAGCGGAGAGGGATGAAACGCCGGAGAAGACGCCTAGAGAGTTCCTGGAGGTCCAGCCGTTCAGAGGCTGATCGGACACTAGTTAGATCCTATACTAGGACCTACCTAGTGGCACTGAGGGAAGCGAGGCGTTCCTACGCCTCCTCCCTCATTGCGTCAGCAGATAACCGCCCAGCTGCCCTGTTTCGGGTGACCCGCTCCCTCCTTCACCAGGGGGAGCGGGATGACCCGTTGCGGGGACGTGCTGAGGAGTTTAACGGTTATCTATACAATAAAATCGTTCAGCTTAGGGACGGTCTGGACCAAAATTGTGGCGATTCAGACGGGGTATCTGAGGGCGGTCTTGGTGATGTTGTTTGGGATGAGTTTGACCCTGTGACTCCCGAGGACATGGACAGGTTGCTGGGTAGATTGAATGCCACCACGTGTTTACTGGACCCGTGCCCCTCCTGGCTGGTGCTGGCCACTCAGGAGGTGACACGAGGCTGGCTCCAGGGGCTTCTGAGTGCTTCCTTGTTGGAGGAGTCTTTCCGGCCGCCTTGAAAGAGGCGGTGGTGAGGCCCTCCTCAAGAAGCCTTCCTGGACCCGGCTGTTTTAGGTAACTATCGTCCGGTCTCCAACCTTCGCCCGGCGAAGGTTGTAGAAATATGGTGGCATATCAGTTTCCCCTGCACCTGGAGGAAACTGTCTATCTGGACCCGTTCAGTCCGGCTTCCGACCGGTTACAGCACTGAGACGGCTTTGGTCGCGTTGGTGGGTGATCTCTGGAGGGCCAGGGATAGGGGTTATTCCTCTGCCCTGGTCCTATTAGACCTCTCAGCGGCTTTTGATACCATCGACCATGGTATCCTGCTGCGCCGGTTGGAGGGATTGGGAGTGGGAGGCACCGTTTATCGGTGGTTCTCCTCCTATCTCTCCGACCGGTCGCAGACGGTGTTGACGGGGGGGCAGAGGTTGGCCCCCCGGGGCCCCACCTGTGGGGGGGCGCGGGGTCGATTCTCTCGCCTTCTGTTCAACATCTATATGAAGCCGCTGGGTGAGATCATCAGTTGCTTCGTGTGAGGTACCAGCTGTCGCTGATGACACCCAGCTGTACTTTTCCACGGGCCACCCCAATGAAGCTATCAGTGCTGTCCCTGTGTTTGGAAGCCGTACGGGTCTGGATGGGGAGAACCAGGCCCAAGCCCAATCCCCCCAAGACGGAGTGGCTGTGGATGCCGGCATCCCGGTACAGTCAGCTGAGTCCGCGGCTGACTGTCGGGAGCGAGTCATTGGCCCCGATGGAGAGGGTGCGCAATTTGGGCGTTCTCCTGGATGCACGGCTGTCTTTTGAAGATCATTTGACGGCCGTCTCCAGGAGAGCTTTCCACCAGGTTCGCCTGGTGCGCCAGTTCGCCCTTTCTGAACCGGGATGCCTTGTGCACAGTCACTCACGCCCTTGTGACGTCTCGTCTGGACTACTGCAATGCTCTACATGGGGCTCCCTTGAAGGGCATCCGGAGGCTGCAGTTGGTCCAGAATGCAGCTGCGCGGGTGATAGAGGAGCCCTCGTGGCTCCCGGTGACACCTATCCTGCGCAGGCTGCACTGGCTACCTGTGGCCTTCCGGTGCGCTTCAAGGTGTTGGTGAACGTCTTTAAAGCGCTCCATGGCATAGGGCCGGGTTACTTACGGGACCGCCTGCTGCTACGAATACCTCTCACCGACCCGTGCGCTCTCACAGAGGGACTCCTCGGGTGCCGTCGGTAGCGACAGTGTCGTCTGGCGACACCCAGGGGAAGGGCCTTCTCTGTGGGGGCTCCCGCCCTCTGGAACGAACTCCCCCCAGGACTTCGTCAACTTCCGGACCTCCGAACCTTTCGCCGCGAGCTCAAAACTCACTTATTTATCTGCGCTGGACTGGGTTAGTTTTTTATGGGTTTTTTAATGGGTTTTATCGATGGGTTTTTAATGGGTTTTTTAATGGGTTTTATTATTTGCTAAATTTTAATTGCGGCCAAATTGAATAAGTTTTTTAGTGGTATTTTAATAGTATTTATTCTGTAATAGGACTGTTTATTTTATCTGGCTGTAAACCGCCCTGAGTCCTTCGGGAGAAGGGCGGTATAAAAATTTAAATAATAAATAAATAAATAAATAAATCTGCAAAAGCATTCAACTGATAAGTTTCTTTTTTAATCTTTACTCCCACAGTCCTCTTATCTTGCCTTATATCTTTGGTCAGTATTTCAACAATCCAAATAAAGAAGAGAGGAGACAGTGGGCATCCCTGTCTTGTTTCTTTTTTTATCTCACAAGATTTTATTAGATCTCTGTTAACAATTCTTTGTACTTTCTATGAAGTGTATATCAATCTTATCCACCTTATAAAGTTCTCTCCAAAATTCATACCTTCCTAAACCTTGAACAAAAAAGCTCAGTTCAAATTAGCAAAGGCCATTTTTCCATCTAAGACAATCAATGTGAATTGTTTTTCATTATGGTACTCCAAATATTCCAAAATCTCCGGCAGATTTCTAACATTTTCCTTTAACTGTCTTTTTGGTAAAAACCCACACTGGTTTTCGGAATAAATTCTTGCAAAATTATTTTCAGTCTATTAGCTATAATCATTGTAAACAACTTGTAATCATTATTCAATAATAATGGGCTGCAGGTTTTTTTTTGTTAAAGTCAAATCTTGTCCCTCATTAAGTATTAATACTACATTAGCCTTTTTCAACTCTAGTATCTTTCCTCCCTGTAGGATAGCGTTCATCATATTTTATAAAGGTTGTAAAAATTCATCCTCAAAATATTTATAAGCCTCTGATAATTCACCTAGTCCAGGCACTTTTCCTAATTTAATCTCTTTTATAGCTTCAGAATGTTCCCTTATTATATGTGAATTCTTATCCTGTCTCTGTTCCTCTGCAATCCTTAGTAAATTTTGTTTCTTTAGATATTCACCTATTAGATAAGTCATCTAATATTTTTCTCAGAAGTTCTGTCCAGTGGTGGATAGATTATTTCATTCCAGTCCTCCATCAAATACCAATTTTCATAAGAGAAACCTATTAATCTCTCCATAAATCATTTAGAAAACAATATTGTGTCCTCATTTAGGACGTAAATTTCCATGATCAAAGTCCTAATTCCATGCATGTTAATTTCCATCCCAACAAACCTACCATGCTCATAAGTCAATACAGGTTCTGGTTTTAAGTTAAGGATTTATATAAATTTATTTTCCGTTTTATTTCTTTTTAGAAATTCCTGGCTGGCTCACCCTGCTGATTCTTTCCTTTTTCTGCTATTTACTGTTCTGGCTACAGAGGCACCAATTTATAAAGGAACAGCATTGCATTTGCTTTGTTTTTATGAAAGATAACAGAAAATGAAGTCCATCAAGGAATGATGAATGCAGCATAGAATATAACCGCTAAATAGGAGCCTTCATGAAAATCATTTGCTAAGCAGCATTGGTCACCATTGTATTTGTTCAAGGACCTTTGGAACTAATGAATAGCTAATAGAAATGCATGGGTTCGGTTTTTATTATGGCTGAAATGTACTTAGGCATAGGAGGGTCATGGTGACTTTTTCCTGCTTAATTTTCCTGCCAATGTGCAAAGCAAACATACTTTTCATTGGACTAACTTGATCCGCAATTCAAAATTGCCAGGATATTATAGAAGCTTTTATCATACTCTTTAAAATTTATTTCAGTACCCTGGGATTCAGCTCTCAAACATTTTCCCGCAACAAAAGAAGATACTCAATTACTCTTAATTTTCTATTTTTGTAAAATCTAATAAATACTATCCCTGTAGAATAAATTGATTCAGTGAGAAAGAATTATGGGTGTTTGCTTGCAATGGCTATGGCCATGAAAAACCCTATGAACAAGCATGTTTCTACATGTTATAAAATACTTCCAGGTTCATCCTGCCACTTGAGTGGCTATTAAAACTGGAAAGTTGTGTTTGTTTATCAATCTATCTAAAATGCGATCCCCAGCTTATCCTATTGACAATTCAGAAAGTAAGGATTATGTGTAAGCTAGGCCAATGACTAATGGGAAAGTGAGGAAGATCCTTTTCAGGTTCAAAGCACAATAACTTTAAAATGAGCCCCATGTTATTCAAGTGGTTTTCATCGAGGAAAATTTGCACAATTATATTTATGAAATATTCTGCACAGACTGCTTTAAATTTGATAATTCTTACAAGTACCCTATGTGTACTCTATGACCATCATTTGTGTTGTAAATGTTGTACCTTGATGAAGGTATCTTTTCTTTTATGTACACTGAGAGCATATGCACCAAGACAAATTCCTTGTGTGTCCAATCACACTTGGCCAATAAAAAATTCTATTCTATTCTATTCTATTCTATTCTATTAAGTTTAGGCATAGATTATTCTGTTTATCATCCTGCCCTTAAATTTGCTAAATCCAGTGTTGGAAGACTTTCCAACATTGGAATATATTGGTATCCAATATCACTTTTGTTTGCCATTTTGTATGATATATCTATATGAGAGAGAGAGAGAGAGAGAGAGAGAGAGAGAGAATACAAATATATTTTACTACTAAAACTGTCAGATCTAGGGTGCAAAAATCTAGGTAACCACTAGAGGACAGCAAAGAGATATAGAAAATCTTTATCTTTGCTGCCATCTAACAATTCTGCAGGCCGGTTTGGTAGCCTTATCAACAATAGTGAGCGATTTCTATGGTATAGCAAAGAAATGTATATTGGGGATGTATCATTTCAGAGTAACTTCCATTCATATAACTAAGCATGGGGAGTTAGAAAGTGTTACTATGATATTTGGTATGATACTATAACCCTCGTTACTATATTTACCTTTTAATTGTGCGGTTTGAGGAGTCGTTTAAACCCTCACCTGTAGCTTGGGTACAGATTGCACCATCTCATCAGTACAGAGATTAATGCAATCAAACCAGGCTAAGAATCAATAGCCAAGTATTAAATCATATGGGAACCAAGACACATACCAAACTCCAGAAGCTTTAGTTTTCCTAATCTAGATTTCTGCCAGTATCTTGGACTATATAACCCAAAATCCCCAGACAGCATGTCCTCAGGAGAACTGATTTAGATTTATGGGAGTCCAGGTGTCACATACACCTGAGGCAGGTGCGAGTGGAGGCTAGCAGATCGATCCATTTCCAAGGCTGATTAAATCCAATCTTTGGCTTGCCAGAGGCGGAGCCTTGTTAGGGACAGATTCCGCTTCTGTTTATTTTATACAGCCGGGGGTGTAGAGCTACCCTAGGACAGCCGCGTCCACACGTCGCTACCCGCAGACGGAGCAGGGCAGCGCAGGCAGGGCCAGGCCGGCCAGGCAAAAGCCCCCCCGCCCTCCAACCGCAACACCTCCCTCTCGCGGCCTTTCCCCCTCCCACCCCGCCCGGCTCTCCTCCCGGTGCGTGGCTGCCGGGAAAGCTCCCTGCGGCTCAGCTCCGCCTCCGAAGAAGGAAGGGCCGGACACGCTGCAGGCAGGGGCGCCGGCGATCGCCGAGCGGGCCGGGCTTTCTGCTTTGCGCCGCGGCGGGCCCGGTGCTGGCTGCCAGGGCGAGCGATGGAGCGGAGGGCGCCGGAGCGCTCGGCTGGCGGTGGCGATCTCCTCCGGCTGGCCGCGCTGTTGCTGCTGCTTCTCTTGCCGGGGCCCGCGGTAAGGATGCGTAGGAGCGGGCTAGGGGGGCGTTGCGGTCCCCGGAGGAGAGAGGGGCGCCGAGGAGGGCTGGCCAGCGGAGAGAGGGGCGTCCGGCTCGTCGGGGCTTCCCAGAAGTGGAGCGGTGTGGGGGGGGAGGAAAGAAGTGACAACTGGTTGCGACATCACAAACACAACTGAGGACGGGCCAAGAAAGGGCGAAGTTAAGTTCCGGGGTGCAGAGACTTTCTTGCTGTAAGCGGGCGGCGGAGGGAACACGCGCGTCCCAAGCAGCTGCTATTGCAGCTGAGAGACTCGGGCAAACAGCAGCGGTGGCCCTCGGGCGGGGATGGAGGCAAAACAGACCATCCCGGGGCTGGTTCCGGATCTTATCCGGTCCAGCACGCTGCTGCCTCCCGGCCGGGGGAATCAATAAAGTGGACGTCCAGCTCACGTAGAGGGCGCCAGGTTGGGGGAAAGTTAGTGTAATGTTTCCTGGGTTTTCTCCCCCTCTCTTTAAAACATAAAGCATATAAAATATAAAGTAATTCCCGACTTTTAGGAGTGCTGCTGTTTGGTCTGATTTAAACTAGAGTTTTGTTTGAAGGAAGCCCTATATTCTCCTTTGCTCTTGTTACCTGAAATAAAATGACATTCTTGCTCTTCTTCTGTTGATGGCAGGGCTGCAAACTGTTCTGCCGCCTCCTTGAACTTGCGGGGTGGGGGGGGGTGAATGTAAAATTTATCTTACACCTCTTGCACTGAGGCTGTGATCATTTCCCAGCAAGTGACTAACAATGTCTTTGGGAGTCAACTATCCAGCCATTGTTGTGTGTGAAAATAACAGCAATGAGGACAGACTTGATATCGCTTCAACAGTGGTCAGGGTGATGCAATGAAGGTACTTTTGAAGGGTAGAGTTTGGAAGGTTTGCCCTAGTAGGGATGAAAGCCAACTACCTGGAAGATAAATCTGGCTCAAGCACAGAAAAATTTGGTTGGAAGGCTGACTACAAGGCTTGGGACCATATGGAAGACCTGGTAGAGCTCTGTATAAATTCAACACAGCTTGGAAAACCCTGACAGAAAAAAAAAGGTTTTCTCCCACTTTTTTTAGTGTTAAACACAGAGTCGTCTGTTAAAGCAAAATGTAGGGAAATTCGGAGCCAATAACACAATAATTTCTCACACAAAGGCTTATGTAAAGTTGTGGAATCTGCTATGGCTGGATGGGATGATGTTCTCATGTTAGATTGTTTGAGCAAGTTGACTGGACAGATTTATGGGAAGATCAGGATATCAGTTTCTGCTAAGCGTGATGGCTTTATGCTGCAGGGTCTACTCAGAAAGAAGTAGACTTCCTGGGGAAGTTCACACTTCCTCATCCATGTCATGCTATGGGCACTTCTTGGTCCAGACAATATTGGACAGTATGAACCATTGACTTGATGGATCAGGGCTTTCCTAATGCTCTTTTGCTTTCTTTGGTGTGTGTGTGAGGGGGGAGGATCATTCTTGGATGAAAACATTTTAACTGTTTTGCTCATTATCTTAGCCAGTAATTATTATTATTTTTTTGTAGCTGGCACAGTTTTTATGAGTCAATTTTATTAAAGCCTGGGTTCTGAGAAATTTTGCTCCCATTTAATAGAGATAAATCAGATCATTCCACACTTTTTATAATTACACAGCTCAACAACTGAGCTAACAACAGTACTGGTATAGTTATTGATGCTAACACCTATCCCCAAATTGAGGTGTTACATCATTAGAAATTTATTTCAGGGTCTATGGCCATCCACCTCAACCATATGATTCTAGACAGGGAACAGCAATTAAAAAGATAAAATAATAATATCACAATAAATATCAATTAGCATCCCAGGTAAAAAACATTCCAGCCACCAACACAACCATCCCATGATCTCTGTCACATATTTTGGTAGCAGTGTATGCAGTGGTGGGTTTCAAACTTTTTTTCTACCAGTTCTGTGGGTGTGGCTTGGTGGGCGTGGCATGGCTTGGTGGGCGTGGCAGGGAAGGATACTATAAAATCTCCATTCCCACCCCACTCCAGAGGAAGGTTACTACAAAATCCCCATTTCCTCCAATCAGCTGGGACTCAGGAGGCAGAGAATAGATGGGGTGGGGCCAGTCAGAATTTTTACTACCGGTTCTCTGAACTACTCAAAATTTCCACTACCAGTTCTCCAGAACTGGTCAGAACCTGCTGAAACCCACCTCTGAGTATATGCCTATACTCCTATAAAGATAGGAGGACCCAGTAGCTTCAAGCTGGTATTTGTGCACCATACAAATTTAATAAAGCAAATGTGGAAAAATAATTTAAGAAAGCTCTTTCTCTGTCATTTTGCTGAAGTTGAGAAAGGGGGGGTGTTACACATACTTCAGAATTAATAGAACATTATCATATAAGATACAATATTTATTTAATTTCATTAAAATGTTTTACCATTTTAAAAATATCTGGCTAGTGTTCATCTTTAAAAAGCAAACAAACAATCTTATATTTAGTCATGAACCAGGTCTATAAGTACTGTACTAATTTGCTTGCATTATATTTATTGTTGTTTCTATCCCTGCAAGACAAATATTCATGCATTTTCTAAGTTAGAAACATTTTAAAAATTATATACCATAGTTTTGGGGGTATGGCTACTTTTTATTGCTGTTTTGCTCTTGTGTTTGGAGTCTTATTTGAAAGGCTGTCAAGATTTTAGTTGTGAGGCAAATCAGAATAATTTTGATGAGTAAAGTTGACAAATATTTAGGCTGTCTTGAAAATTATGCAATAGGGTGCAATGGAAGATTACTTCTGATTTCACTATACTTTCTTGCTATGTAAAGTTAAGCACACTAATTATGAGTGATCTCTTGGCACTCGTGTATATGAATCGAATTGCAAGGTGCTTTTGCCACATTATGTATGGTCAGCAGTGTTGCTCCATAATTTGTGTGAGAGAATTGATAAGCTTTATAAAGAATTAAGATAGCCAGTTTGGTTTAGTGCTTAAGGCATCCATCTAGAAACTGTGGAGACTGTGAATTTTAATCCTGCCTTGGACACGATGCCAGCTGGGTGATCTTAGGCCAATCACTTATTGCAAGAAAATTAGGTACTTGACCAGACAGTCTCCAAGAATCAGATGTGATTGAATGGAAGAAATTATTATATCATGTGCATCTGTCTTAACACATACTAACGAAGGATAATCATTAACATTTCAGAGATGGTATAGTTTTCTTTCTGTCTTCTACCTACTCACATTTCTCAGTATGTTGGGAATTGCAGATCACCATTTACTGTATCTCTTTTTCAATTAGTGCCCTTCTCAAATGCAAGAGCTGATCCCATTCTTGATCATTGCTTTAGGGCTTTAAACATAATCATCATCAGTGCTTTGAATTGTGCTTATGAACAAATTGGCAACCAATGCACTCCCAGCCGAACAGGCCGAATATAATCCAATGTAAATTGTTTACTGGAGCAACTGCATTATCCAAAGATCCTTAAAGTTAGCCTCTTCAATCCAGGAATCTAATCAGCAGGCAAGATTATTGTAATCAGGCCTGATTCGGTGAAGGTAAATGGAAGACATTCCTTGTGGAAGAGCAGGATAAATATGGAGTTTTTAAATTATACTGAACAGGAGTAGAAAGTCAGAGAAAGCATTGAAAACCTTATTTTATGCTTAAACATATTAAAATGTTTTTTAGCTCTTGTTTGACGTAGGTCATATTTTTTTCCACTCCCCTTTTAACATAAATTATTTTATAAAAATAACCATTCCTCCTTCTCCATTAAACATATTTTAGTGAGTTGTTTTTTAAATGCACGCACACTATCATCTTGTAACCTAGCAATGTAATTAGAGCACTAGCTGACAAAATAAGGTCCGTGAATCATAGGGCATCAAGGATGATCACCTTGGTTGCTTGCGTTGTGGTGCGGAAGCTGTCCTAAATATTTGCCTTGCCGAGATGTCCCTGGCAGGTTCTCAGAAATACAAATGATGTTTCAGCTAATTCACAGGGTGGTTGTTGTGGGGAAAATAGGAGGAGGAAGGAACATAAGGCATGTTTGCCGCCTTGAATTATGTATAAAAAGAGAGAGAGAGAGGGAGGGAGGGAGGGGCAGGGAGAGAGAATTGAAATTGTGTTGCCATCAAAAATAGAGGCAGGATCAGAAACTAAGTTCAGTAAAATATTTGCAAAAGTAACTTGCATTCTGACCCTACCATCTGACCAGTATACCTGGGAACCCAGACAAAACACAATCAAGCTTATTACTACGAGGTAATGCATTTGGCGTATTTCTTTACTTGCACTAATTAATTAATAGAATGACTCCACCAATATTTCTTCATTATGATTGCATTAAGGCAGCATTGGGAGTGGCCTGTGAAGTTATTGGTCTCCTATACCAATTATGTACCTTGCTTCTCTGTTCTTTCTTCCATTTGCTTTCTGAACATAAGTAAATAATCAGACTGGGAGGGCCCTGTTTCACTTAAACAAAGGATTGTGTTGATTCAACCAGAGTAAACTTAGAAAGAATATACATTTTATTTTTCATGATCAAGGAACTAAGTCGACTTTAGTTCCAGGGTCTGAGTTCTAGTCATTCATGGCTTTTTAAAGAATTAACTAAAAAGCAAAGCAAGAAGACTTGGATCCTATGTCCTCTTCTCTTTTTAATAGAAATCAGACCTAAAAGGCTATGCATTTGTAGGCATTAGGAAATAATTCCAAAACCTCATGCTTTTCCCAAGTAATTAATTTGAGAATACATAAAAAGTTCTGGAACGTTCTTGGAACAGACACTTCTCACCTTGGAACTTTATTCTCTCATCACTCACCAGCCTAGCAATTGACCAATGAAGTTAGGATAAGCAAAGACAGATAGCTTCTAATTTCTCCGCAGAGCATCCATTTCTACCAGAGATATGATCAACATCCTCTATAGGAAATTATGCCTGATGCTTTTTCTGTGGTAGTCATAAACCACATTCTTCATAGAAATAGGTTCTTGGCTCCTAATATGTATCTGTTGCATCTGGCATAGGCTTATTGAAGTTGTATGACACTTTGAACATTGCTATTTTAATGTTCATAGTAATCAGCATTATAGGTTACCATTATCAATATCCAGCAGGAAAGTCTTCCTAGCACATAAACATCCAGATGATTTACCTGTCTGGTTTATTAACTCTTGATATACTCTATTATTTTAATCAAGCGTTAATAAACCCAGCAAGCATATCACCAGATGTTTGTGTATCAGGAAGACTTTCCTGCTGGATATTGGTAATGATAGACAGTAATACTGATTATTAACAACATAAAGGCTCTTGGTGCACCAAAAGCATACAGTTCTGGTTTACATATTTCTGTAATCATAATTTCCTAAGATCCAAACATCTTTTATAGAATTTACTTTGCATCTCAAGAAATAAGACTGGGGTTTTTTTGTGTGCCATTGCTATCATTGTGGTAGAATAGTATGGTAGAAACTACCTGGTTAGCATTGGGTGATATTTAGAGTAGAACATAATAAAATAGTTCAAGGTAGAATCTTGTTTTAATCCCCTTCCCCTCTAATTTTATTCCCTTTAAACCTCTTTTGGATTCCTATTTCATCTTATGGAGGGGGATAAGATTCACATAGCATCTGTCTACCGTGTGTGTTAGCTGGTGGATTGAGACATAGGTGCATACTTTTGCACAAACATACATGCCTGGTTTACCCATCCATCCCATTATATCTATTCATGTAACACACAATCAGGATCAGTGGGATAAATTTTTTTGTCTTTACGTGCTAGCAGTCAGAATTACCGATTTCCTCCAGCCGGTAGCAAACTGTTTGTCATTGCAAGAATTGCATAATTTTAATCTAAGACCTGAGGGCATGGTCAGGTTTTGAAAGTTCATTTTAAATAAGGTTGGGGGCCACAGGAATATCAGGGAATACCGTTCTAAAGGTCAGGCTCCATAACAGTGAAAGCCCACTTCCTGAGTCCCGTCAGATGACACCACTCAATCAATGGGACCATATCAACTCTGCCAGATAGGATGGGCAGAAAAACTACTGAAAGTAAGCACTCCCTCAAGTAATAGCTCCTAGGCCACATAACCAGTGCCTCGAATTACACACAGGAGACTACTGGTAGTCAATTTGGCTCACAGAGCAGAGGTATTATCTGGACATACCACAGCACATCAGCTGCAGCTTCCAAGTGGTCTACAAGGGCAGCCCCATGTAGAGGGCATAGCCATAATCAAAATGTGAGGTGGCTGAAGGTAAAGAAGTCCATGTGCCAGGTAGGTGTGTAACTTGTGCAAAGGCTTAAGCTGCCACTTGCTGCCTGAGCCAGAAGTCCAAAAAAATCCCCCAAATTGTACACCAGGGCTGAAGGAGAAGGGTGACCCCACTCAGGGCTAAAAAGGGAAACCACTCCAGACTGTGAGACACCCACAGCCACTACATCTTATCAGGGTTGATCTTAAGCCTATTCTTCCCTAGCCAGACTCACAAAACTTCCAGGCACTCAAACAAGACCTTGCCAGCATTACATTATTGTCCCAGGGCCAAGAGGTATAACTGGGTATCATGAGCATACTGATGAAATCAGACCCCAACTGATAGCTGACCTCACCCAGCAGCCTTATATAGATGTTAAACAGGAAGGGTGAGAGTGTTGGCGATAACCATCTTGATAACTCACAGAAGAGGCCTTCAGCTTGCTGTTTTGTAGTCCTAGTGTTTTCTGTTAGGTTATGTTGTAAAGGCGGTGATAGGGCACTGCTGTTCAACACAACACAACACAACAAGAAGATCTGTTATGTCCCACAGGTACCATCCTGTCCTTATATTCCTCCAGATATATAGCTATATAGAAACACATACACACACACACATGAAGCCACTGAGGTGGGAGGTCTTCTCGAGTTTAAAAGTGGAGTGCTATCAATATATTGTGAACATTCAATTCTGTTTTTCCTTACCATCCAAGCATTTTCCAAATTTGACAGTGGACGAACAAGAACGATTTCAAAACAATCACCTTTGTCTTGAAACAAGATGTGTGGCCTATAAATTTAATAAATACATAAATAAATCTTAAATTAAATCTAGACAAGATGGAGATTCTGTAGGTAAATATGACTAAGGAACTGATGTTTATCCCGTTCAGGACAGGGTTATATTCCTTTGAATAAGCAGGTTTACTATCTGGAAGTGCTTCCCAGCTGGCGACCATGGCAAGGCATCCTTTTACACAGTTATATCTAGTGTGCCCACTACAACCATTCCCAAACCAGTCAGATGTACCAGAGGTTATCCACTTCTTAGTTATATCCCATCTTGACTATGCAAAGTGCTCTGGGACAATTGTCTGAAAGTTGGCAGTAATAAAAAATCTAGCAGCCATGCTGCTAATCATTGCAAGATGCATGGATCATATGATGCCTACTCTGATTATATTTGCTACCAGTTATTTATTGGGCACAATTTAAGATGATGATATCGAACTTTAAACTCTAAACTGCTTAAGACTGATTAGCTTATTACAAATCTGTCAGGTGGTTAAGATCATCAGAAAAGGCTCCTCTGAAGATAAACCAGCTACCAAACCCTCACATCCTGACATACACGAAAGCTCCTCCTATCTTACGCCCGGGCTAAATAGAATAAAATATAAAATGTGTTTGAATATAAGTAGCTTGGGTTGGTAGTTGGGCTGTCGGTCTGAGCTTGGCAATTTGGTTGCAAACATTTCTTCACCATTCGAGGAGACATTGTCAGTGCGCTTTGAATTGTTTGAACAAAATGAACAATGCAAAGCACACTGACGATGTCTCTTCGAATGGTGACGAAACATTTGCAACCAAATTGCCAAGCTCAGAGCTCAGACCAACAGTCCAGAATAGAATATTCTTTATTGGCCAAGTTTGATTGGACACATAAAGAATTTGTCTCTGGTGCATAAGCTTTCAGCAAGCATGCAAACTAACAAGTGATAAATCATGATCATAATCATAAAATGCAATCATCATAAATCATAAGATACAACCAGGGGTGGTATTCAGCCGGTTCGGACCGGTTTGGTGAACCAATAGTTGTGAATTGCGGGTGGGTGGATTGGCCCACCTACCCGCCCCAGCCCTATGCCGTCGTGTCTAGCTGCGGTTTTTAAGCCACATGCATGCGTGCAAGCGCGCATGCGAGCAAAATACATGCGCAGAAGGCCGCACGCTCACATTTTCGATGCTGGGGTGAACCGGTTGTTAAATTATGTGAAGCCCACCTCTGGATACAACATTCAGTGATAGTCATAGGATACTATTAGAAATAATCAACATAAATCATAAGATACAAACAGAAAGTTACAGTCATAAGAAGATAAGAAATAGGTAATAGGAAAGATGAGAAGGATAATAGTAATATAGCATCTATATATTATAAAATTATAATAAATTATTATATAAATTATTTTATACAGTTTAAAATAGTAATTTATTATCTTGTATTACATTAATAGTAATATGGGACAATAAAGAGCAATTCTTTTAGGAGTCTCAGGATTTAGCAGGTCTGCAGAAAACCATCTCTTTCTGTAATTCTTAATCTCGTTTTAGAATTTATTTTATCCCTAATTTTTAACTTTCTCTTATACTCTGTTTTATTATTTCTAGCAAAGTGGAAAGTTCCTTTCGTAGATACCAAAACCTACATTATTTGAGTGGCAGATGGGATGGTTTAGACGAACAGTTGTTACAACCTGGTTGAATTATGCTATTCTTTCAAGCATTTTGTAATACTATAGAAAAGAAACGTAGCCAACTCATTTTAAGCAAAAAATTAGCCCATTATATCCTTTTTCAACTGCTGAAGTCTGGCAGGCAGAATTGATTGTTGTGTCATTCATTTAATTGTTCTGTTTGTTTAATTCCCGATGCCCAACTGGGAACCATGAAACTGAAAACATATGGAAGAATTTAGAATATTCATGTTGCAGCATAGAGATTCTAACGGCGCAATAGTGGGCATATTTACTTGGGCAGAAGTCCCCCTGGGTATCAGATCATAGAATCATACAACGGTAGAATTAATTCTATGCTATTTTAGAGAGTAATTCCCACTCAGGTGTACAACATTTCTACGAAAATTACACCTCAGGGTATTTTTTTTAAAGACATTTGTGATCAATATTGTTTTATACACAACACAGTCCTGTGCCATTTAGCACAAAGCAGGTCTCGCTGCATTCAGTGATATGATTCCCCAAATAAGCATGCATTGGATTTTAGTCTCATAGGATTATGTGCTGCCTCTGGTGAGCTGTGGAAAACAACTTGTTCTGAACATACAGCTTTGTTAAACCATAAACAGGAACTACAGGAGGGCTATATATAATCAGAAGTGGTGGTTTAAAGGTAATATTTTCTTGTGTTCCGTAATAATTAGATAAAAGGCATAAAATGTTAAAATCGCAGAAGTTTTGGCTTGCTCCTGAAAGTCACTTGGGTTTTAGCACATCTCAGTCTAAAATGCTAAAATTCCGACATCCTGGCGCTGTGACTGAATTCTAGTCTATATGTATTACTTACTATGGATTTCATGGCTCAGCATATCTATGATTACTTTGCAGGGCTTTTTTTATTTTGATGGTGCTGTTTTAAAAAAGCAATCTGTGTTAACAGACTTTAAGCTTTGAAACTTAAATGCAGGCCTTTATAGTACATTCAGCCTTTTATGATATAGAATCATATATAATATTTTATTTTGCACGTATCAAAATGCAGAACTAACAAAATGTTGATATCACTGATACGTTGACATAGGAAGAAGAAAAAAGAAACAGGCTCTATGAGAGTGTTGGCTGTAAGAATTGTGGCTAACTTGGACAACCTTAGCTCCCACTTAAAAATGGTCTGGAGGTTTGCAGCCTAGATTTGATACCTCTAACGTAAATCACCATCTAAATATTTTGACCTCAGATAGATATTGTGCTAAAGCATTTGTACAGGAAAGGGTATCCTAAGCAAAATAGAAAAATATATTATTTTCAATTAAAAATAAATGAAAATAAAGAGATCAGTAGTGGGTTTACCACCTAAATTCATTTCCTTTCCAGGCTCTTTCGTTTTAATTTGAGGGTGATAAGAGAGTTCTCTAAGTTTTGGATAATGTGTTATTTGGCTAATTAGTGAGCAAGACATTCTTACAAAATTCTCATGTAGGTAATGTAATGATAACGCAGGGGAACAAGTCAGTTATATTGTGAGTAACAGTTATTCCGTTCATTGATTAAAGGAGTCCTTGCTACTGAACACAAAAACATTTGGAAAAAGAGGCATAATGGAATAAAATAAGTGAGAGATAATATGGTCCTTTTTTGGTCCTTTCTAGAAAACTATATCGAATTTAGAATCCTATTTCTCTTTTAAATTCAATAAATAACTGAAAACTAAAACTGAAAATAAGTTGCAAATAGACAGAAATGAAATAAGTCAAAGAGGATAGTTGAAATTATTATGACTCATAGATATTCATTTTCCCATTCAGAGATGACTTACTGAAATAATTGGCATTACTTGCACGCCTTGTGTCTCTCATTTCGTTTTATAGATTTATAAACTTTCCTTGCAATTGTTCTTTGCAATATTGTTGCACGTTTTAAATAGCTGGATGAAAAGTGGAAGAATGATTAAAATCACATGCCTGTTTAATACATAGACATGAGATCCCTTTTTGCAGTCCAGGCAAAGATCTAGCTTGCTTCAGTATTTCTTTGTCAGGCTGGTAAGGCTGCCCAGCTCACAACAGCTCCGGATGGCATTGGCATACCAGTACAAATTAAAAACAGAATCCAGAACAATCTCTTTCAGGCGGACAGATACCTGACTTAACCTTATGCTTGGGAAAGAGCCAGGTCTTCAAGCCCTGTTTAAAGGACAGCAGGTCAGGGATATTCAAACTGAGGATGGATCAAGGTTACAGTTGAAGGGGGAAAACATAGCAATATAAAAAAACAACAACACCATTTGAGTCCATCAGATGGCATTGCTTTAAAGATGGAATCTGAACGTATGCCCATGCCATTGGATGTCCATCTTAATACAACACTTACAAGTAATTACTTACAATTGTAAGTACAATACTTAAAAGAGTTGTACCTTGATGAAGGTATCTTTTCCTTTATGTACACTGAGAGCATAGGCACCAAGACAAATTCCTTGTGTGTCCAATCACACTTGGCCAATAAAATTCTATTCTATTCTATTCTATATCAACATGCTAGACAACAATCAAGGGATAGCCAACCGAGTGCTTTTCAGATGCACTGATTTAAAAATACTACAGTCTCTGGGCATTAGCCAACTGGCATGGATAACATCCAAAACACCTGGAAGGCACCATGTTGCCTAATCAGTTTACCCTTTGGAAACAATCTGGCAAGCCTGCTGCTTTTTCCTCTCTTGCCCTTGCCCCTATTTATCTGTTTTAATCCCTTGTTTTCAAAAGTAGTCGGTAACCTTGGCGTGACCCAGCTTATTCTGGCCTGGGACCCAATTTTGGGGTGAGTTCTAGTTCTGCCTTGGCCATGAAAGCTGGCTGGGTGATTTTGGGCCAGACATAGTCTCTCAACTCAACCCACCTCACAGGGTTGATATTGTGGGGGGAAATAGGAAGAAGAAGGAACATTAAGTATGTTCACCACCCTGAGTTATTTATAAAAACAATAAAGGTGAAATAGGATGAAATAAAATAAAATAAAATAAGAGAGGTATTTTTAAAAGGCCAGTTTAGACAAAATAAGTAGAAAGAATTTCCCCCCGTTATGCTACAATCCTATACATCAGCCTTTCACAGCATGGTAGCTTCCAGATGTGTAACTACAATTCCCAGTATAGAGTCCCATACTGGAGTCCAATACAGATTTGTTTCAGAGGAGACCAATGATTAGATTGGCGATCCTTATTACTTTGTAAATGTTGTGGAACCTCTGCTAAGGATCACCAAATTGCTGATATCACTTCTTAATGTTGAAGCTTTATGGGTGTATGTAAGAGCTCCCTGCACCTGTCAGTTGCAACCTTTTCTCTAAGCATGGCATAGGGCCGGGCTATTTACGGGACTGTCTGCTGCTACCGAATACCTCTCACCAACCCGTGCGCTCTCACAGAGAGGGACTCCTCAGGGTGCCGTCAGCTAGGCAGTGCCGTCTGGCGACACCCAGGGGAAGGGCCTTCTCTGTGGGGGCTCCCACCCTTTGGAACGAGCTTCCCCCAGGACTTCGTCAACTTCCGGACCTCCGAACCTTTCACCACGAGCTTAAAACTCATCTATTCATCTGCGCAGGACTGGACTAGATTTTAGATTTTAAATTTAAATTGGTTTTAATGGGTTTTATTATGTATACTGTTATTTTTAATTATTTGGCTATTTGGAATAAGTTTTTTAATGGATGTTTTATTTTGTATTTATATGTATTTTTATCTGCCTGTAAACCACCCTGAGTCCCTAGGGAGATAGGGCGGTATATAAATACGAAAAATAAATAAATAAATAAATAAAATAAATAAGCAGGCGTGTCCAACTTTTAAGACTTGTGGACTCCACCTCACAGAATTCCCCAGCCAGCCATGAACAAAACAGCTGGAAACTAGTTCTTAATTCCTCTTCCATTCCTTGAACCTATAACCATAAATCTTTAATCCAATATAGGCTGTGCTGCACCAGGCAAGAACTTAGGCAACTATACAAATTGTAATTCACCATTGTATCACCCACCCCTTTTCCAAAATCACAGGTTTAATCACCCACAGAGGCAGGAGGAAGCTCATAGATCACATAAAGAGGCTTAGTGGACAAATAATTCAAGGCAACCCCACCCCAAAAGGTTGATGGGGTGGGTGGGTTAGTGTAAAAAAAATCTAACTAGAAAGGTAGGTTGGGATATCTTCCTTTCCCATCTGCCAGTGAGTAGAAAGATGGCGGCCATTGGCAAACTGTGGCTGCACTCTAAAGCAGGGGTCTCCAACCTTGGTCCAAAGCTGGCTGAGGAACTCTGGGAGTTGAAGTCCACAAGTCTTAAAGGGACCAAGATTGGAGACCCCTGCTCTAAAGCACTTGTCTTAGGGATGTCCTCTTTCTCCACCAGCTTCTTTTATTAGTGAGGTAAAAGGTTATTAAGCAGCACATCTCCCATTCTGAAGCTATCCACAGCTCTTTTATGTGCTAAAAGGTCTGGAGAAAAAGTTCAACATGGGTTGCAACAGACAGCTGCAGGGAGCTCTTACATATATCCACAAAGCAGAACCATCTCCTTTCACTTCAACATTGAGAAGTTACAGTATTTAATATGATCCCCTTACTCAGGGGACCCCCTTACTCCTTTGAGGCAACAACCTGAGGCAAAAGCAAAAAAGCTGTTTTTTGTGGCTACTGTGTTCCTTTCTGATCACATCTACCAAATTGGTAGAATGGTTTCTTGCAATTTTTAGGCAGGTGGGAGGAGAAATAAATCCTAAATTAGACTCCCAATTAACATACGCACACCGAAAAAATCCATGTCTATGATGTAGCCCCATATATTACAGTTCTTTTTATTCAAAAAGTTTTTATTAGTCAAAAAAAAGGTTTATACAAATACATATCAGGTATGGTAAATTTTCATTTTTCTTATCTAAAATAAGAATTTTACTCAAATTTTTTAACACATACAACAGCCATATGGCAAGCAGGTAACACGAAGTAGCTAAGTTTACAAATTTTAAATACGTAATAAAGAAGGGTCAAGAATAAACAGAATATCGTACAAAAGAGAATAAGGAAAACCAACACAATCCCAAATATCTTTATCACTTCCTAGTTTTGGATCTCAGAACTCTGGGTTCAGCCTGACCCAACTCCAGGGCATAACAGCGGCAGCCGCTCCGCCCATGATCTATAACCTCCCTTCTTCAATTCCTGGGTCATCTGATTCCAGGAGGGCTTTGTGTTCCTCCACATAGGCCGTAGCCTCCAATTGTACTGATTTTTTCGTAATGCCCTCCCGGAAAATCATCAATCCCTCTGGCATCAGCCATCTGAAGCCCACTCCTTCTGGTACTATTTGCTTGACAAAAAATAATATTTCTTTCTTTTTTCACGTACCTGTCTGGGAATCTGCCTCAGAATGGCTATCTCCCTGCCCCTGTAAATCAGTGCCCCACTCCTATGTTTTCTAAGAATTTCATCTCTCGTCTCTCTTCTCACAAATTTGACATGAACCTCTCTGGGAACTGCATGCGTGCGTGCATATTGTAATTAACTCTATAAACTCGATCCACATCCCAATTCATGAAATCAACACCTCTCCCAAGAAATTCTCCCAACAATTTAGTCACAACATCTCTCAAGTCTTCTTGGTCCACTTCTTCCAAATTTTGAAACCTAAGGAAATAAGACATTTTATCCATCTGTAGTCCAAGCACAGCATTGCCTGTCGTCTCCTCTCTTTTCTGCACTGCCCGATCTCACCCTCCAAACCTTCCACTTTCTGCTTGTTTTCTGCTGAAACTTGTTGAGTATCCTTTAAATCCTTTTGATAGTCACAATTTCTGCTCTTATTTCATCCAATTTCTTGTCCATATTAGATAACTTTTCCAAAATTCTCCATCTCTCCAGCAGTTGGTCTCTGACCTTTGCCATTAAGGAAAAAAAATACAAAATCCTCAGGCAGGCACAGTATCCTTGTAATTTCCTCCGGATCCACCAGGGGCACTCACAGGAGCAACGAGTCCAGAGTACAGTTAGTCAACCAGGAAGTCAAGGGAAGTGATGTCATCAAAATTCTCATAGTGAAGGCGGAAGCTGGACGCCACCACTGTTCCCCAGAAGGAGGGGGCCTCAAACCTTCCCTCCTAAATTTCTCCATCACCTCTTCTCTCCAGAGCTCCACAAAACCGTAATCTTCTTATTTTAAGTTCTCCTCTCCAGAATAACTCGTGCTCCTTCCAACCGCAGGGGAGAAAACCCCGCACCGGAGCACTCCACCACGCCACCGATATTCCCTTCCTTCTCCTCCTCAATTCTTCTCCGCTCCCTGTTCACCACCAGGCTGCTGCAGTTATAAATCCAATGCCCCGTGTCACGGGCACAGCGCCCAGGCGACGACCAAAATAATGGCCGCGGCCTGTGGCCTCCAAACCCCGCCAAGCCTAGGACGCGCCAGCATCGGTCCCCACAGTCCTGTATGTCGGCTGGGAGACCCCTGGCGAGCCGTCCGTGCGGCAGGTGTCCTTTTCGGAACACCTGGCCCCTGAGGGCCTCGGCGGCGGCCGGATTCGGGCGCTGGAGGCAGGAGAAGCCTTCCAGACGTCCGTTGCCGCTGGACACCAGAAGTCGTCTCCCATATATTACAGTTCTTGATCCTCCTAAAACTATAGAAGGCACCCTTGACTGGCAAAAAATTGCAAATCCCTACTATAAGATGTAAGATACACGGACTGCCATCACTACTACTATATGTTCATGCTGGGCCTTCTCCAAGGACTGGGTTGCCATGAATCTGTGCATATCTCAAAGTCTGAACTTTCAGTATCAAAGAACTGATGCTGAACAACCTATTTGTCGGTTAAACATTAAGCAACGTATTTTATTAAAGATTACAGTATGCTCCCTGATATTGATGGAACAATGTGATAGATGTTCGGTTTCTCTTTTCTTTTGATCCTCTAAAAGGACTGCCTTCCCATACTATTTAGAAGAGGCAGCTTTTCATGTCTCGTGCTGAAAGTTCATTCTTCAGCATAGAATGGGGAAATTGACCCCTTGACTAGTCACTGAAATGATTCTAGAACCAATCATGTGTTAGGGAGTAATGGACCAAGTTTGAATACAGGTAGTCCTCAACTTACAACCAATAACAACACTGAAAAAAGTGACTTACGATTGTTTTTCATACTTAATGACCGTTGAGGCCTCCCCAGGGTAATGTGATCAGAATTTGGGTGCTTGGCAACTGGTTCATATTTGTGATGGTTTCAGAGTCCTGGGGTCATGTGATCACCTTTTGTGACTTTTTGACAAACAAGTGGGGAAGCCAGATTCACTTAACAACCATGCAACATTTGTTACATTTGTTAATGAATCACTGCAACAACCAACTTGCAGTGATTCATTAACAAATGTAGCAAGAAAGATCGTAAAATGGGGCAAAAATCACTTAACAAATGTCTCACTTAACAACAGAAATTTTGGCTTCAATTGTCATAAGTTGAGGACTACCTATACATAGCAGCTGTATATGTGCATGTACATATATGCGTATATACATATACGCACACACGCACACACACTTACATACATATGGATTATTTTGCTTAGCAGCCTGTATCTACATCTGTCATTGTAGCAGAAATCTATTGTTCTGAGCATAAATCTCTTCAGTCTAACTGTGCTTTCTCCCTTACAATTCTTCATTCCATTAAACCCAACTAATCCCCTTCTTACTACTTTTCCTTTTGAAAGCATGATGATGCCTGGCATTCAGATACACGTGGCATACAGTGTGTATCTTTTTGATAAGGTCTTCTGTTTTTCATATCTATGTCTCCATATTCTCCATTTAATTTTTAAAATCAGGCAATAGAACCAAGGCTTTGCTTTGGAAGCAAAATTACCTTGTACATAGCTGAATTAATCTTAAAAGCCTAGAAAACAATTTGTTTTATTTTTTTTTATCTGTAGAATTGAGAATTGCTGGGGCATGGTGGTAAAGGTGTTGAGCTAGGAGTGGTGAAACCCAAATCTTGTCCTACCAAGAACCCATCTTGGTGACTTTGAACCCATTCCTTGTGTGTCTAATCATACTTGGCCAATAAAGAATTCTATTCTACTCTACTCTATTCTGTTCTATTCTTTTCTTTTCTATTCTATTCCATTTCATTCCATTCTAATCTATTCTCTCAGCCCACACTGGGAGAAGAAGGCACATATTTTTGTGACTAATCTAGCAGTGAAGTCAAAACAAATAATGCAAAACTTCTTATATCCTTAAATAATCTGACAGAGTTAAATTTTACTGCATGTTTTATTTTACTACTAGTGAGTAATAATTAACTCATTTTACTGATGAGCAAAAGTATTATACGGCATCACACAAACTTTCACTTGCAAATTTTGAAGAAATTATATTTAGAAGATCTGGATCAAAGAGAGAAATCTAATATTCTTTTTATTATCTAGAAAGAACAATTAAAGAACTATTTTCTCCAGTAGTGTCTGGATTTTATGAACATTGGCAATTAATGGTGAAGTACACCACAAACAAATTCTCTGCTATAAATTGTGTTTATCTGTGTGCCTTCAAGTCAATTCTGACTCCTGGCAACTGCCAGGAACCAATCCCTGTAGTTTTCTTGGTGAGATTTCAGGTTTGCCTTCTCCCTAGGACTGAGAGAACCCGTCCCAGGATTTATGCCCAAGGCAGGATTCGAACTCATGGCCTCCCGGTTTCTAGTCTGGAATCTTAACCATGAAGCCAAGTTGACTTTTAGTGTAAATTGTAGAAGATCACAAATTATATGTATTAGATATATAATAATGAGATATTGAAACCTGCATTAGTCCTCAAAGTAAATGTGTAAATTCTTTTTCTTTTTTAACACTGAAATGTTTATAGATTTATCTTTTTCCAAGGTTGTACAGCTGTCCTTAGGATACTTCTGTGTTATCAGAAAAAATGTGTGTGCCTTATCAGAAAAATTATATATTTATATACATATAAATTATATATCCAGTTTGATTATTGATGCCATGTGCTTTTCAGGAGTTTATTAAAGAGTAGTTGAATGGTTAAAATATTACTCAACTTCAAAGGGGTTTCTTGGAAAATACATGTTCTGTTTCTGACAGTAAATATTGTCAGTTAGATCTCAGGCTGAAGTCTCTAGCCAAAGCAAATACTACCGAGTGACATTTTCTTTTCAGACGTGAATGGACAAATGTCATCTATTTCTTCATTCATTTGTACAGGAACTACCCCTATGCCTCATGGGTTTTTTTTATGTAATAAACTGATTAGTTCTTTCAACATTCCAATTGCTCAGAGGACTGAACTGTACTTCATTAAGGTATTAATGCTGTAACACTAAAATGAAAGATGTGTACTTGTATCACAGGAAATACAGAAATTTTAGTGAACTACAAGTAGTCCTTAACATACAACCAAAATTGAATCCAAAATTTATGTTGCTACATGAGAAATTTCTTAAGTGAGTTTTGCCCCATTTTACGACTTTTTTTTTGCCACACTTTTTAAGTGAATCGCTGCAGTTGTTAAATTAGTAACATGGTTGTTAAGTGAATCTGGTTTCTCCACTGACTTTGCGCATAACATGATCACATGTCCCCAGGACACTGCAACTGTCATAAGCCTGAATCAGTTGCCAAGCATCGGAATTTTGATTATGTGACCACAGGGATGCTGCGATGGTCGTAAGTGTGAAAAATGATCATAACTCACTTTTTCAGGGCCATTATAACTTTGAATGGTCACTAAACGAACTGTTGTAAGTCGACAACTACCTGTACATATATAAAAAACTATTTTGAGAGGATCAGTAGCAAATATCTCCCCTTTTTGGAAAGTTAACCTTGTGTATAAAGTTTAGTTTAATTTGGGAAACAATGAACAGCAAGATTTTTGATCTTTTTTCAATTCAGTTCAAATTCAGTTCAAAACCAGAGTCGCTTGGTTTCTCCCTTTCATTTATTACACCCTGTGCTTCCACCATAAGAGAAGGGGCAAATGACAAAGTTTTATACATTTTAATATATATATAAAACATTTTTAAACATTTTATACAGTAATTAGTACATGATAAACTTCTCCTAAAACTAACATCCTATGGCATCTCAGGACCCCTCCACAAATGGATATCTGCTTTTCTGTCTAACAGACAACAAGTGGTCAAAATTGGCAATGCTTTATCAAATCCTGTTCCTGTCAAGAGTGGCGTTCCTCAAGGCAGCGTCCTTGGACCAACACTCTTTATACTATACATTAATGATCTTTGTGACCATATCTCAAGTAATTGTGTTCTCTATGCTGATGACGTCAAACTATTTAACACCACAGACAACACTTCTATCATTCAAAACGACCTTGACCATCTAACCGCTTGGTCTAAAAATTGGCAGCTCCAAATTTCAACCAGCAAATGCTCAGTCTTACATATAGGAAAAAAGAACCCAAAAACTAAGTACATACTAGATGGACATTACCTTACAGACGACCCCCATCCCGTTAAAGACCTTGGAGTTTTCATGTCAAATGATCTAAGTGCCAAAGCCCACTGCAACTACATAGCAAAAAAAGCTCTAAGAGTTGTAAACCTAATTTTGCGTAGCTTCTTTTCCAAAAACACCACACTACTAACCAGAGCATATAAAACATTTGCTAGACCAATTCTAGAATACAGCTCACCTGTTTGGAACCCTCACCACATCTCTGACATCAATACAATTGAACGTGTCCAGAAATATTTTACAAGAAGAGTTCTCCATTCCTCTGAAAACAACAAAATACCTTATCCCACCAGACTTGAAATCCTAGGCTTAGAAAACTTGGAACTCCGTCGCCTTCGACAAGACCTAAGTTTAACTCACAGAATCATCTATTGTAATGTCCTTCCTGTCAAAGACTACTTCAGCTTTAATTGCAATAATACAAGAGCAACCAATAGATTTAAACTTAATGTTAACCGCTTTAATCTAGATTGCAGAAAATATGACTTCTGTAACAGAATCATCAGTGCTTGGAATACTTTACCTGACTCTGTGGTCTCTTCCCATAATCCTAAAAGCTTTAACCAAAAACTTTCTACTATTGACCTCACCCCATTCCTAAGAGGACCATAAGGGGCGTGCATAAGCGCACAAACGTGCCTACCGTTCCTGTCCTATTGTTTTTCTTTTCTTCTTCCTATATATATATATGCTTATACCTCCTAACATTTACTCATATATATGTTTATATACTATATAATCTTTTTGTATGATGTTGTGACAAAATAAATAAATAAATAAATAAATAAATAAATTAGTTCAGATTCAACAAACAGCTGGAACTGCCATATTGTAAGGGGAACCCCCCCTCTCGTGTTGAGATAGTAAATCCACCATTTGTACAGTATCTTTGAAAGAATACTTCAAAGATTTGGTGTGGATGAGGATCAGCTAGAGAACAATGCATTAAAAAAATAGCTTTAAATGCAGTGGCGGGATTCAGCCAGTTTGGGCTGGTTCAGGTAAACTGGTAGTTAAATTGCTGGCTTGCTCCGCTCCTCCCCGCCCCTTCCAGGAGTCCCCACATGCCCCATTTTGGCTCCCAGGCAAGTGCTAGGCCCAAAACAGAGTGCGGGGGGCTGTGGCACCCCTTCGTGGTCTGTTTTCATTCCTAGAAGGCTTCAGGGAGGTCTCCTAGGCCCAAATGGGGCACAGGGGGGCAGCCCATCCCCCCCATGGCTCGTTTTTGCTCCCAGGGAGCGAAAGGAGGAGAAATGCTGTCTGTCACACCCCCTGGCCATGACCACCATGGCCACGCCAGTGGTGGGTTTCAAAAATTTTTACTACCGGTTCTGTAGGTGTGGCTTGGTGGGTGTGGCATGGATTGGTGCGCATGGCTTGGGCGTGGCAGGGGAAGGATACTGTAAAATCTCCATTCCCTCCCCACTCCAGGGGAAGGTTACTGCAAAATCCTCATTTCCTCCCGATCAGCTGGGACTCGGGAGGCAGAGAATAAATGGGGGTGGGGCCAGTCAGAGGTATTTGTTCTCTGAACTACTCAACTACTCACAGTTCTCTGAACTACTCAAAATTTCTGCTACCAGTTAAATTAAATTATTTGAATCCCACCACTGCATATTAATTGCATTTATTTTATTTATTTATTTAATCATATTTATATACCGCCCTATCTCCCAAGGGACTCAGGGCGGTTTACAGGCACTAAAAACAGATAAATAGAATATAAATACAATATAAAACATTTAAAAAACTTATTCTAAAGCCCGTCCAATTAAAAAATAGAAATAAAACCCAAATTAAAACCCAAAATTTAAAATCTAGCTCAGTCCTGCAAAATTAAATAAGTATGTTTTAAGCCCGCGGCGGAAGGTCCGAAGGTCCGAAAGCTGACGAAGTCCGGGGGGTAGATCGTTCCAGAGGGTGGGAGCCCCCACAGAGAAGGCCCTTCCCCTGGGCGTCGCCAGACGACATTGCCTCGCTGACGGCACCCTGAGGAGACCCTCTCTGTGAGAGCGCACGGGACGGTGGGAGGTATTCGGTCGCAGTAGGCGGTCCCGTACATCCAATGTGAATGGCTTCAAAATATAATGCAATGTGGCTGTTTCAGTCTTTGTATTTAATTGCAGATTGTTAAGTAAAATTTAACCAAATAAAAGTTACTATGGGTAGTCCTCAACTTAGATCACAATTGAGGCCAAAACTTATGTTGCTAAGTGAGACATTTTTTAATTGAGTTTTACCCCATTTTAAGACTTTTCTTCCAATAATTGTTAAGTGAATCATTGCAGTTGTGAAGTTAGTCACACAGTTGTTAAGCAAATGTGGCTTCCCAGTTGATTTGCTTGTCAGAAAGTAGCAAAAGGGGAATCACATGAGCTCAGGACACTGCAACCGTCATAAATATGAACCACTTGCCAAGCATCTGAATTTTGATCATGTGACAATAGTCATAAGTGTGAAAAAATGGTCATAAGTCAGTTTTTTCAATGCTGTTGTAACTTGGAACAGTCACTAAATGAACTGTTGTAAGTCGAGGAATACTGTACCTAATATGACAATATCCAAAGCTACAAGCTAATCAATACCAGTGCCCCTTTTTCATAAAAAGCAAATATGGTTCAGCTCTTATTGGATCATCCTTGTGCCCTCCCTTTTATTGGTTGTGGCTGTGAATTTCCTAATAACTCATCAAAAAAGAACGTGCAAATTGCACAATTCTGCAACAGTTAAAGGTTGAACAGTATTTCTTCTCTTCTTTTTTGCTTGTAGTAATAGGTAAATTATTTCTATACTGAAAATGGAATTAGTCAGTCAAAAACATATTGACATTTTTTCTGAAGAAATATTTGTCCAATTCTTAAAGTGCTTACAATAGTGTCCCTTTTTAATAATCTATTCCTTATCCCATAGAGCAGTTCCTGTTCTGCTAATTTCATAGAATTTCAGAAGTCTTTCAGCTATTCTGCAACATTCTTGGTCTACAGAATATTGATACGCCTTGCAAGACCAAGATAAGTGGAACGACTTGCCTTCAGAAGTTGTGAATGCTCCAACACTGGAAATTTTTAAGAAAATGTTGGATAACCATCTGACTGAGATGGTGTAGGGTTTCCTGCCTGGGCAGGGGGTTGGACTAGAAGGCCTCCAAGGTCCCTTCCAACTCTGATGTTATGTTATGTTATGTTATGTTATGTTATGTTATGTTATGTTAGGCAAATGGTGTCATTGCTTAGAGCAGGGGTCCCCAACCCCCGGGCTGTAGCCCACTACCAGGCCTGGAGCCTTTTGGAAATGAGGCAGGCAAGAGTGCTTCGTTTGTGTAGGCTGCAGCCGCACATGCCTGCCACTTGTGCAAATGGTGCTGCGCATGCGTGTGTGCTTTCCCGCCATGTGCACTGAACCATCATCTCCACCACTACCCTGGCCGGTCCACAAAGCCCAAAAGGTTGGGGAACTCTGGCTTAGAGCTTGAGTTTGAAGGATCCCACCAATTCTGTCATTGGAAATACAGCCTATTGAATCTTCTTCTAAAACTTAGTAGGTGTTTCATTTAGGTTTATGCCACTTAAAGATGATTAAGAGTAAAGCAAGTTCTTTTCATCCTGCACCATATTTAAAAGTTGCAGTCTTTTAAATGTAATTAATTAATTGATTAAATAGCAATTAACTGAAGGAAACTCCTATTCAACTCAATAATTATTTTTGTAACAGTTTATTTCACTAGTTTAAGATACAATTTCTGTACTTCCATTTCATCTAGTTTTAAAGGATGAAGCTTAACATTGCCCCTTGATTTTAAAGTCCGCTGATTGGACTTTGTGCTCATTTTGCACCCTCCAAATGGGTCTAAAACAACTTACCGCAAGCAACTTGCCATGGCCAACTTGCCGCAGCAAACTCACTGCAGGATAATTTGCTGCAGAACAAGAGTTACACTAATATCAAAGAAATTGTGGTGTATATATAGTAATTAAAGACAGGATGGCAAAAGAGGGACAAAATGAAATGTGAATGACAAAAATTATATTTTAAAATTTATTTTAAATAATTAAATTGAACTGTTGAGTTGTTCCACGGCAAGTTGTCCTGCAGTGAGTTGTCCTGTTGAGTTGTCCTGTGGTGAATTGGCCATGGCAAATTGGCCATAGAGAGTTGTCGCATTCCGCCTCCAAATCTGTTCTAAGGGATCTTCCAAATCATTGGAGCACATTTGGGAGTGCAAGATGAAGTTGCATCTCCATCCTTGGTGAGCCACAGGCTGAAATGCTTTAATAAGCAGAAAAAGTATCATTAGATTTCACCTATTGTGAAGAGGAAAACCTGAAGACTATATGCAACGTAATATTACTGTAGGACAGAACTTCGTATGTATGAAAATGAATTTATCATCTTAAATTTTATCCCACTTTAATGGGGCTGAAGGACACTAAGCACATGATGTAAATCTGATGTAATAAATTAAGAGATATGTCTTTACTATTGTCCCAATTAAGTTCAAGCATTTATTCAAGTCCCGACTTCTTTTTTTAAGGGAGAGTTAGAAATGTGAAAAACATTATATAATCAATCAGTGAGTCATTGAGACTTAAAACAGTATAAAGTATTTAAAATCATTTCCAGAAGTAATAATTTAAGATATCACATAACATATTAATTAATTACGAAGAGTACTGCATAGGATAATAGAACTTTATAACACTAAGATGTAAATTATAAGAATGATACTTCCATTGGTAAAAAATTATAAAATCTAAAATATGGCACTGATATTATATGGTGCTATAAACAAGTAGCATAAAATTAATGAAATATATGAAATAATAAAATTATTAAATAATTAATAATATTAAATATTTAATATTAAATAATATTAAATAATAAAAATTATTATGAAATAATAAAATTAATGAAATACTAATATATAGTATTATATATTATAATATATAATACCACATATTATCATAATATGGTGGTATATGAAGCCTGCTATAAAATTAATATGTGCATTTAGAAATATCCTGATTTAATCTTCCTCCAGGAAACTCACCTAAAATAATCTGTATGTGAGAATAATTGTTTATCACAAAGAAAAGGTGCTGGTAGGTAATGGAGCCTAAGTACTCAACTAACAGGTGCAGTTAGAGGAACAGTTTCCCATTTGTGGTTTTTTTTTACAAAAAAAATTCAGTACATGTAAACTGCAAAACCAAATATCTCTGTAAAAGAAATATTTCTGTGAGCTCTTTTGGATTTCCCAATAAGGAAGTTGAAAAGGGTTCAGTTTTTTTCTAAGTAGGTACCTCCAAAACTATTTTTTGTATGAGGAACAAATCTCTTATGCGATCATATGAATTGGATAAAATAACTCATTTGATCCTGTAGCACATTTGCTTACCACGTACAAATATAGCGCTGTTTGGACCGAAGGTAATTCAACAGTTAATGAAACCCTCGTTCGGTTTTTCAAAATAACAAACCCCATTCTGACCAATTGTATCTTTCTTTTTTTCAAACACTGTGTGTAAAATAATTCAATATGGTTAACATCTTTGTTTCTGATCAGCCAGTTTCTTGTCTTTTGGAAAACATCAATCCTATGCTCAAATATGTCATTTCAACCCTTAAGAGTTTCATATAGCTAACAGTAGTAGCTTGTGTGTTAAATATACTTTTGAAACTTCTCAGGCAATGGCAGGTGGCTAAACAATCAAATGCTCTTACCAAACAGTTGTTTTTAAGATAAAGAATTACAGCAAAAATACTCATGGTCAGAGCCCTGCTAATGGAATGTGAAAAACCTGAAAGGCTTTGAAGAGAACACCAGTTTGTGGGTAAACCCCTGAAATAAAATTAATTTACATGTTCCTCTATTTTATTAGTAATTTTTATTTGAGGCAATGAAGGTCCCTAAACTATTTTGGGACATGAAGTGCCTTTTCTTTTTCTACCCCTGGTTACCATGGGGCACAATGCAGTTTCATCGGCTTGTTTCCATGAGACCTTGTCATAGGATGTTCTTTCAGAGATCAGGCCTTTCTGTTTCTGGCTACTTTAAGTGGTGTCCCAAATCAGCCTGGGGCAATTGTCTCTATAGGCAGAGCTTCTTTTTCTTCTTTCTATTTGGTAGAGTTTAAGAAGAAAAAGAAAGGGATGCGGTGGCTTACTGGGTAAGACACTGACTTGGTCAATCAAAAGGTCGGCAGTTCAGCGGTTCGAATCCCTAGTGCCCCATAACGGAGTGAGCTCCCGTTACTTGTCCCAGCTTCTGCCAACCTAGCAGTTCGAAAGCACGTAAAAAAATGCAAGTAGAAAAATAGGGACCACCTTTGGTGGGAAGGTAACAGCGTTCCATGCGCCTTTGGTATTGAGTCATGCCGGCCACATGACTACGGAGACGTCTTCGGACAGTGCTGGCTCTTCAGATTTGAAACAGAGATGAGCATCGCCCCCTAGAGTCGGCAACGACTAGCACATATGTGCGAGGGGTACCTTTACCTTTACCTTTTAAAGAAGAAAAAACGCTAGTAGGTTTTTAAAAAGTTTTGTTCTGGGTTAAGCCATTGTTTTACCTCACAAAATTCATCAAGTTCTTTCATTTTCTGATTCTAGAAAGGTAAGATCTGCCTTTTCCTCCCTGGCTCCCCTTTTTCTGGCCAGAATACCACAAAGAGTTTAGAGTTGCCTTGCTGAGGCAGCAGTTTTGTCCGCAGGTTTTAATGGGAGGTTTTCTCCTCCTTGAGGAAACCCAGGAAGGTCCTTCTGTCTTTTTATTCATGGAAACTGATGTTTAGAAATATCTGTCTGGCCCTTCTTCCTCCTTCCTCTGTCAACCGCCAACGAACCCAACTTCCAACTGTCCCAACATTCAACCCTCTTTCTTCAGACCTTCTCCCTTCTCTTCCTTCAAAGGAGAAAGAATTTAACCCTTAATTACCATCAGCCAAGACACTGGCTGCGCTCTGTTCTTCCTTACTCAGTTCCCTAAGAAATACAGGTAGTCCTTGACTTACAAAAGTTCATTTAGTGATTGTTCAAATGTGCCAGTACAATGGCACTGAAAAATGTGATTTATGACCTTTTTCACAGTTATGATCTTTGCAGAATCCCCACTGTTAGCTTGGCAACTGGTTCATATTTATGATCGTTGCTGTGTCCCGAGGTCATGTGATCACCCTTTGTGACCTTATGACAAGCAAAGTCAGTGGGAAAGCCAGATTCCCTTAACAACTAACTTATCACCTGCTGTAATTCAGTTAACAATGTGGCAAGAAGGATCATAGAATGGGGCAAAACTCACTTAACCAATGTCTCCCTTAACAGAAATTTTGGGCTCAATTGTGTACCTGTAGAGTGCCAGTGCATTGTTTTGGGGCTTGTTTTACTCCAAAGTTTTATGAATTATATAAGTCGTAGGCATTTAGTGGCACTCCCCTTTCTTAGTCTTATGACAAAGGTTGGTAAACTGAGGCTTATCCCTACACCCCTTCCTTTTTCTAACCTCTGAGGTTATCTTTTTAGTAGTATTTTCCCCCAAATTAACAGCACAGTTCCTATCATTTTGAAGTAGCAAATATATGAAAAGTATAATGTAAATAGTAAAACAAAGGTTAGTTTTAAAAATGTGTGCCAAATATCTCCAATAAAACCTGAAGAGACGACGACAATAGAGAAAATCCTAATCTCATCTCTTTGTGTGACATGGCATTACTTGATTTGCATTATTACTGCAGTCCTTGCTCTCTTTCTCCCGTATTTTTTTAAGGGTAGGAAAATTAAGGTTCTCCAGTTGCTGCTGAACTACAGCTCCCAGAATCCTTTACCATCCTTCATTTTGGGGTGAGGGCTGATAGCTCAGCAGCATCTTGAAAGCCATAAATTCCCTGTTCCTCCTGCCCACACAGCAGAAAAAGGGCAAATCAAGGTCATGAATACTGCTTGCTTTGCTTCTCTCTGTGCAGTGGGTGGATTGTGTTCTGATCTAAATTGTGGCCTGACTAGCACAGTGTGCTCTTCAGATTAAGGATGATTATGTACCATGGTTTCTTTTCCTCCTAGCTCAACATCTAAAGTGCCCAGCATTCAATATATGGTAGCAACGCTAATAAAAAGCACAAGTTTAAAATAGTATAATCCTGCTTGGGTTGCTTGTGCTAACTAGCCTACTTATTTTGCAAGAAAGAGAAACTGGTCATTACGTGACAGAATATACATTTTTAATCTTCTTATCAAATCTTCACCTTCCTAAAGTTAACAACAAAATGAATCTAACGCTTCTACTCTCTCTTTTCTTGTTCTTCAGAACTGTGGAAATGCCAATTCAGTGACTTTGCCAGAGACATTATTGTTCGTTTCAACTCTTGATGGGAGTTTACATGCAGTTAGCAAGAGAACGGGGTCAATTAAATGGACTTTAAAGGAAGGTGAGTATAAGAGATGCTATATTGCCCTTCTCTTCATTAACTTGTGGTAATTGCAAAGTTAATATATATCAGAATCAGTTTTGTTTTTTTTAAATCACATTCTGAAGAGCCTACTTGCCTGTGCAAGGTTGCTTATTATTTGGTTTTGATCCTATGATTTCAATGAAACTTACAGTATTTCCAAGTTAGAATACACAGGATTGCAAATTAAGAGAATAAACCTAGGCATGACTCCTGCTGAATTCAAGTGGCATGAGTACAGTGCATGCCAAATCTACCAATTTCTCAAGCCTTCAAGAATCTTGGAAAACTCTTTTTTAATAGTTGCCTTCAAAAGTCTAATTTCACATTAGGGTGGTAGCATAATTGTGGGATCAGTATCTAGGATATGCGGGGGCGGGGGGGGGGGAAGGCTTATGCCATCAGAAAGGTACATCTACCCTTAATTAAAGTGTGCAATGATTTTGTTAAGAAATTCAAGCTACCGTATATACTCGAATATAAGCCGATCCGAGTATAAGCCGAGGTCCCCAATTTTACCCCAAAAAACTGGGGTAAACTGGGGACTCGAGTATAAGCCGAGGGTGGGAAATGAGGCAGCTACCGGTCGGGGAAACCCTCCCTCCCTCAGCCGAGAAGGCTGGCGGCTCCCCCGCCCCGCCCTCTCACTGCACCGGCAGGGCTTCCCCGCACTAATGCAAAAGCCCGCCAAGTTTGCGCCATCCGGTATAATGTGAAAAAAAGAAGAAAAAAAAAAAACTCGAGTTTAAGCCGTATATACTCGAGTATAAGCCGAGGGGACGTTTTTCAGCACAAAAAACGTGCTGAAAAACTCGGCTTATACTCGAGTATATACGGTATTTTACAGACTCTGGGGACTTTTCCAAAACTTCAGAGTTTTCTTCTTCTGTTGCAATGACCGCATGCTATGATTCAACCTGATAAAGTGTACTATGTATGTCCAGACCGGTTATTGCCCAACAAAACTGTGAGAAAATGCCATGTGCCACAATACTTTTTTTTCTCAGATAGAAATAGTTTTATCTGTAATGGATAGGTAGATCTGTTCCCATAAGTAAGCAGGCTTTTCATTTAAATTAGTTTACAAATAAAAGTTAGAATAAGTTGTTAATGAGCTGCAAAATATGGATACCCAGGTATTTGGCTATCCCATTCTCTCCATTTATTTGTGTGAATGTGGAATGTATTTTAAGTGACAATTAGAATGTGGAATGATCAGGCAGATGCTCCAGACTACAAAAACAGTGGAGCTCCTCTTGAAGGGATTGTCATGCAGATAAAGTTTGCACTGAAGTGTACCCATGGCTTTCCAAAACTGTTTGGGAACATGAAAGGACACTTCAGTCAGCCAGATATGCATACTGACAAATGGTTTTATAGAAAAGAGGGGTATGCCTATATCGTGAGTGAGTGAGTGGGTGTAAGAGAGAGGGAAACATTGCAATATTTTATTATGGCTTTAAATGAAGGACAAAAATCTAATGCCATAAAACTGAAATTCACACCTCTGTAACTCCCTAAATCTGTCCGGAGCTATTTTGCAGAGCACATGTGGCTGAGGAAGACTGTGGAGAGGAAGAAAATTGCTATTCAGTTTTGGGGTCTGTTAAATGTGTACCACCCTAAAGTAGAAAGTAAGGATACAATTATTCAGAAGTAGTTAGTACAGGTAGTCCTCGATTTATGACCACAATGAGCCCCAAATTTCTTTTGCTAAGCAAGACAGTTGTTAAGTGAGTTTTGCCCCATTTACGACCTTTTTTGGCTCAGTTGTTAAGTAACTCACTGCTTTTGGTAAGTTAGTAATATGATTATTAAATAAATCTGGCTTTACCATTGACTTTGCTTATCAGGAGGTCACAAAAGGCATGACTCCAGGACATGCATCCATCATAAATACATGCCAGTTGCCAAGCATCCAAATGTTGATCATGTGACCATAGGGATGGCACAATGGTTGTTAAGTGTGAAAAACAGTCATAAATCACTTTTTTCAGTGCCATTGTAACTTTGAAGAATCACTTATTGTTGTAAGTCGAGGACTATCTGTACTTTACAGATAGATAGCCATCTGTACTGGCTTTAATGATCCTTAGTTTCCGATAAGTTAATTTGGAATTGAAGGCTATGTACAACTGTATGTTGTAATTTGCACATTACTTCTCATCTGGAAAAACATAATATTTTTTCCAATACAAACTCATTACAAGGCAAATGTACCACAACCAACATTTTCTTCATAACCATTTAAGCCTAAAAAAAAAAACACCACTCAGAATTGCTGAAAACAAGCTGCCAGCTTATTAATAGGATAAGAGCAGGGAATTATGGCCCTTCCACATATTTTGATCCTTCCGATTCCTTGCCATCAACCTTGTGGGCCTTCTCTTAAGGCGTGAGAATTAAAGTTTAAAGCATTTGATGTAGGTATTATTGATATATTTGTTAGCACAGTCTCAGTGTACTGCTAAAAACTATTTAATAATTTTGACTGCCAAGCTGCTCTATTGAGTATTGATTGGTGAGCTAAAACACTCTTGTTTATAAAGTTATAATAAATACTCAGGCTGTCATCTGTTCTTCCAGAAGTAATTCTCCTGGAAATAGCTGGATTTGTAGGATGATATATGAAAATAGCTGGATTTGTTGGATAATATATTACTCTTGAAACTCTTGAGCTTATTGCTAATAAGGAATACTAAAAGCACATTGCAATTTGCAATATCTTGAAGTGGTAGAATAATGCTGCTAATTGACTTATTGCATATGGCTAGGGATGCTTCTGGGACTTTTTGCCTCTGTGCCAAAATAACATAATTAGCTTTGAGCTGAGAAAATGTGAGCATGAGTGACCCTGAAACAATAGTAAGCATCTTACATCAAGGGCAGTAAGAGTTTGGAAGTGAAATCTCCACCCCATCCCCAGATTTTGTAGAATCTGAAGCATTTGCCAAAATGAGGAAAACTCTGAGCAAATTCTCTCCCCTTTTATCCTTGTGTGCTATGTCACAGCACATTTTCAAAAAGGGCAGAGTTTACTATATAGTGTTCATTGTTTGAACCCCAACCCCACCCTGGTCTTCCAGAAAACCTGAAGGTAAGAAGGCATAGAGAAAGGTTTGAAAGAAACAGGTGGATGAAACAACAGCAGTAGACACCTTCAGTAACAGTCTGTGAGAATTTCCTTGAGAGAAAGGAGAAGGAAGAACCACAGAGTCAGATAAGAGACAGTTTAGCCCACAGAAGCAATGGGGGCTTGGCCATTGCCTCAGAACGATCTTCCCTAGTTTCTTGAGCTTTAAAGGCGGGGTGGGGGGAGGAATGTACAGATAGTCCTTGACTTACAACCATAATTGAGCCCAAAATTTCTGTTGCTGAGTGAGACATTTGTTAAGTGAGTTTTGCCCCAATTTCACAGCCTTTCTTGCCTCAGTTGTTAAATGAATCACTGCTGTTGATAAGTTAGTAGCCCGGTTGTTAAGTGAGTCTGGCTTCTCCATTGACTTTGGTTGTCAGAAGGTCACAAAAGGGGATCACATGACCTCAACTACAACCGTCATAAATGTGAACCAGTAGCTAAGCATCTGACTTTTGATCACATTATCATGGGAATGCTGCAAAGTTCATAACTGAAAAACGGTCATAAGTCATTTTTTTCAGTGCTGTTGTAACATTTCCCTGAATGAACTGTTATAAGCAAGGATTATCTATACTTTCAGACTTGCAAAATTCTGTTACTGTAACTTTACAGTAAAGGCAGTGTTAGCAGAGGTGGGTTTCAGCAGGTTCTGGCCAGTTCTGGAGAACCAGTAGCGGAATTTTGAGTAGTTCGGAGACCCTGTAGTAAAAATTCTGACTGGCCCCGCCCCCATCTATTCGCTGCCTCCCAAGTCCCAGCTGATCGGGAGGAAATGGGGATTTTGCAATAACCTTCCCCCCCCCCCGGAGTGGGATGGGAATGGAGATTTTACAGTATCCTTCTCCTGCCATGCCCACCAAGCCACACCCACAGAACCGTAGCAAAAAAATTTGAAACCCACCACTGAGTGTTAGGACTCATGATTGGTGCCTCTTATCTGGATTACCTCTAAGGACTGACCCCTTCCTCTTTCAGTGTAAATTTGGGGGAGGGAATCTCAGTGGGGAAAGGAATAATGGGGAGTGGGCTATTTATATAGCCCTTGCAGCAGAGAAAATGCTGCCTCTTGCTTGTTCTCCATCCAGGAAGTTGCTATTTGGGGGCTGGGAAAAAGCAGCAAAAATGCAAGAACCATTTCTTCCCAATCCAGAATAAGCAGTCACAGCACAGAAAGTAGCCTGTGTTACTCTCTGGTCCAGCACCAACTACCAGTCTCCCTGGAGAAGTGTGGTAAGATAGATGGAAACAGGGAAGTACATTGACATGTATAGAGGAACTATTAATTTCAAAGCAAATGTCTTGCAAAATGTCTTTGGTTGATCAGAACAGTCAGACCGGATAATCCAGTTTTATTTAAAAATGTTATTGCATTTGAAGTATTCCTTTAGATCCCTATCTGAAACACAACCTTCTCAATTGATGTATTGTAAGATATTTAATGCCTATTTGTTCGGCTCCATATACAAGAAAGCCACATTTTTGTGCATGAAAAGGATGGGGTAATTATGCTAAAACTCTTTTTAAAAGCATTTCTGTGTTCTGACATTTCTTGATTGAGGACACAGCACGAAATAAGCTTGCTACTGACATTTAATGCAAAACTATGAGATACCTTTGACCATAGCAATTCTGATAAAAGCCTAATTAAACCTTGTTTCATCTCTACTTGGATCAAAATAGATTTTGAACCAATTTTTATTTTCTTACCTGAATCTGTTATAGTTCATGAAGAGGTTTCTTTAATATTTGCTATTTATTTACATAAGAAACATATGTAAATATTGTTCATATTATTGGAAGTTGTTGCTAGAGTGTTCTGAGTTCAATACAGTAGTAGACTAACCACACACACGCATACAAAGTTTATTCTGTATTCCATCTACATACTTCTTGTTAAGTTCAGGAAGTAACGAGGCTGGAGACCAGGGTAGTGACAACAGCTCTTTAATATATGGTGAACCCAGCAACCTGGCTGGGGAAAAACAACCCTTTATATACTGTTTAACCGGCGGCTTCAACCAATCAGCAACGTGCTTGTTTCCCGCCCAAAGTATTTAAAGATACATAACACTCCTCCCCTCCCAGAAAACACTTTACCACTATTTACATATTATTTACATGTTATTTTTTTTTTTTTTGCAAAATTTTTTTATTTTTCCATAATAATTCCCACAATTTGACCAGTGTACAATACAATCACTTATCCAACAATCAGTCCTATACTCAAATTATACTCAGTCAGGGCTGCTCGACTGCCACTCCCCCCTTTAATCCTTTCTTCCCTTCTCATCCTTCTTAAACTTCCCCCACCACCTTCTCCTCGCTTTCCTACTTCCCCTCCTCTTTCCCACTTCTCACTACCATCCTTTCTAACCCTCTATCTTCTCCTTCTTCTCCTCCTCCTATCCTTTCTTCTCCCTCCCTTCTTTCCTCCCTACCCACCTACCTACCTACTTTCTTCCTTCTTTACTCCTCTTTCCTTACCCTTTCCCTTCGGGAGTGTTTGCCGAGCAGTCCCGACATTACACCATTCCAACTTGTTTAATTCTACTATTATTCCTGTACAATGGCAACCAATCAATTTATAGTCTTCCCCTTCCCCGCCTCCTTCCCCCCCCCCCCAGACTTCCCAGAACAGAATACAGGGTATTGTAACTAACAAACATAATCTAAAATATAACATAAAACATATTCCATTTCACACCATCACACTATCAATTCCCTTCTTTCTTAAACTAATACATAATACCGTATATACTCGAGTATAAGCCGAGTTTTTCAGCACATTTTTTGTGCTGAAAAACGTCCCCTCGGCTTATACTCGAGTCACTCTTCGAACCCCGCACAGGAGGGGGTACGAACGGACTCCCATGGGAGGGACGGGAGCGGGCCCGCCGAGGTCTCGCGATTTGTCGCCCCAGGCCGCCCCCATTCCCGTGTCTGGTGGGCGGACGGCGCAAACTTGGCGGGCTGTGCATTGGCGCGGAAGCCCTGGTGGTGCAGTGTTCCCGTTCGCCTGGCCTCCGTCCTCCGATCTCCTGCGCTGGGAGCGGCGGCGAGCCAGCGAGCAACCGGGCACCGCGGACTTTGGCAAGGAGGAAGGTGGGAGGAAGCGGAGCTGCCGGCTGTGGGGGTTGAGGCGTGCAAGAGGAGTGAGCGTGGAAAGGCCTTTTGTGTGTGTGCGTGTGTGCGCGCCTGTGTGCCCTAGGGAGGCGGAGCTGCCGGCTGTGTGGGGGTTGAGGCGTGCAAGAGGAGCGCCTCCTCTTCCTCCACGCCGCTCCTCTTGCACGCCTCAACCCCCCCATCCCCCACCCTCTCCGCACGTGAAGGTCACCTCCTCCCTCTTCCAGGCGGCGGCGGCGGCGGCTCCGGCCCAGCGGGCGCCACAGCCGGCAGCTCCGCTTCCTCCCACTGGGGCGGGGAGCCGCCAGCCTTCTCGGCTGAGGAGGAGGGTTTCAACGGTGGCGTCGGCCGAAGGCTGGCGGCTCCCGCCCGCGCGGACCAAGCGGTCCCAATCCAGCGAACGGTGAAAGCGAGCGGCGCCGCATGTCGCTTTCACCGTTCGGCTGGACTGGGACCGGTGGGAGGGAAGCGGAGCTGCCGGCTGTGGCGCTCCACTCGGAGCCGGAGCCGCCGCCGCCGCCTGGAAGAGGGAGGAGGTGACCTTCACGCTGGAGAGGTGGGGATGGTGGGGTTGAGGCGTGCAAGAGGAGCGGCGTGGAGGAAGAGGAGGAGGCGCGCCTCTTGCACGCCTCAACCCCCACACAGCCGGCAGCTCCGCCTCCCTAGGGCACACAGGCGCGCACACACACGCACACACACAAAAGGCCTTCCACGCTCACTCCTCTTGCACGCCTCAACCCCCACAGCCGGCAGCTCCGCTTCCTCCCACCTTCCTCCTTGCCAAAGTCCGCGGTGCCCGTTGCTCGCTGGCTCGCCGCCGCCTCCCAGCGCAGGAGATCGGAGGACGGAGGCCAGGCGAACGGGAACAGCCCACGCCCGAAGAGGAAAGGGAGCGAGTGGGTGGGTGGCTGGGACGAGACCCCCACCACAAACACACACACACACGCCCCGTGAGACGTCTTGCTTGCATGTCACACACACGCACCGCTCGCTGGGGGAAAAAAAAGGATGGATGGATGGATGGAAGTAAGGAAGGAAGGATGGATTGATGGATGGAGGCGACCGCTTTGAAGCGCAACCCTTCTCCCGCAACTAAGGCGGGGGTCAATGGTTTCCCCAATCCCAGGGTGTGGGAAACAGTCATTCTTTCTTCCCCCTAGTCTCTCCCGAGATCGCACTGCAGCGCCCATCATCCCCAGCCGGCAATCTGAGCTCGTGCCATCGATGTGGTCCTTGAACTTCCCCCTCCTTGTTTCTAACCCAGCCTAGGATGGTGGAGTGTGTGGTGGTGGTAAAACGGCCAGGAGAAAGCTTTCGCTCTTTTCGAGAGGTCCTCTTGGAAGGCTGCCTTGGAAAGGGAAAGTGGGAAGGGGGCAGAGATTTCTCCCTCAAAGGTCCCCTTGGAAGGCTGGGTTGGAAAGGGAAAGTGGGGAGGGGGCAGAGATTTCTTCCTCGGGTCCTTCTAGAGTCCTTGAGAAACTGATATCATACAAGGTTAATAAATTATACTCCTCCTCCTCATTGATGAGTTTTTCATCCTGAAATTGATTGAAACATTGTACCATCATATGCTGCCATAGTATAGTGTTAACAACATCTGTAAAGATGATATATGAGCATGACACTAAGTTTTTTCTATATTTCCCCCTTTATTGAAAAACTTCCATCATGCTTCTTTCTGAAAACAAAGGTCATTATAATATACCTCATTATATATTTGATTTGATGATATTTCAGTTAATAAATACCATTTAAGGTGTTAAGCTTCTTTTTCAGCAGCAAAGTGAATTACAACTTTAAAGAACTTTATTACTTTATATTCATTTATTTTAAGTATAGATTTTAGATTTTTAAACAAATATGTTTAGAGCTTTTATATCTTTCAAGTTATTCAAATTATCCCCTCAGCAGGTATATAATGGCATCCAATTCCAATATCATGTTGGGGCTTTTGAGCAAGGGAGGAGGAACGTGAGCACCGCCTTTCGCGCTGGCATTCCGGGATTTCCCTTTGTTTAGAGCTGGGAATCCTCCTTCCCCCTTTTGCACTCCCTCCCTCCCTCCCTCCCTCTCTCTCTCTCTCTCTCACACACACACACACACACACACACACAGACTTCTAAAGTCGATTGGCACAATGAAAGGCAAAGACCACAATTGTTTTAAGAAAGAAGCTTTAGCAGGAGGGGGATGGGAGGGTGTTTTAAGTTTTGGCAAACAGCCAGGCCAACTGTATTGGAGAAGGTCACACAACTGGCCTTAACATTTTAGCTGCTGTCTTTTCCTCACACTTGGGTTTAATGATATTAGAGACCCTTATTGCCCTGCCAAAAAAAAAAGGAGCCACCCCAACGTCTATGAAAATTAACCTTCTCTGCCAAGAGACACTGTGCAGGGTATTTTCACTATTGGTGTGCATACAGGCTTAGATTTGTGCTGGGTTCTTAGTGCTTAGAGCACTGACCTTCAGAGGCACCCTGGTCCCTTGGAAGCTAAAGGAGGACTCATTTTCATGCTTGCAGTTGTATTGTCAATTTCTGTGAGACAATGTTGTTGAAGTAACTCACTCACTCATTCATTCATTCATTCATTCATTCCTTGTGTGTCCAATCACACTTAGCCAATAAAAATTCTATTCTATTCTATTCTATTCATTCATTCATTCATTCATTTTATTTTGTCAAATACATATTAAATAATTATATAAATATAAGCATGAATTGAATACATAAAAGGAATACAACTAAAGGGAACATTAGGACAGGGACGGTAGGCACGCTGGTGCTCTTATGCACGCCCCTTACAGACCTCTTAGGAATGGGGTGAGGTCAATACTAGATAGTCTTTGGTTAAGGCTTTGGGGATTTTGGGAAGAGACCACAGAGTCAGGTAGCACATTCCAGGCATTAACAACTCTGTTACTGAAGTCACATTTTCTGCAATCTAGATTGGAGAGGTTCACTTTTAAGTTTGAATCTATTGTGTTCTCGTGTATTGTTGTGGTTGAAGCTGAAGTAGTCATTGATAGGAAGTACATTGTAGCAGATAATTTTATGAGCTATGCTCAGGTCATACCAAAGGCGGCGTAGTTCTAAATTTTCTAAAGCTTCCCCCTTTTGCACTTTTATTGTTTTTCGTTCAAATAAATATTCATGTTATTTTACTTGGCTCTATCTTTATTTTTTACATTGACCAGTAGCTGCCTCATTTCCCACCCTCGGCTTATACTCGAGTCAATAGTTTTTCCCAGTTTTTGTGGTAAAATTAGGTGCCTCGGCTTATATTCGGATCGGCTTATACTCGAGTATATACGGTAATTCCTAACTTCACTCAAAAACTAATTGATATTTTTTAATCTGATACTTATTTTGAATATAATCAATCCACTTCCTCCATTCCAATATATATTTTTCTTGTGTACAGTCTTTCAAGTAGGCAGAAATTTTTGCCATTTCTGCTAAATTTGATACTTTACTAATCCATTCTCCAATTGTAGGTAAGTCTTCTTTCTTCCAATATTGTGCAATCAATAATCTTGCAGCAGTTATTAAATTCAGAATCAGTTTTGTCTCTATAACAGTGCAATCTGAGATTATTCCTAATAAAAAGAACTGTGGAACAAACTTGATCTTCTTTTTCAAAATGTTCTGCATAATCCACCATATTTTAATCCAAAAGGCTTTAACTTTTTTGCAAGTCCACCATATATGATAATAGGTAGCATCCTCACAATCACATCTCCAACATTTTGCTTTCACATTTGGATACATACATGACAGTTTTTTAGGATCTAAATGCCATCTATAAAACATTTTATAAAATTTTCTCTTAAATTTTGTGCTTGCGTGAATTTAACATTCCTCACCCAAATTTTTTCCCATGTTTCTAACATTATAGGTTGTTGAAAATTTTGTGCCCATTTTACCATACAATCTTTAACCAACTCCATTTCTGAATCAATTTCAACCAATACATTATATAATCTCTTTATATGCTGTTGACCTTGATCTTTTATTTGTTTTACCAGATTATCATCACTTTGCCTTATACCAATTTTCTGATCTATTTTCCATCTAGATTGCAATTGTCCATACTGGAACCATGTATAATTTCATCCTTCATCCTCAATTTCTCCTAGATTTCAACTGTAATTCCCCTTTTCCATAGTCATAAGCTCTTTGTACTTGATAACTTCCATTTTTTGTAATATATTTATATTCTCTATCATATGTCTGGGGATGGTCCATATTGGTATCTTTCCATCTAACTTATATTGATATTTTTTCCAAATCCTCAACAACGCACTTCTGACCATATTATTCTTAAATGTCTTATCAATTTTCTTGTCATATATTACATATGCGTGCCATCCATATAACAAACCATAACCTTCTATATTCAAAATCCTTTCCTCTGTTAAATTAATCCAATCAGAAATTAAAGTTAAAACAACTGCATCATAGTACAATTTCAAATTAGGCATTTTAAACCCCTCTTTCCCTAACGCCTTGCATTATTTTTAACTTTATCCTCGGTTTTTTACCCTTCCATACAAATTTATTAATCCCTTTTTGCCATTCTTGTAAATTTGCATCTTTCTTCAAAATTGGAATCATTTGAAACAAAAATAAAAATCTAGGCAAAACATTCATTTTTATAGCTGCCACTCTTCCCAACAATGATAATTGTAACTTCTTCCATTTCTCCATTTCTTTAATTACTTTTCCCCACAATACCTCATAATTGTTTTATATAATTTTACATTCGATGCTGTAATGTATACTCCTAAGTATTTAACCTTTTAACTACTTCATATCCAGTTATTCTTTCTAATTCTTCCTCTGATGTGTATTCATATTTTTAATTATCATTTTGTCTTCTGTTGATTCACTTTAAACCCAGATACCTTACTATACTGATCAATTGTCTCCATCAAATATACAGCTGAATGTATTGGTTGAGATAAAGAAACAACCAAATCATCTGCAAACGCTCTTAATTTATAATCTTGATTTTTAATTCTAATTCCTTTTATTCGATCTAAACCACGTATCTTACTCAATAATATTTCCAAAGTTAGAATGAATAATAATGGTGACAAGGACATCCTTGTCTAGTCCCTTTCTCAATCTTGAAAGATTCTGTTAATCCACCATTTACTATTATTTGAGCTGTTTGCTTTTGATATATAGCCTTAATTGCTTGAATAAAATAATCCCCAAATTGCATTTTTCTATTACTTTAAACAAAACTGCCAATCCAATCTATCAAAAGCTTTTCGGCAACCAAAAAGAGGAATGCTGCTGAAACCTGGCTGTTTCCTTCCAAATATTCAAGTAAATTTACAATTTGTCTCATATTATATCTCATCTGTCTCCCCTTAATAAATCCTGATTGGTCATTATGAATTAATTGATTCATCAGTGGCATCAATCTATTCGCTAGTATCTTAGCAAATATCTTATAATCAGTATTTAAAAGCGATATTGGCCTATAATTCTCTGGTTTAACACCATCTCGATCTTCTTTAGGTATTAATGAAATAAAAGCTGTCCTCCACGAAGGAGGAGCCTCCCCTTTGTATTCTGTTAAATAACTCCTTAAGTGGTACAATCATCTCATTTTGTAAATTTTTATAATAAGTAGTTGTCAAGCCATCTGTACCTGGTGCTTTATTCGCTTTAAGCTGCTTAATTGCAAACACTATTTCCTCTGAAGAAATTAATTGATTCAACTCTTCCCTTTGATCTACTGTAATTTCTAAAATACCGTGGTCCTGTAAATATCTATCTATATCTTTATCACTAATCACATCTCTAGAATATAACTTAGTATAATATTCTAAAAAAGCTTTTTTAATCAAATTTTGCTGATATACTTCCTTACCTCTATATTCTATTTTATCAATTATCGTCGTTTCTGTTTCTTTCTTAATAAATATGCTAACCACCTTCCAGGTTTATTAGAATTATTAAACAAATTATGTCTTACATATTGTAAATTAGTTGCCACCTGATCTGCCATTAACATATTAAATTGACCTCTTAATATATTTATTGACTCTTTTGTTTTACTATCTCCTGGATTGCCTACCAATAACTGCTCCTTCCTTTTAATTTCCTCTTCTAGTTCTTTTCGCCTTTTGTGCAGTCTATTTCTATATTTATTATTCATCTCTAATAAAATTCCCCTCATATAAGCTTTACTGGTGTCCCAAACTATCTCTATAGGTGTCCCTTTATCCATGTTCAAAGAAAAAAATTCCTTCATTAGAGTTTTACATTCATTTACATTTTGTTCATATTTAAACAAGTTCTCATTCATCCTCCACGACCTCCTGGCCTCTTTTTCCCGATCTAACTCAATCCATACCGGCTATGATCAGACAAGGTTCTAGAACAAATTTTGTCTTCTTCACTCTGAAAAACAAATCATTAGTAATTAAAATGAAATCAATCCTAGAAAAGATTGATGTCTGTCAGAAAAAATGTAAAATCTCTCTCTTTTCATTGCGTTCGCCATACATCTCTCAATTCTAAATCTTCCATCAAATCAAAGAATGCCTTTGGCAGTTTTACACGATTGGAAATATTTCTAAGACTTCTTTTATCTTTCTGGGTATCCATCACTCCATTCCAATCACCCATTAATATATAAGTTTTATAATCCCAAGATGTTATTCTTTTATGTAAAAACTTATAAAATTTTTCTTGTTGTTGATTTGGTGCATAAACTCCTATTAAAAGTATTTTTCTCCCTTCCAATAAAAGTTCAATAGCAATATATCTTCCTTGATTATCCGCTTCAATTAATGTTGCAGATAAATTACTCTTTATATAAACAACTAGTCCATTCTTCTTTTCTGTAGCAGATGCAACAAAATGTATTCCCAATTTCGAATTTATCAAATATTTCTGGTCTAATGTTCTAATATGTGTTTCTTGTAAACATACAATGTCATTTTTAAATTGCTTCAAATAATGAAATATCTTTCTTCTCTTTTGTGGTGAGTTTAATCCATTGACATTCCAAGATAAAAGTCTAATTGCCATTATCAGCAATCGGAAACTTTTGAAGCACCAGCCGCAAATCATATCTTTCTTTGGGCCTTGCTCCTCCCACTGTTTCCGTCTTGGTAATAGCAGATTGAGCCTGTTGAGCCTTTTCTTCTTGTTCCTTGCGTTTGACAGCTGCTCTTGTCATCCTTGGCTCTTTTGGAATCGTCCCATCTATACTCAATCTGACGTTTTTTAAGTTCGTTCACCAAAAAAGCAAACTCCTTCCTACCTCTCAACATTTTGGGGGGAATTTCCTTTAGTATTAAAATATCTTGGCCGGCTGCTTGAATCTTGTCTCCTTTAAAAAAAGCTTGTAAAATCTCATTTCTCACTGTTCTAGTAGTAAAATAAATAACAATGTCTCTGGGAAGATTTCTTTGTCTTGCTATCCAGGAATTCACACGATAAATTTTATCAATATAAAATGCCACATCTACTGGCCGAACTGCCAAAATCTCTGCAAAGGCCTCCGAAAAAATTTGCTTCAAATTCTCATTTTTACATTCTTTTAGTCCACGGATTCGTAAAGCAAGTTCCATTGCTCTATATTGTACCAAAACAATTTCATCATCAACTTTATCCATTTTACTTTGAACTGCCTCAATCTCATTTTCCAATTTTAAATTAACTTTCTTTACTTCTTCTACTTCCTGCTCCAATAAAATCACATTTGATGCCAGACCCTGTACTGCTGACACCAAACCTTCTTTAACTTCTTTATTTCCAGTCTGAATTTCTAACATCTGTTTTTTCATCTCTGACATTTCTTCTGTAATTAATTTAAACTTATCCTCTATCTGGGAAGTTTGCCAATTCATAGCATCGTTAAGAGATTCTTTCATAAATTCTTTCAGGTTATCCTGAAGTGCTTCCAAATTTAGTGATTTTGTATCTGCTGTATGTGCTGGAGAGACTCGGTGTTAATGTTCCTGGAGTTTTTGTAGCAGTTGACTTTAATTGTTTTGCTGCCATCTCTTAAAATTTCTCTTTAACTTAATATTACGTATAAACCTTTTAAGTCTTTTTTTTCCCCCAGTCTCAGTATCTCTTCTCCCTTCTCATTACAATGTTTAAAAAAAAAATTTTTCCAGCTGGCCTCAGCAATAAACAACAGACAGTGAGACTTGTAACACTTTCGTTTTCAACTGTGTAGCTCATTAAAGAACGATCGCCATTTTCACTTTGAAGTCAGATCCAAAACTTAAAAAAAAAAATAACAGGGAATTGATTGATTACTTGCTTTTATAATTAGAGCTCTCCTGTTTCTGTTCAGTCCGGTATTATCTTCTTTAAGTTAAAATTGGTCCCGGCTAATATTACGTATAAACCTTTTAAGTCTTTTTTTTTTTTAAATCAGTCTCAATATCTCAATCTCTTCTCCCTTCTCATTACAATGTTTAAAAAAAATTTCCAGCTGGCCTTTAGCAATAAACAGCAAACAGAGAATTGTAACACTTTTGTTTTCAACTGCGTAGCTCATTAAAGAACGATCGCCATTTTCACTTTGAAGTCAAATCCAAAACTTAAAAAAAAAAAAATAACAGGGAATTGATTGATTACTTGCTTTTATAATTAGAGCTCTCCTGTTTCTGTTCAGACCGGTATTATCTTCTTTAAGTTAAAATTGGTCCCGGAAGTTGGTCGCGGCAATTAGGTCTGCCGGAGCAGGAAAAAAGCCTCAGATCTGGAGCACTTTGAAGTTCTGAGGGGGCTTAACCCTTCGAGCCCCCTGGTATCTTCCAGGAGCTCTAGGGAAGCTCTACCTCTACTTCTTTTTGCTCACCACCGCTTCTTCTCCCGAAGAGGGGGGTTTCCGAACTGCTGGACAGCTGATTGTCGCTGTCTTAGCAGTCCAACATGATCCAGAGGTTGGTGACCAGAAAGATCACCTCCATTGCCAACGGAGCCAACCAGGAAGTCCTTATTTACATGTTATTTTTCGACGTAGTCACGCAAATAACCTGGGCATCTCCTAATTCTTTCAGACCTGCGCGGTTCAGTCCTGGGTGGTGTTTTGAGCTGGTCGGAGGGGCTGTTTGCTCCTCCCAGCTCTTTCTCTAGGCCATCGGGCCCTGGATTACTTGCAGACTCTTTTTCTTGGCCATCCGGCCTTGGATTACTTTTGTAATTTTCCCTGCTGTTTCCATCGGGACCCTGATGGCGTCGCTGGACCTCCGGGACCTCAGCTAAGTCTTGCGCCTCCCCCGGGTTATGGTCAGCTGTGGGTTCAAATAAGGAGTGGTCATTATCTGTCTCATTTAGCTCGGGTTGTTCAGCTATTCGTTTCCTTATCTGATCTATGTGGCGCCTCCATACTCGGTTGTCTTGTAATTCGACTAAGTATGACTTTGGACCGGTTGCTTTTATGATTTGCCCTGCGAGCCAACTTGGGCCGTCCCCATAGTTGCGGGCCCACACTCGGTCGCCTATGCCCATTTCTCTCGTTTTTTCTAGTTCCCCCTTGTAACCCTCTGGTGTGTAATGGGGATTCAAACGGTCAAGTGGGCACCGGAGCTTCCGTCCCATCAATAGTTCGGCTGGGCTTCTGCCTGTAGCAGTGCTTGGGGTTCTGTGCTGAACGGCCAGAAAGAAATCTATCTTTGTTTGCCAGTCACCTGGCTTGAGCCTGGACAATGCCTCCTTAGCGCTCCGGACGGAACGCTCTGCAAGGCCATTCGACGCAGGGTGGAAAGGCGCGGAGAGGGCATGTCGGATGCCCTCCTCTGCCAAGTATTCCTCAAACTGGGCTGCCGTGAATTGCGGGCCGTTGTCGGACACCAGAGTGTCAGGCAACCCGTGGGTTGCGAATAGGTGGCGCAGGGCTGCGATTACTGCCTCGGCCGTAGTGGATTTCATGAGTATGATCTCTAACCATTTAGAGAATGCGTCGACAACCACTAGGAAGGTTTGGCCGTGGAAAGGGCCAGCAAAATCAATGTGGATTCTTGACCAGGGCCCTTGGGGTTTTTCCCATTCCCTGACTGGGGCCGTTGGGGGTAGAGGTCTGGACTCTTGGCAAGCCTGGCATTTCCCTACCCTCTCAGCAATCTCTGAGTCCATGAGTGGCCACCACACATAGCTTCTTGCTAGCCCCTTCATCCTTACGATCCCTGGGTGACCCTCGTGGAGGAGGTCCAATACCTTTCCCCTTAATTTATCCGGGATAACCACGCGATCACCCCATAATAGGCACCCCCCTTGAGCCGAGAGCTCATCACGTTTTTTTACAAATTCCTTAAACCGTTCGCCCGGCGCAGCGGGCCACCCTCTTTGTACCCAACCGAGTACAGTCCTTAACATAATGTCCCGGTATGATGCCCGAGCCACTTCCTTAGATGTGACTGGGCCAGAGTCCAAAGAGTCAATAAGCAGGATGGGCGTCCCCGGAGTGGGGTCTTCGATCGCCCCTGGTAGTGGGCATCTGCTTAACGCGTCCGCATGCCCCACTTCTTTTCCTGGTCGATGCTGCAGCTTGTAAGAATAAGCGGCTAAGAAAATAGTCCATCGAGTCAAACGTGGCGAAAGTGCCACAGGCGTTGGGCGGTCGCCAGCCAGTATTCCTAACAGCGGTCTGTGGTCAGTCACAATTTCAAAGTCTCGCCCAAAAACATATTCGTGAAATTTTTTCACCCCTGACACAATTGCTAGCGCTTCCTTATCTAACTGGCTATAGTTCCTCTCTGGGGAGGACATCGTTCTGGAGTAGAAGGCTATAGGGGCTTCTGTGCCGTTTGGAAGTCTGTGGCTGAGCACAGCCCCCACTCCGTAAGGGGAGGCATCGCAAACCAGCACTAAGGGTAATGAGCTATGATACTGGATGAGCAGGCTATCGCTCGAGAGCAGGTTTTTTACTGCTTCGAAAGCCCTACTTTCCGACTTTCCCCAAGACCAAACAGTATTTTTCCCTAGAAGCTTATGCAGCGGTTCAGCAACGGTCGCTTTGTTTTTTAAAAAGACCGCGTAAAAATTCACTAGCCCCAGGAATGCCTGTAGCTCTGTTTTGTTTGTGGGCGCTGGAGCCTTTCTGATTGCTTTGACCTTGCTCTCAGTGGGGTGAATTCCTTTCTTGTCTATTCGATAGCCCAAGAATTCGACGGATTCTACCCCTATCTGGCATTTGTTCACTTTAACCTTTAGTCCGGCTGACCGGAAAATGCCCAGAACCTTTCTCAGACGCTCCCCCAATTCCTCTACATTTTCCGCTGATATCAATACATCATCGAAGTAGGGAACTACCCCTGGGAGCCCTTGCAGAAGTCGTTCCATTAAGTTTTGGAACAGCCCTGGTGCCACACTCACCCCAAATTGTAATCGGGTACACTTGAATGCCCCCCTGTGAGTTACAATCGTTTGGGCTTCGGCTGTGTTGGCGTCTACGGGCAGTTGTTGGTAGGCTTGAGCCAAGTCTAACTTTGCAAAGACTTGCCCTTGCCCCAAAGAGTGCAGCAAGTGTTGCACCACGGGAACCGGGTAAGCGCTTTTCTGTAAGGCTTTGTTAAGCGTCGCCTTGTAGTCAGCGCATATTCTAATTGACCCATCTGGTTTTACTGGGGTGACGATTGGCGTCTCCCACTTTGCGTGATCGACTGGCACCAAAATCCCCTGATTTATGAGCTTATCTAGCTCCTTGTCAATTTTAGGTTTGAGGGCAAAAGGGACTCTCCTTGCCTTTAACCTAATGGGGGCTACCTGGGGGTCTAAGTTGAAGGAAATAGGGGTCCCCTTGTACTTGCCCAGGCAGTCCTTGAAGACATCTTCGAACTCATTCATGAGTATGTCTTTCAGGTTACAGTCACTTCTGTAGATGCCAGTCACGCCCATGCCCAGTGCGCGAAACCAGTCTAGTCCCAACAAACTAGGCAGGGTCCCTTCGACGATCGTGATGGGCAGGGTCTTCTTGTGTGGTCCGTACTCGACTCGGACAGAGGTGGTCCCTCGAACAGGGATTCGATTCCCTTGGTAGTCGTGGACTCGTAGCCGTTGTGTTTGCAGGTGGCGCTTCGCGACCGATGGCAGTGACTTCGCCAAAGTGTCCCAGGACATTATGGTGATCGCTGACCCGGTGTCCACTTCGAGTCGGCACCGCACTCCCTCTATTTTGGGTTTGGTGAAGATCTTCTTCTCCACTCGGGTTGAGGCGCGGCCTATGACCACAGTCGTTTGGTTCGAATCCGCGCCTTTTTTGTTTGAGCCAATCGCGGGTCGCCTTGCCGAACCCGCGCTCTGATTGGCCGATTTGAATTTTCGGCGGGAAGGTTGGGGAGCTCGACAGGCTTGAGCTAGGTGCCCTTTCTTCTCGCACCGCCGACATGTTGCGTCCTTAAACTTGCAGCGTTGGCGCTGGTGTTGACCTCCGCAACTTCCGCATTCGTCCCGGTCCTCTTTGCCGCGTTTCTCGGTTCGGCAGACCCCTTCCTCATCCTCTCCGTCGGATTCGGTCTGGATCTCTTCTTGGTGCACCGGGGTTGACTTTGTGCTCGCCTTTGGTGTGAGAGGCTTTTGCAGTGTCTCCGCCGCTTGGGTGGACATTTCATGCGCTCTGGCTTCGTCCAGGGCGTTTGCCAGCGTCAGATTGCTTTTCGATAGCAGCCGCCTCCGCAATCGCATGTCTCGGACCCCCCTGATGAGTTGCTCCAGCAGCACCTCGTCCAGGTCTCGGTACCCACAGTCTTTGGAGGCTTTCCGCAGGGCGGCCATGTAGTCGCCGATGGATTCGCCCTCTAGCTGTCGGCGCTCTCCAAATTCAAAACGCCGCACGTATTTGGACGGCGTTGGCGAAATGGTTTTTTAGCAGGGTTTGCAGAGTTTGCCACGATACCGATTGTATCGGCGTTGGCTCTGCCAGGGCTTCCGCGATGTCGATGACCTCGGGACCGCAGTGGCTCAAGAAGTATGCCCTTTTGCGGTTGTCTGGAACTCCTTGCAGTTCGTTGGCTTCTAGAAAGCTTTCGAAACGGGTCATATACGTTCCCCATTTCTCTCTAGCCGGGTCAAACGGTGCGGGCGGAGTGTAACTGGCCATCTCCGCTTTTCTGCCCTGTGTTTGCTGGGTTCGGTTCTTTCGTGCTTCAGCTCGGTTCTGGTGCTCCTTAGCCTCGAGATCCCACCTTCGTCGCCAGTGTTAAGTTCGGGAAGTAACGAGGCTGGAGACCAGGGTAGTGACAACAACTCTTTAATATATGGTGAACCCAGCAACCTGGCTGGGGAAAAACAACCCTTTATATACTGTTTAACCGGCGGCTTCAACCAATCAGCAACGTGCTTGTTTCCCGCCCAAAATATTTAAAGATACATAACACTTCTGATTCAAATTTTAAGTAAAAAATTTAGAAGACAACAAGAAGGACATGGTTAATAATTTGACCCAATCTGTTTAAGACAAGCAGTATTGAAAAAGAATGCATATTTTATGTCATCTTTGGAGCCTCTAATTCCAAAATTTGTTCACTATAATTTCACTGCTAAGGCTACTCATCTCAATCATTCAGATACGTTATATTACAATATGGTTAATTTAACACACTAATGCTTTAATCAGGAATAGTTTTCTAAGTACCTGTAACATATGAAACCTCATAAAAACCTTCCTAAGCAATGATATACTATATAAAGTTGTAATGGAAAAGATAATTAAAAATAGAATCCTCATTTTCCTACTAACTAGACCATCAGAAAAAGACTTTTATTATATAATTGCCAAGCTTCAATTTGTCCATTTCAGAAGAGATCCAGACAATCTAGTGTACTTCTTTTAAGTTTTTAAAACAAGAAGAGAAAAAAAAATGTTAATCTTTTGATTGGAAGCGGTAAACATAATCAATCTGGAAACATTAAGGTAGGTTAGGGGAAATATTTCCTTCATTAGACTAGCTCCAATGTTTAGACTGCATTGCACAATGGCTGATATACAGTAGAAGCATTGACAAGCTTCCAAGATTTTTACAAGAATGAAAAGGGATAACTCCTATCTCTTGCTCAGAGTCTTAAAATACAAAAGTTGAGGGGAATACAAGAAGACCCAGATACCAATTCTTAACACCATACGATCTTAAACTTTACCTCTGCCACAATTTAAAGGAGCAACTGCTGTACAATTGTCATTGGAAAGGCAAAACTTGATTGTTTCTGAAGAAGACTGATCATGATCTTCACTCAAGTCTTATATAAAGCTACACTTTTGTTTATTTTATCAAAGCTATGGACAGTAACTCCATAACCCTAAAAAAAAACCTGCAATATTTGCAAAATCTCCACTCATATCAGACCAAAAGGGAGAAATAAAATATTGAATGTAATGCTTTCTAATTGTTTCTAATTGATCTATCAACAATAATTGCCAACATTTAATCCTACACCTGCTTTGAGTGACCAAGAATCAAAGACGGGATTATGCAGGTAAAATGGGTATATTGGTGCACAAAAGAGAATCAAAATTTTTGTCCAGAAGCAAGGATTAGAATTAAGCCAGATTTGATGTTTTGGCAGAATATGCAATATGGGTTGGAGGAAAAAAAATGGATATCATGATTTCTCCCCCCCCCCCCAAATCAGGCTTTTAATTATTAATTAGTTACAAAGTTGTTAATTTTTAATTTGTCAGACCTAGAACAGTACTCCTATTTCATATTTATATTTGTGTGTGTGTGTACACTCTTCTAGTTCAAATTAAAAATTAACAAGTTACTTTGTCCAGATGGCATAGGCCCTGGAGTTTTTAAACAACTCAAAGGTGCAGTTGTTGATTTTCCAGCTGATATGCAACTTATTATCAAAATCATGTAAGGTCAATTAAAAAAAAGAGAGAGATCCATTTGGCAGGAGAATTGTTTGGAAATTGTAGACATGGTAGCTTAAATTCAGTCTCAGAAAACATTGTGGAAAACAACATCTAAATTAGAATAATTAAAAATACAGAAGAACAGATTCTGCAGAAGAATACATGTAATTTTCATTAAGAAAATTTATGCCTCATTAGCTTTTTAGAATTCTTTGCCCAACAAATTCTAATAAAGATTATTTAACAGGCATATGGTTATTGGTTTTCCAAAAATCTTTCCGAAAGCATAGTTCACCCATCAATGGCTCTCAGATAAATCTGAGGGTCTCCAAATGGCCTAAAAATGGGTAAAAAAATAGGAAGCAAAGAATTGAAACAGTTTTCACAAGGGAAGAAAGTAAGGCCACATCGGTATTAGCTTTGGTGCTATAATTTTGATCTTGTTTCCAAGTGTCATTAAATTGTTCAGGCTATAGAAAGGACTATATCCTCCAAAATTAATTAATTAATGAACCCAAAATGGAGTGAGATTCAAGAACTTTTTTTTCATATATCGGTAGATAATGGCTTATCTTCTTAACATGAAAAGATTCACTTGAAGAGAATATCAGCGGTTTATTAAAAGATTGACAGTAGCAACTGTGAAAATGACAAACTCTACATCGGGTGTCTTATGGCAATTTAAAAATTGCAACATCACTATATTCAAAGTAGATATCAGACTAAGAGTTATCAGACTGCCTTTGAATGATTAGGAAGTATTATTTCTGATTGTTTTGGGGGAAGTTAGGAATTGATGAGAATATACTGATGAGTATAATTGAGTTGGGAGGGGAAAATTTTTAGCATATGTTTGTTTTATTTTTAACTATACCTTGTGTTTGTTCCGGGAAGTCGGGGGTGGGTGGGTTCTGAAGGGTGGGGGGAGGGGTGGGGGGAAAGGGGGGGAAATTTTGTAAAACTTTTTCAATTAAAAAAAAATTGCAACATCAATATGCAGTAGAGCTTATTCTCAAAATATAATATATATTCAAAATATAACAGAGCCAGTTTGGTCTAGTGCAGGGGTGGGCAATTAATTTTTATCAGGGGCCGCATGAGAAGCCTGAATTGTGTCAGAGGGCCACCAACTTTCTTTCATTGTAAAATACTTAAATTAAATATTTTGAATACGGCATTCGTTATCAACTTTTCTTTTCATGGGGTGTGCCGACATCTTGGGGATAACCTGGCGAACAGCATCACCTTCACTCACACACGTGTATATGCGAGTGAAGGTGCTACGTCTACGACGTGCATAATGGCACGCTTTTCAAAATAAAATTTCAAAATAAAAGTTTAAAAAAAAGTTTAATTTATGGTGTTTATGATTGGCCTCACGCGGGCCGGACAGGGACGTACAAAGGGCCGGATGTGGCCTTAATTTGCCCAGGTCTGGTCTAGTGGTTAAGGCACCAGGCTTGAAACTGGAAGTCTGGGAGTTTTAGTCCTGCCTTGGGCCTGAAAATCAACTGGGTCAGTCAACTCTCAACCCAATCCACCTCAGAGTTATTGTGGGGAAAATAGGAGAAAGAAAGAATATTAGGTATATTCCCCCCCCCAAGTTATTTATAAAAATAATAAAGGTGGATAAAGAAGTAAATAAAGGCCTCTGTGGCTCAGACTGGTAAGACAGTCTGTTATTAACACAGCTGCTTGCAATTACTGCAAGTTCAAGTCCCACCAGGTCCAAGGTTGACTCAGCCTTCCATCCTTTATAAGGTAGGTAAAATGAGGACCCAGATTGTTGGGGGCAATAAAAGTTGACTTTGTATATAAATATTCAAATAGAATGAAGACTATTGCTAACATAGTGTAAGCCGCCCTGAGTCTTCGGAGAAGGGCGGGATATAAATGCAAATTTAAAAAAAATGCATTGTAATTGTAGAAACCTTATTGCAAGGGTGTCCAAACTACGGCCCGCGGGCCAACTGCAGCCCGCGGGTCAGTTTTTTTTGGCCCGCAGCAAATTCTGGAAGTATAATTTAAAATGGCCCTTTTCGCGCTGCGAGGCTCGCGGCTCCTCCCCATGGGCGGGGAATAATGAAGGGAGGGGGCAGAGGAGGCGGCGAGCGGGAAAGAGGCTGCTGGCCGTGCCTGCCCCCAGCAGTTCTACCCTCGCCTTCCTCGGGCCGCCATCGAGAAACAGGTGAGGAGGGGTTCTGTCCTCGCCTTCCTCGGGCAGGGAATAACGAAGGGAGGGGGGGAGGCGGCGGCAAGCGCGAAAGAGGCTGCTGGCCGTGCCCGGCCCAGCAGCTCTGTCCTCGCCTTCCTCGGGCAGGGAATAATGAAGGGAGGCGGCGGCAGCGAAGAGGCTGCTGGCGTGCCCGGCCCAGCAGCTCTGTCCTCGCCTTCCTCGGGCAGGGAATAACGAAGGGAGGGGGGGAGGCGGCGGCAAGCGCGAAAGAGGCTGCTGGCCATGCCCGGCCCAGCAGCTCTGTCCTCGCCTTCCTCGGGCAGGGAATAACGAAGGGAGGCGGCGGCGCGAAGAGGCTGCTGGCCGTGCCCGGCCCAGCAGCTCTGTCCTCGCCTTCCTCGGGCAGGGAATAACGAAGGGAGGGGAGGCGGCGGCAAGCGCGAAAGAGGCTGCTGGCCGTGCCCGGCCCAGCAGCTCTGTCCTCGCCTTCCTCCGGCAGGGAATAACGAAGGGAGGGGGGGGGAGGCGGCGGCAGCGCGAAGAGGCTGCTGGCGTGCCCGGCCCAGCAGCTCTGTCCTCGCCTTCCTCGGGCAGGAATAACGGCGAGGGGGAGGCGGCAGCGCGAAGAGGCTGCTGGCCGTGCCCGGCCCAGCAGCTCTGTCCTCGCCTTCCTCGGGCAGGGAATAACGGGGAGGCGGGTCGGAGCCTCCGCGAGCGAGGCGACTTAAGCAAGGCAAGGAAGGAGTTGGGGAGGCGCGTGGAAGAACAAAAGGATTTGCGGAGGTGGGGATGGGGACTGAAGGGGTGGGCAGCGAGCAGCCCGCGCCGCTTTTCCCCGCCAGTCAAGAATGCGCCGCGCAAGAGGCAGCAAGGAAAAAAAGTTTTCCCGTAGGCAAAAAGATGACACGGGACGCGGATTGCTGCCTGGAGCTGTCACGTGGCCCAGGTGGCCAGGGACGCCTTTCCACGCAGACCAGGGTCGCTTAAAGCGGCCTGGAAAGACCCACTTGGGCGCGCAGTCAAGAAAATCAAGAAAAAAAGTATTGTACATTACTTCCTTTATCAATCAGCTTGCTGACATTTGCAAAGAAAAGTATAATCAAAAAGTATAAAACAGTAGTCCGTAGTGCAATTTTGTGACTGGATCAATTGAGGTGCCACTGAAGGTGTCTTCTTACTCTTGGTCTACAGAAGCCACCTTCTGAGGTCACACCAGGTCTCTGAACATGGGTTTTGTAAGGCTGACACAGGGCTGATAGCGGAAAACTCAGGCAAAATTGTCTTTGCGTGGTAGCGGTTGTGTGACTGCAGAAAGTACCCCCATTTCATATTCCTGTAAAACACAACGTCCGCAGCTTGCAACAGGGTGGACGTAAAGCCCGTCTTGACTCAGACACAGCAAATTGAGGATGTAGTTTGGCATCAGACTACATCAGACTGTGTTTGGTCCTACACAGAGTTCTTGATCTCTGTTAGAAATACACACAGTAATCATGTGTCAATATGTCACCTCTTGTGTGTGGCCCGGGCCACACATTAATTTACTAGGCTTATATACTGTTTGTTGTCCAGCCGCATGCCTTTCTGAATAATTATATTTAAAAATATTACATTAAAAATCAACATAACACAAACACACACGTACACAAACATAGAGATACACACGCACATATATATAACTCACACACATATAGTATACTTAAGCCTAAACTGTGCATAGGGACTACCCAGACGGCTGAAAAAAGTGATTTCTGACAGGTTCTCACACTTTTGACCAGTCCTCACACTTATGACCGGTCATCATTTATGCCTGTTGCAGCATTTTGTGCATAAGGACTACTCAGAGGGCTGAAAAAGTTATTTTTGACTTGTCCTCACACTTTTGACTGGTCCTCACACCTACAACTATCTTTACATTTTGCACCCTATCTTGTAACCGTGGTGAAGAGAAGCAGTTGTGAAATGAGTGATATGGTTGTTAAAAATGCTGCAATGGGCATAAATGTGAGGATGGTCATAAGTGTGAGGACTGGTCAAAAATTACTTTTTTTAGCCCTCTGAATAGTTTCTATGCCCATAGCCACATCCACTCAGTCACATGAGCAGTTAGCCACGCCCACCAGTCACATGACCACCAAGCCACACCCCAAAATAAGCCATGCCCATCCCCCCCCCCCCCCCGGCCCGGGCCTTTGCTTATTTTTCTGTATTTGGCCCTCACTCAAAAAAGTTTGGACACCCCTGCCTTATTGTATTGTTCTGTCTTGAGAAAATAGTGGTAAGAAGTAACAGCAGATGCCATGAAGTCAGTGGCTAGATAAAAAACATAATTTTTTTAAAAAGGAGAGATTTGGTATAACTTGTAGTGCTTCAGAGTCATTGCCAATAAAGTACTTGGGGCAATCCCATAGTATCAGTCTGTATTTCCTTCAGTCTGCTGCATCTTTTTTCAGGATTGTGTGGCTGTCCAAGGAAAGTATATCTTTGGTTTAAAGGAGGCATAGATAGATGCCAAGTACCTTTTTGCTCTATTTTCTGGTCCACATATTCCAAATACAGAATTTAGAAGACAGAAAGTCTGCTCAGACCAATGTTTAACTATCCTGCAAAAGATAGTGTGTGAATTAGTTCTCAGACTGATAAAGCATCAGTTATCAAAACAACGAGCCAATGCAGGCTTCCCCAGCTTTAGAAAAGGAGCAGCCCACCCTCCCCTCCAGCCTCTCTATCAAAAGAACCAACACAAAACTATCCAGTATTTTGTATCTATATCTATCCAGTATCTATATAGAAATACCTCATTTTAAAGTAAAGGACTTCCTGGAAGTCTTATAGCTTCATCTTTCTAGTAAATTCCTCCAGCTCTGTGTGGAGGGAAACCAGACAGAGAGTAGAGAATGGAGAAACTACAATTAATTGGATAATGATAATCACAAAAAGCAAAGACCTGCAACTGCACTAGAACAGCTTGCATCTTGCAACAAAACCTTTAATATTATTCAGCAACATCTGCCAACCCAGGTCCTTGGGAAGGACTTCTTAGATAGACAAAAAAGCCAAGGATAACAAACAGCCTTTTTGTCTAATCTTTAGGAAAGGAACTGAAAACAAAATATGAAGTGCTACTTTGGGGTCTGGATATCGCAGTCAGCTGAAAACAGCCTTCTCAGAAAGGGTATTATAAGAAGCAGCCAAAATGGTTTGCCCGATCTGAGGAACAGCTAACATTTAGAACTAGGTTGAGTTGAGAAAAGCAATAACAATAAGGACCAGGATTGCTGTTAATACAACTATTGACAGGTTTAGAAAAAATGAATCATTATCCATTTTCTTTCTTCCTCCATAATTTATTTATTTATTTATTTATTTATTTATTTATTTATTTATTTATTTATTTATTATTTTAATTTCTATACTGCCCTTCTCCCAAAGGACTCAGGGCGGTTTACAGCCAGATAAAATAACAGATACAAAAATTAAAAACAAATATTAAAAGACTAATTCAAAATTTGGCTGAGAACTATAAAAATCCAATAAAAGCCCCATTAAAAACTATTAGGCCAGTCCTGCACGATGGAATAAAAATGTCTTCAACTCGCGACGGAAGGTCCGGAGGTCAGGGAGTTGGCGAATCCCTGGAGGTAGCTCGTTCCAGAAGGCTGGAGCCCCCACAGAGAAGGCCCTCCCCCTGGGGGTCGCCTGCCGACGATTGTCTGGCTGACGGCACCCTGAGGAGACCCTCCCTATGGGAGCGCACTGGTCGATGGGAGGCTACTGGTAGCAGCAGGCGGTCCTGTAAATAACCCGTTCCTATGCCATGGAGTGCTTTAAAGGTGGTAACCAACACCTTGAATTGCACCCGGAAGACCACTGGAAGCCAGTTCAGCCTGTGCAGGAGAGGTGTTATATGGGAGCCTCGAGTTGCTCCCTCTATCACCCGCGCGGCCGCATTCTGAACCAGTTGGAACCTCCGGGTGCTCTTCAAGGGGAACCCCATGTAGAGAGCATTGCAGTACTCCAGGCAGGAAGTGACGAAGGCGTGAGTGACTGTGCATAGGGAATCCCGGTCTAAGAAGGGATGCAACTGGCGTATCAGGCGAACCTGATAAAAAGCTCCTCTGGCGACGGCTGTCATATGTTCTTCTAACGACAGCCATGCATCCAGAAGGACGCCCAGATTGCAGACCCTCTCCGTGGGGGCCAATGACTCGCCCCCAACAGTCAGCAATGGAATCATCTGGCTGTACCAGGATGCCGGCATCCACAGCCACTCGGTCTTCGAAGGGTTGAGTCGGAGCCTGTTTTTCCTCATCCAGACCCGCATGGCCTGCAGACACCGGGACATCACTTCAACGGCTTCGTTGTGGTGGTTAGGGGTGGAAATGTACAGCTGTGTATCATCAGCGTACAGGTGACACCGCACCCCAAAACCACGGATGATCTCACCCAGCGGCTTCATATAAATGTTGAACAGGAGAGGCGAGAGAACCAACCCCTGTGGCAACCCACATAAGAGACGCCTCGTGGCCGATCTCTGCCCCCCTGCCAACACCATTTGCGACTAGTCAGAAAGGAAGGAGGAGAACCACCGAAAAACGGGGGCCCCCACTCCGAGTCCCCTGAGCCGGCGCAGCAGGATACCATGGTCGATGGTATCAAAAGCTGCTGAGAGATCTAATAGGACCGGGACAGAGAAGCAATCTCTGTCCCGAGCCCTCCAGAGATCATCAACCAACGCGACCAAGGCCGTTTCCGTACTGTAACCAGGCCGGAAACCGGACTGGAACGGGTCTAGATAGACAGTTTCATCCAGGTACTGGAGGAACTGTTGTGCAACCACACTCTCAACAACTTTCACCACAAAGCGAAGGTTGGAGACAGGACGGTAATTTGCTAAGACAGCTGGATCCAGGGAGGGCTTCTTGAGGAGGGGCCTCACCACCGCCTCTTTCAAGGCGGTAGGGAAGACACCTACCTTCACAAAGGATTCCATTAACGGAGAGTTTATTGCTGGGAATCGTAGATGTGGAATTAGACAAATCTGTAGATTTATAAGACTAGGGTTTTTTTCTGCTTATTACCAATGACAGTTAAATAATTTAAAGCAATAGAGTTTTGAAAACCAGTTGCTTTCAGCCAAAGAGAAGAAGGCTGCTAAGTTATGATGGTTATAATTAAAAACTTCCTAGAGCAATAGATTGCCTAGTGTCTGAAAAATATTGCTGGACTAGACAGCTCCTTGTGAAAGCCTGTTTGGTGTAGTAGTCTAAGCACTGGGATAGAAACCGAGAGACTCTACTTGGAAACTACTTCTGGACTTTTTGCTCAAAACAAAAAAAAAATAAAACTTTTGGTGCTTAGAATGATTTTATTATAGAAATGGTTTGAAATGTAAAGCAAAAGGGGTTTGATATTTTACTGCATTGTAAAACGTCGGAAGTGCCCGCTTTTTTATTCTTTCTCTTTAACACTTTTCTTAATTTAAAATATATAATACTAGTAAAAAAACTAGGATACCATAAGTTCTAGACCTGCCTAGGGCACAAAACTAGCTGGATGGCTTTGGGCCAGTCACTCACTTTCAGCTCTAGGAAGGAGACAATGGCCAACCATTTTGAAAATCCCTGCCAATAAGACTGTGGGAATTAGTGTAAGCAGTCACCAGGAGTAAAAAAACTGAGTCAAGGTGTGTGTGTGCATGCATGCACACACAAACACACACATACACACACACACATACTAAAAAACAGATATTTAGACTGAACTCTTCATGCATTGTTTACAGAGGTTCCTTTGAATGAACATTGTTATTTATTTTTCTATGTAATATTGATCTGTTTGAAATATCTAACTGCTGAGTGAACTGACAGGAAGATGACAATGAATACAGGCTGGGAATTGGTTTTGTTATGGAAAAGAACACTCCCTTTGTTACTTAATAGAATTATAAGAGCAGAAATATAATAATTGGATATCAATTTTCTAAAATATTTAAGTAAAAAAATTAGCAGGGATAGAGTGGGAATATTAGCAGTGGGTACTTACTTTATAACCTTTTAAAAGGCAGCAATTATTAACAGTGACAAAACAGGACGCACTATAAAAATTAACCCATATTTTACAAGATCCGCCGCTGTGAAGAAGCAGTTAAATCTTTCCCCATAATACTCCTTGAAAAACCTGAAATGCAACAGTGGGTTAAGAAAGTGTTCTCTGTTCACCCAAACCTTAGGGAATAACAAATAGAAAGAGAACATGCTTGTAAAGTTTTTTGGCCTCAATATGACTGTTGTTAAACCTATAAAATATTGGCTGTCAAACAACTTTTGCCATGTGTACATGTGAATCTGACAACTTGGGTTTTTTCCCTGCTCAGTAAGGTTATTATGGCTCTTGTATGCCTATTACAAAACAATAACAAAACTAGCCTTCCACTGATGCAATAGCTGGTTGCTGGATTTCTTTTCATGTGCATAAGCAAATTTGTGTGCGCGCAGTAAACATTTGAAATAGTAGCCTTTTGACTGTGGTGCAGTGCACATCCTAAAAATTCACTAAATTTTGAGGTAGCTCTTTCTAACTTAATCTGAATTAAATCTCAACCTCAACAAACTGCTATATTCAAAAACAAATATATAGTCCCTTATTTCCAGCAGTTAAAGAAGGTTTTCAATTTGGCCAATTCTTCCTGAGCAAAATGGAAATGTGGAATTCAGGAATCTGAATAATATCTATGAAACCTGGAAGTCTGGCACAGCTGAGTTTGTCTATCAGACTGCAGCTTTCTGTCACGTTCTGGGATTTATGAGAGACAAGAATGGCAGCCCCAAATGGCAGCCCCAGCACGGTTGGCGATCCAGGGGCTGACACTTTCTTTGTGGGTTGGGCTTCTCTTCAGTCAACAGTTTCACAGGAATCTTGTTCAAGATCAAATGCAAAAGTGATATATTATACAAATATTGTATTATATTATTCGGGGGCATGATGGCTCAGCAGTTAAAGATGCTGAGCTTGTCAGCAGGAAAGCTGGGTTTGAGACTCAAGCGCTGCAAGACTGCAAGCGCTGCAAGACAGGGTGAGTTCCCGTTACTTGCTCCAGCTCCTGCCCACCTAGCAGTTTGAAAGCATGCAAATGCAAGTAGATAAATAGGTACCACTTCGGTGGGAAGATAACAGCATTCTGTGCACCTCGGCGTATAGTCATGTTGGCCACGTGACTATGAAAATGTCTTCAGACATCATTGACTCCCTCAGCTAAGAAACAGAGATGAGCACCACCCTTAAAGTCACACATGATTGGACAGAGGAAACTTTTACCTTTATCTTTATTATTCAGTGATCCATTTGTTTGTCTTCTTGGCTATCCATGGAATTCTGAGTCTTCTTCAATACTAAAGTTCAAAAGCATCAATACTTTTTTTTCTATTCTGCTTCTTAGAAGTCCCAACTTTCACTTCCATATAGTGTCACAGAGAAAACCACTTCCTCCATGATTCTGAGCTTTGTAGGTATAAACACATACTGACAGCTAAATATTATTCCCACTGCTTCTCTTCCAAGTGTTAATGTATTTCTTGACTACTGCTCCTTGACATTTATCAATAGACCTTACAGATCCTTTGCATTTTCAACTATTAAGAGAAGTACACAGCATAGCAGGGGTTATTGATGTGTCTTCCTTCAATTTTAAAACCACACTCAACGTCTTCCAGTCCAGCTTCCCTCAATATATATTCCACATATAATTTGAATAAATAAGCCAACCTGGGGCCATTCTATTTCACCATGCTCTGGCTGAACTGTGGCTTCCTGACCTATGCATAGGCTTCATATGAGGTCAATGAGAAGTTTTGGATTTCCCATTTTTCTAAGCACATACCACAACTTGACATGATCAACACAAAGACCTTTCGACAATCAGTGAAGCTGACTTTGACTTTCTTAATTATCCAGCCTATATCCGCACTATTGCATTCTAAAGGCAGCCTGAACATTTCATATAGGACTCTAATCTGCATTGGATAGTCCTAAGTATTATTTTGTTAGTGTATGAAAATAAGGATATTGTATAATTTGTACACACTGTTAAATCTCCTATCTTCGTTATTGGAAAATCTTCAAGACCAGATGGTTTTTCTCTGATATTATCTTCCAGGAAATGTTCATTAAGCCATTAACTCAGGTAATGAATGAGATCCGATAACATCAAGTTCTTCCTCCTTCACATCAAGTGTTTTATTTCCTTGATTTACAAAAAAGTACATAATACACCTGTGCCCAGAAATGTATCTCTCTCTATTGACTTTTACAGAAATCCTCATAAAGAGATTAAGTCGTCTTTTAAGTCACAAAGGCAATCTTATACATGAGGGTTAATATAATACATTATGTGACGGAAATGAATGGTTTAGAAATAGGAAATATCCATCAATCTTTTGGATGCTATTGATAAACCAGAGAAAGAAGGAAGCAGCTATAATCTTTTTTGTTATGGAAAAAGCCTTTGATAATTTGGAATGGCTTTTCATATTTACAACTCTGAAGAAGATGAACTGAGACTCATTTTTTCCATGACTACAGACGATTTAAAAAACACAAAACACTAAGATAATGATAAATAAAATTTTAGGAATTAAGCTGACAAATCAATAAAATTAATTAAAATTATATGCGGGTTATTATTGCAGTTACTCATTCAAGGGATTCTCTAATGTTAGGAATGGAACACATACAAAGTTATATCAGAATATCAAATTAATAAGAAGGATTACATTGGACTTCTCTGAAAAAATGCTACTTTTAAAAAATTTGATATCTGGGAATTTATTTAACAAAAAATAATGTATTTAATTAAAAAAAACTGTATTCAAAAACATAGTAAGAAACTTTTTAAGATGAAGAAAACTAAAACGGACTAGAAGAGCAACAGTAAAAAATGAATATTTTATCAAGGGTGAACTTTGTACTTCATTTTTTTCCAATAGGAATTGAAGACAATGTATTAAATTGAGTGCCAGAGACAAATAAGTGAGCGGTCAAATAAAAGGCCAGGGATTACGTTTATGGTTTTTAAGAAATGGAATAAGGAGGTAGATTAGTAAAACCAAATTTCAACCTATAATTATTATTAATTAAACTTGTTTTAAAAAACTTGTGTTTCTTTTTTTAGGTTTTATTAATAATACTTACAAGGTTATGTATTTTATAGTTGTGTTCTCTGGCCTTGTAATAAAGGTTTGATTGACTGAAATTTTAATCTTTATTACCAAATTAATTGTATCACTTTATGGATGGGTTGTTTCTTTTGAGGGAGCAGGACTCCCAGATGGTGTTTGGCTCAATAAAGCCAGAAGTGCTCAACCTATTTGATCATAAAACGAGTAGTAAAAGTATGGAATATAGGGGGGGAAATCAATCAAAACCATCTTCCCTTGCTTCAGTAATATTATTTTCATCTAAGTGAATACACTATCCCAAAAAATGACCATTGGGGGGGGGGAAGTGTCTGTACTGCAAGAGCTAATTATTAATAAAACAAAGGTGAAATCTTTTGAGGTTCTTTCTTCAGAATGGTCAGAATCACCTTATTGATTCCGGTGACTTCAAATAAGCAACCTAGTTCAAAAGGAATTACAAAGATAAGAATACTAAGAGACTTGACTGAATTTGACAAGCTTCTAACTTCAGCGGGGGCTTATTTATAAGTTATTAGTACAAGATAACAGGGACACGGTGGCTTAGTGGGTAAGACGCTGAGCTTGTTGATCGAAAGGTCGGCAGTTCAGCAGTTCGAATCCCTAGTGCCGCGTAACAGGGTGAGCTCCCGTTACTTGTCTCAGCTTCTGCCAACCTAGCAGTTCGAAAGCATGTAAAAAATGCATGTAAAAAAAATGCATGTAAAAAAAGCATTAAAAAATGCCTCTGTGGCTCAGACTGGTAAGACAGTCTGTTATTAACACAGCTGCCTGCAATTACTGCAGATTCTAGTCCCACCAGGCCCAAGGTTGACTCAGCCTTCCATCCTTTATAAGGTAGGTAAAATGAGGACCCAGATTGTTGGGGACAATAAGTTGACTTTGTATATAAATATACAAATAGGATGAAGATTATTGCTAACATAATGTAAGCTGCCCTGAGTCTTCGAAGAAGGGCGGGATATAAATGCAAAAATTTTTTAAAAAAATTAATTAAGTAGAAAAATAGGGACCTCATTTGGTGGGAAGGTAACAGCGTTCCGTGCGCCTTTGGCGTTGAGTCATGCCGGCCACATGACCACGAAGACGTCTTCTGACAGCGCTGGCTCTTAGGCTTTGAAACGGAGATGAGCACCACCCCCTAAAGTCAGGAATGACTAGCACATACGTGCGAGGGGAACCGTTACCTTTACCTTTAGTGCAAGATAACTCAGAAACCAAGTTAAAGATGGTATGATTAATATCGATAATAATAATCGATACGCAGCAATAGGAAAAGGAATGGAAAACAAATATTAAAGATACTGTGAAAGTTGCACTTAGAGAAAAATAGTACAAGATCTTTTATCCTCAGTATTGTCTGCTAAAATGTATGAATTTGTTTACTTTAATAATTCAGAAATGCACTAATTAGATCAGATTTTTTGTCATGTTTGGTGTTAGTGTTGTAAATTTTGGAAGACAATTTATTGTAGAATATTTTAAAGATGGAATTATCTTTCTAGGCAGTTGTTTTTCTATCAAACATTACCAAGCTTTAATTCACATGGTATACTAAGCTCATTCTGAATATATTAACAGTTACTAGGACACTTTACAGCATAAAAGAGGATGGCTTACTGTTTTGTGCACTCATATTTGAAGAAAAAGTCTGACGGAGAATTTAATTGTAAACTGTGCATGGATTACAATTGTTCATATGACCTGCATTGCGTCTGAAGTTAGATATTTTAATATACCAATTCCTGTTTGATTCATTAAATTAAGAAGTTTTAGATGAGATCAAAACCTTTGTTAATCCTTAATTCGGATTTATAATTCATATTATAGCAGCTACTGTTTTAATTACTGAGCATCAATTTGACTTCAATAGTCTTCTGAAGTCTTCAGTTGATAAAAGATTTTTCAATATGCAGCACTAATTTAAGGTACATTGAATTTTTTCTTTTTATATTGTTCGTAAATCTCTTTTTCTTCCTGCTTTTCTCCCCCACCCTTCTTTTCTTCTTGATTCCACACCTTTTAAATAAATAAATGAAAAAAGAAATAAAAAGAGAAGGGCAGAGTGCAAACCCAAGGTAGTTAATATCACCAGGGGGGTGATACCGTCCTCTAGAAAATACCCAATGAAGAGGGAAAATGCTTCCTGTCTATCAAACACTGAATTCTATTGAGGTCAGGGGTCAGAGAGACTGGGATGGAGTGTCCTGCCAGATTGTTTGGGATTCCTCCATTTTGCTGAAGGTTTCACTAGCTTCCATCTGAACTGTCTCTAACATTTGTATACTGTTTATTTATAAGACTTTTGATGACTTCCGTAAAAAAAAAAACATTCCAGCATTAAATCTATTGATGCACTCAGTCTCTGAATGCTCTGTGTAAGAAAACAGTGTTCACCAGTTTTCCTGAAGGACAGAAAGTGAGATCCAATGTGAATATGGAGGCCAGCAGTTTCCAAGTAAAGGACAGGCTGGTGAGAACATGTCTCTCTGGGTCTCTGCCTGAATGTAGATCTGGCCTTGGGAAAAGGCAAAAGAACAACGAATCATTAAGAAAGGAAAAACAGCAACTCAGTCCTAAGAAAATAGAAAGCACCAGAAAGAAATTCAAAAAAGCCTTGATTTTTTTTGGTATTAGGTAAGGCAGATAGAATTTCTAACTTTCAAGATTCTGTTACCCTACAATGTTCAAGAGCAGGGATCTCCAATCTTGGCAACTTTAAGCCTGTCGGACTTCAACTCCCAGAATTTCCCAGCAGCAAATTTCCCTGGCTGGGAAATTCTGGGAGTTGAAGTCCGACAGGCTTAAAGTTGCCAAGGTTGGAGACCCCTGTTCAAGAGCATTCCTAGAATCCATGTTGCTTCTGTTACTTGACCTGGCCTGTTGCAAAGAGCTAACATGGCTTACCGATCAGAAGCAGGCATCCTCTTCAAGCCCGATTCCTTTGGGCCCAGGGGTCCCAGGGGTGACAATAGCTCAAGCATTGTATGATTTATCTCTTAAAGATTCCACATTCAAAATGGAAGTAAAAAAGAAACCTTCAATTTACTTGAGAAGCACACTTCAGAATTTAAATATTATTTTATAAACAGACAAATTAATCTGGACGTGTGCATGGAAATGGACAGGGTCTCTTCAGAAAGCTTTTTATGTAATTAAACCATCAGACCATGCTAGAAACTCATGCCATCAAATCCTAGGACTTCCTGCTGGTAGTATTGAGGAATGTGTGAAAGTTTGGCTATCCTTGTTAACCGCTATGGAATTTACCCTGTGTGAAAGAAACTTGGCTGTTTTTGTAGGGCAGCGCAAAGAAATAGTGGAAAATAAATATATATTGAGGTCTTTTGTGAAACATTGGGTATATGAGTATTCTATTTATTCAATTTATTTGCTTAGAAAAAATTGGAAGAGAAATATGACCCATTTTATATTGATGCCTCTATAATGAAGGAGAAAGTTGTAGTTTTAGTAGTTTGGAAAATGTATAAAATTAAAGCCTTCTGATTATTTATTACTGCAATTTATATGGTTCTCCTTTATAAAGAGGCTCTGAGCTGAGCTGGGGAGAGAGAGAGAGAGAGAGAGAGAGAGAGAGAGAGAGAGAGAGATCTCTTATCATTTGGTAAAAAGAGTATATGAAGGAGTAGAAGAATAAAGAAAGGAGAATGGGAAAGACATGGCCAGAATTAAATATTTAGATGCCAATTGGCAAAAAGTAAGTCTTGGGTCTGAAAATATTAATAAATCAGTAAGTTCTTCCTATAGGACTATTAATTTCGTAAATAAAAATGGTGCTTGCTTCATAATGTGTGAGAAAAGCATAGTTCTTTATTTTTTCCCATTCTGAAAAGTGAGTGAATGCCATCATAACAAAATAGATGCATATTCTGTTCACCATTAATGTGCACAGGCAGGTATCCTACAGTGAAGTAAGACCTGGGTCCAGGTGAAAGGTTTCTAGCATAACCGGTCCAAAGACATTGCAACTATTTTATGTTGAATGCATTTTCTGGCGTATGACAAATAATGGAAGATACAGTGGGGAACATTTTGTTTGAGATTTATCCTTTTCTTGGAAAGACTTCTGCCTAAAAAATATAACGCAACAGGCAACAATTCAACAAGTTTGCTTCTTTGGCCATGGCATTCAGTAATGGGGAAACCTCACTGACTAAGCAGTTTTTGTCAAAGGTTAAGTGACCTGTTTACGTGAAAAATGGTTTTGTGTAAAGCAGTGCCAAGTTTCCCTGTAAGAGGACTCATCCTCTTATTTCTTTGCTCTTGCATCATTTTGTTTATGTGGGGAAGAAGCTGATCTGAAATTGTTTGTAGCACAAGGCAGTGTTGCTGTATAGGTTTGTTTTCCTTCCAAGAAGTTTTTTAAAGGAGCAGATGCTCACATAAATCCTCCTGAATTTTTGTGTAAATGGACTATATTCTTCATATAAGTATTTCATTGAAGTGTTTTAATTCATCACTTCATTGATATTAACTGTGTATTTATTGCTCTATTTTGTCTGAGGCATGATTGCACACAAAATTCAGTTGCTGAATTTATCAATCATTTGATACAAATGGTATCAATCATTTGATACAAATGGTATCAATCATTTGATACCATTTGAATTTATTAAATTTAAAAATTTATTAAAATTTATTAAAATGGTATTTAAGAAATTTTAAAAATCACAATAAACTGACTGGTGCTGAGTAACCATGCGCGACCCAACCTTGCTCTCATAAATAGCTATTAAGGTTTGCAACATATTGTCTTACCTTATCTCGCTTGCATGTAGAAAATATGCATAAAGCACATGGCAGTCTTTCCAGTTCTGAGTAAAAGTAACAATTTGGATAATAAGAACTAGAGCAAGAGTGACAAAACTCATTTTGATTTCTTTATCATTGATTGTACTAGTTTAAGATGCTGGGGTGCTAGCAGAATTTGGAGGTTTACAAGTCTTCCAATCTGCTCTTGGTCATAATACAGCATTGTTATGTCATGTGGGAGCTGCCACGAAAGGCCAGAGAGATCATTGCATTCCAGTGCAAGGAACATTATTGTGTGTATACTACAATTCATTTCATACACTTCACAGAGTAACTTAAGCAATGAATAAATATGTAGTCTAAAGAATGGACAAATTAAACATTAAACTCGGGGTGTAGAGAGAGTGGCAAATTTTAAGATGAAAGTAAGAATGTTAATGAAGAACCGAAACTCCCAAGGAGCAGAACAGAAAGGTTTTGCAGATTATAAACTCATTTAACTGTGGCAACTCAGGGACCTCATTTTTGCCAAGTCCCTGAATTGTAGCAATCGGAATATAATTGCTAATCAGGTTACTCTTCCACTGCATTTTTCTGTTTGAACTTTTTTCTTGCAAACTCCTTATCTTATTTTTCTTGCAGACTACAAACCCTCTCAGGTGCCAGCTGGATCACAGGCTGTAAGCTTGATGTGAGGCCAGAATGTTTAATTGCTTGTACCTTGACCTTTTCTTTTTGTTTGCAGATCCTGTACTTCAGGTGCCGCTGCACATGGAAGAGTAAGTTCTCCTTCTTTTTGCCCTACTTTTTCAGGATCTATAGTTCCTAGTTTGGTGTTTGTTTTTTTATTGCACTGGAAAACAACAACTAACACAACTCCAAGCTTTTGTAGCTTCAAAATGGTTGATTATATGAGTTATTTGTTTCTTCCAGAATTATTCTTCTTCTGAAACCTTTACATAAACCTCTCAGTATTAGTTGGGGGTGGGAGACATTGTGGGATATAGCAAGAAGGAAAACCTCATTTTCTATCCTTAAAAATGAAGCCAGGAGGGAAAGGGTTAATAACACCACTTTGTTGTAAAAAGCCTAGCTTAAGGTTTCTTCCTGCTCTGTGGAGCAGCCCTTGCCTCATTCTTTACCTCTGCCTTCCAGGAGGAAGCAGAAGCTTCCCCAGCAGTTTGAGAGCTGAGGAGGGGAAAAAAAAACATAGGAGAAAAATACTAGTAATGTCAACAAACATGTAGTCGAGCAGGCTTTGCCCTGTGTTATGTTCGGGCAATAACGAGACAGGAGACCAGGATAGTGACAACAGCTCTTTACTATATGGTGAACCCAGCAACCGGGCTGGGGAAAAACCTCTCTTTATATACAGTTTAACCGGCGGCTTCAACCAATCAGCAACGTGCTTATTTCCCGCCTAAATATTCAAATATACATTACACTCCTTCCCTCCCAGAAAACACTTTACCTATATTTACATTATATTTACATATTACTTTTCGACGTAGTCACGTAAATAGGCTGGGCGTCTCCTAACCCTTTCGGACCTGCGCAGTCCATTTCCTGGGAGTGGGTTGAGCTGACCGGAGGGGCTGTTCGCTTCTCTCAACTCCTCCTCTAGGCCCTCCGGCCCTGGATTAATTTCAGAGTCGTCCCTGCTGTTTTCTACTGGAACCTGTGGGCGTCGCTGGACCTCCCGGAACTCAGATAAGTCCTGCGAATTTTCCGGGTTTGAGTCAGCTGGGGATTCAAACAGTGAATAGTCAGGGCCTGTTTCTGTTTCTATTGATTCGCTTTGTTCGGCTATGCGTTTTCGTATTTGGTCTATGTGTCGCCTCCATACTCGGCCGTCCTTTAACTCTACCAAGTATGATTTCGGCCCTGTTATGTTTAGGATTTCTCCTGCTATCCAGGTCGGGCCCTCACCATAGTTGTGTGCCCATACGCGGTCGCCTATTTCCATCCCCCTTGTTTTTCTGAGTTCCCCCTTGTAACCCTCCGGTGTATAGTTTGGATTTAACCGGTCTAGTGGACACCTGAGCTTTCTGCCCATTAATAATTCTGCTGGGCTTCTGCCGGTTGTGACACAGGGGGTTCTGTGTTGGACGGCCAGGAAAATATCTATTTTTGTTTGCCAGTCGCCTGGCTTGAGTCTGGACAATGCCTCTTTAGCGCTTCGGACGAAACGCTCTGCAAGGCCATTCGTCGCAGGGTGGAAAGGCGCCGAGAGGGCATGTCGGATGCCCTCTTCTGCTAAATATTCCTCGAACTGGGTTGCCGTGAATTGCGGGCCGTTATCGGATACTAGCGTGTCGGGCAACCCATGTGTTACAAATAGGTGCCGTAGTACTGAGATCACGGCCTCGGCTGTCATGGATCTCATGAGAATGATTTCCAGCCATTTGGAGTAGGCATCGACTACTACCAAAAAGGTTTGACCGTGGAAGGGGCCGGCAAAATCAATGTGGATTCTCGACCAAGGCCCTTGGGGTTTCTCCCATTCCCTAACCGGGACCGTTGGGGGTAGTGGTCTGGATTCCTGGCAGGCCTGGCATTTCCCTACCCTTTCAGCAATTTCCGAATCCATTAAGGGCCACCACACATAGCTTCTTGCAAGACCCTTCATCCTTACAATCCCTGGGTGACCCTCGTGGAGGAGATCCAACACCCTTTTTCTCAATTTTTCTGGAATCACCACTCGATCCCCCCATAACAGGCACCCCCCTGAGCCGACAGTTCCCCACGTTTCTTTACAAACTCTTTAAAACGCTCGCCCGGCGCAGCGGGCCACCCTCTTTGTACCCAGCCGAGTACAGTTCTCAAAGTAATGTCCCGGTATGACGCCCTAGCCACCTCCTTTGATGTGACTGGGCCAGAGTCCAGAGAGTCAATCAGTAGTATGGGCGTCCCCGGAGTGGGGTCTTCGACCGCCCCTGGTAGTGGGCATCTGCTTAATGCGTCCGCATGCCCCAACTCTTTTCCTGGCCGATGCTGCAGTCTATATGAGTATGCTGCTAAAAAGATAGTCCATCGGGTCAATCGGGGCGACAGTGCCACAGGCGTTGGGCGATCGCCAGCCAGTAACCCTAACAGTGGTCTATGGTCTGTCACAATTTCAAAATCTCTCCCAAAGACGTACTCGTGAAACTTTTTTACTCCTGAAACTATGGCTAGGGCTTCTTTATCCAGCTGACTATAGTTCCTCTCTGTCGAGGACATCGTTCTGGAGTAGAACGCTATAGGGGCTTCTGTGCCATTTGGAAGCCTGTGGCTGAGCACAGCCCCCACTCCGTAAGGGGAAGCGTCGCAAACCAATACCAATGGCATCTTGCTATGATACTGGATCAATAAACTATCGCTCGAGAGTAGGTTTTTTACTGCCTCGAACGCCCTAGCTTCTGCCTTCCCCCAAGACCAAACGGAATTTTTTCCCAGTAACTTATGTAGCGGCTCGGCAACGGTTGCCTTATTTTTCAAAAAGACCGCGTAAAAGTTCACTAGACCCAGGAATGCCTGTAGCTCTGTTTTGTTTTTGGGCGCTGGAGCCTTTCTTATTGCCTTGACCTTGCTCTCAGTGGGGTGGATTCCTTCCTTGTCTATTCTGTAGCCCAAGAACTCTACGGATTCTACCCCTATTTGGCATTTGTTCACTTTAACTTTCAGACCGGCTGACCGGAAAATGCCCAAAACTTTTCTCAACCGTTCCCCTAATTCTTCTAAATTTTCGGCTGATACTAATACATCATCAAAATAGGGGACAACCCCCGGGAGCCCTTGTAGAAGTCGCTCCATCAAATTTTGAAATAGTCCTGGTGCCACACTCACCCCAAACTGTAACCGGGTACACTTGAAAGCACCTCTGTGAGTCACAATTGTCTGGGCTTCGGCTGTGTTAGCGTCTACGGGCAGTTGTTGGTAGGCTTGTGCCAAATCTAATTTGGCAAAAATGTGCCCTTGCCCCAGCGAGTGCAGCAAATGTTGTACCACGGGGACCGGGTAAGCGCTTTTTTGCAAGGCTTTATTTAACGTTGCCTTGTAGTCAGCGCAGATTCTCACTGACCCATCAGGTTTTATTGGGGTGACGATTGGCGTCTCCCACTTTGCATGATCGACTGGCACCAGTATCCCCTGACTAATGAGTTTATCTATCTCCTTGTCAATCTTGGGCTTAAGGGCAAAAGGAACCCTCCTTGCTTTTAACCGTATGGGGGCTACCTAGGGGTCTAAATTGAAAGAAATAGGGGTCCCCTTGTACTTGCCCAGGCAGTCCTTGAACACATCTTCGAATTCGACCATGAGTGTGTCCTTTAGGTTAAAGTCACTTCTGTAGATGCCAGTCACTCCCATGCCCAACGCACGGAACCAGTCTAGTCCCAGCAAGCTTGGCAGGGTCCCTTCGACTATCGTGATGGGCAGGGTCTTCTTGTGTGGTCCGTACTCGACGCGGACAGAGGTGGTCCCTCGAACAGGGATGCGATTCCCTTGGTAGTCGTGCACTCGTAGCCGCTGTGTTTGCAGTTTGCGTTTGGCGACTTTCGGCAAAGCTTTTGCAAAAGTGTCCCAGGACATGATTGTGATCGCTGACCCGGTGTCCACTTCTAGTCGGCACGGCACTCCTTCGATTTTCGGTTTTGTGAAGATCTTCTTCTCCACGCGGGTTGCTGCACGACCGATTATCACGGTCGTCCGATTTGAATTTGCGCCCTTTTTGTTTCGACCAATCACGGGTCGCCTAGCCGATCCCGCGCTCTGATTGGTTGATTTGAATTTTCGGCGGGAAGGTTGGGGTGCTCGACAGACTTGAGCCAGGTGCCCCTTCTTCTCACACCGCCGACATGTAGCGTCTTTGAATTTGCATTGTTGACGCTGATGTTGCCCTCCGCAACTTCCGCATTCGTCCCGGTCTTCTTTGCCCCTTCTCTCGGTGAGGCAAACTCCTTCCTCATCCTCGCCGTCTGATTCGGTCTGGATTTCTTCGTTGTGGACCGGGGTTGATTTCGCGCTCACCATTGGTGTGAGCGGCTTTTGTAGGGTTTCTGCCGCTTGGGTCGACATTTCATGAGCTCTGGCTTCGTCCAGAGCGTTTGCCAGCGTTAGATTGCTTTTTGATAGCAGCCGCCTCCGCAAACGAATGTCTCTGACCCCACGGATGAGTTGTTCTAACAGCTCCTCATCCAAATCTCGGTACCCACAATCCTTGGAGGCTTTTCTCAGGGCGGCCATGTAATCGCTGATGGATTCGCCCTCTTTCTGTCTGCGCTCTCCAAATTCATAGCGCCGTACGTATTTGGACGGTGTTGGCGCGAAATGGTTCTTCAATAAATTTTGCAGGGTTTGCCACGATACCGATTGTACCGGCGTTGGCTCTGCTAGGGCTTCCGCAATGTCGATGACCTCGGGACCGCAGTGGCTCAGGAAATATGCCCTTTTGCGGTTATCTGGAACTCCTTGCAGCTCGTTTGCCTCGAGGAAGCTCTCGAAACGGGTCATGTACGTTCCCCATTTCTCCCTGGATGGGTCAAACGGCGCGGGCGGAGTGTAGCTGGCCATCGCTGCGTTTTTTTCGCACTGAGTTTGCTGGGTTCGGTTCTGTCGTGCGTTCAGCTCGTTCCTGGTTCTCTTAGCCTCGAGATCCCACCTTCGTCGCCAGTGTTATGTTCGGGCAATAACGAGACAGGAGACCAGGATAGTGACAACAGCTCTTTACTATATGGTGAACCCAGCAACCGGGCTGGGGAAAAACCTCTCTTTATATACAGTTTAACCGGCGGCTTCAACCAATCAGCAACGTGCTTGTTTCCCGCCTAAATATTCAAATATACATTACACCCTGCAAGCATGAACCAGCTGACTAAGGCACTAGCTTCAAGCAAGAGGCCACATGCCAGCCAAAAAATAAGATCAACGAAAGGAGGACCATTGGAGCCATTCCAATCAATCAGTCATATTGACCAGGACAAACTGTAGCAAAGGCCTAGGGCAGTGATGGCTAACCTTTTTGCCGTCACGTGCCAAAAGTGGGGGTCGCGCAAGGGGGGGTCACACCCAAGGGGGGTCACACCCAAAACGTAATGCGCCCTACCCCCTGCATGCGCCCCCCCCACTCCCACGCTTTTGGCATGTGATGGCACAGTGGGCCCAGTAGGCCCATTTTTTGCCCTCCCCAAGCTCCAGAGGCTTTCTTGGAACCTGGGGAGGGCAAAAATGGCCTTTCCCATCCCCCCAGAGGCCCTCCGGAAGCCAGAAACAGCCTGTTTCTCTACTTCCGGTAGGCCCGGAAGGCCTGAAAATCAGGTGGCCAGTGCGCTGGAGCTGAGCTAGGGCAATGCTCACCTGCCCACAGATATGGCTCCGCATGCCACAAGTGTTGCATGTAGGTTGCATGTAGGTTATGGCATGTAGGTTGCATGCCACAACCTACATGCCATAGGTTCGCCATCACAGGCCTAGGGGCAACACAGCAAATTGAGAGGAAATTCCACCAGCCTTGGCCAACATATGAACAGCAACACCAGCACTGAGCTTATTTACCATGCAGCAGGACTTAACAACTTCTTTCCAATGAACTAGACACCAGGCTTATCAAAGTAACCTATATGCAGATAGCACTGAGCAGTGTCACAATGAGGCTTCACTGTCTGTGGAAATGCAAGACAAGAACATACACAGTTTTTTGAAGCAAATTCCGTCTCTGGGATTCCACCATCAGAGATGAAAGAAAAATGGGTATATCTTAGCGGCAGACCCTCGAGTTCCAAAAGACTGTGATCCCAGTGTCAAGGAAGCTGAGGTAAAATTATAGTGGAAGATGGTTTGAGGTACTACAGTAGGTCCTTCTCCTAATCCAGGACCAAATTACCATCATATTTCATCTATATGCAAATAGTTATATTAATGTTCTCAGCCAATCTGGTTCAGGGAATGCCAATCGGACACAGAGTGGTCACAGATGCCAAACCTGGTGGTGTGAGGAACTCGCATCTAAATAAGTTGGTGCATTCCCTCAAAGGTGGGAAACATGCTGCTTAACCTATTGGAGCTGAGGACAATAAGATTGGTTCTAAGAGTATTGTCAGACCAGGTGAGAGTGTGATACCCACTGGTGTAGACAGCAGCATGATCTGTTTACAGAATCAGGGCAGATCCAGATTAAAGGACTTTTGGAACAAGGCCACTTGTACGATCCCTAGTAGAAATGACATAGGAGCACTCAGGATACCACATGGAAAACCCAGACATCCTGCCTCAAAACCTAGTTCTACATCCAAACGCAGGCTGGCTACCACTGAGTGCCTGGAAAGTGAATGAAAACATCTGAGCTGCAGCTTTCCAGGTCCTGCAGTAAAACTGTGAAGACAGCCAGCAATTCACCAAATATATCAATATCAATTGACTGATCATGCTGTTGACTGGTGATGTAAATCATGACACCAATATAGGTTCTTGCAAATGGCATTGGGGACAGGACTATTGTGCAGACCTGGCTCCATTAGGCATTTTGAGCTCCAGTCTCTGGACAGGCAAGGGTCATGCACAGATCCCTTTCTTTTTCCAAGGTACAAGTGTCCTCTTATTTCCAGTGATTCACTCACTATTTCTTTTCAGGGAACCTGTCGTGGTTCTCAAAACTTTAATATCTGCTCTGGTCAAATCAGTCACTTTTACCTGGATCCATTAGGTATCCGTTAACAACTATTCTGGTGCACCAAACTTTAGAGAGAAACATGGGAGTATTAGGAGCTGTGTATTTTCTCAAGATCATGTGGTACTGAGACCTTGATCCAAGTCTGTGCTAAATTGCATAAAGCCTAAGCAGTGGTGGGTTGCTACCAGTTCCCGCCGGATCGGGCAAACCAGTAGCAGCGGCAGGACGCTCTACCCACCCGCCCAGACGTCTCTGCACATGTGCAGAAGCATCCCTTGCACGCGCCCACAAGCAAACCGGTAGCAAACAAAATTGAAACCCACTACTGAGCCTAAGAGATAGTGCTCCTCAATTTCCGCCTGGCCCATCTCCTCTGTGACCCTGGCACAAACTAGTTTGTGCAGGATGCTCAGAAGAAGCTTACTTTGGCCAATACACCATAGCCAACTCGCTGCAGGACAACTTGCAAATTATTGTAATTCTTGTATTTCTGGATTGACTTTCTTTATTATTATTGGTCATGGTTCCAGCAAAAGTAATGTATTTTTTGTATTTGTTGAATTGCCTATGGCAAGCTGTCCCATGGCGAGTTGGCCATGGTGAGTTGTCGCATTCCTTCTCAGAAGACACTTCAAATATACTTTAAAGGCTGGGAGGATAATCAATAATTACTTGTCTCCTACAAAGCAGGAAAGCTGGGGAGCTCTGTGATCCGCCAACAACAGGAGGGTTAGAGAATGCTATGTTTTTGTACAGTCTGTTTCAACCTTGTCAACTTAAGATGTGTGAACTTCAATTCCCAGAATTCCCTAGTCAGTATGCTGTACAATGCATGTAAAGGGCGGCAGGATTTTATAGTAACTGTGGCTGCCATCTTCACTTTTTTGACACTCTCAGAATACCCCTAATAGTTTGTTATGGTGCCTGAAAAACCTTATGGCTTAAATGACTTCTTTCTTTTTAATGTCATTTTTAATTGAGTTTGCAACTCTTAATGGCCAGAAGTCCTTGTAGGTTGCAGCGGGCAGTAGAAAAATGAGTTAAAGCCCAAATAAATAAAACTATACAGTGGGCACAAGAGCATAGAGCAGTGTTTTTCAGCCTTGGCAGCTTTAGGATGTTTGGACTTCAACTCCCAGAGTGACTTCTGAAAAAAAATCAAAATGTCAGTCTAAGATTATGTTAAAGTATGTACTGAAAGTCTTTTATTTTAATATGAACAATATGTTGAAGTTTATTTTGCACATTACAGCTTTATTCTTGACTGAAGAGCAGTTCAGTATGGTGTTTGCTTCAAAAGAGGCATGCTGATTCATAAACTAACAAATACTAACAAACTAACAAATTCGTAAACTAACATTGATCTTCAGCAGGAATAGGCAAGGTAACTCTGGTTTGCAAGGCTGCTTGAGCTTGTATTTCAGCAACATCTGCCCAACCTGTTCCCTGTTTTACCAGAACAGCTGATTAGAAATTATTACTAAAATGAACCCATATAATTAATTTCCAAATTGAAATGTGGCATGTAGTTTGAAAGATTAAAAATAATTTGAAATCAAGTAATTTGAAAAATTACTATGTTATGTCCGTCCAAATTCAGAGGCTGGTGGTACACACAAAACCCATGGTTTAAATCAGGGCTCCCCAACCTTGGCAACTTTAAGCCTGGAGGATTTCAACTCCCAGAATTCCTGGGATATTGTGGGATATTGCTGGCTGGGGTATTGTGGGAGTTGAAGTCCTCCAGGCTTAAAGTTGCTAAGGTTGGAGACCCCTGGTTTAAATGACTGTGCTTAATTAAAAACATATTTGATTTTTTTAAAAAGGGGGCCTTATTAACAGCAGCTGCCTGCAATTACTGCAGGTTCTAGTCCCACCAGGCCCAAGGTTGACTCAGCCTTCCATCCTTTATAAGGTAGGTAAAATGAGGACCCAGATTGTTGGGGGCAATAAAAGTTGACTTTGTATATAAATATACAAATAGGATGAAGACTATTGCTAACATAGTGTAAGCTGCCCTGAGTCTTCGGAGAAGGGCGGGATATAAATGCAAATAAAAAAAAACAAAAAAACAAAAAAATAAATAAAAAAAACCTCACATCTGTTTTGTAATATAGCCATGCTCACAAGAAAATGTACACTGACCACAACTCTGCTGCCTCTTCTTTTCACAAATGTGATGCAGTAATTGCTGTTTTAATTATTTCTTCAGTCCTAGGCCAGCATTTCTTCCTGATCCCAATGATGGAAGCCTCTACACGCTTGGTGGCAAGAATAACGAAGGCTTAACTGTACGTATAATTTGATCACAAAGTAATTATTTTGTTCTCACTAAATGGGAAACCCAGCTTTTTCAGATGAACAAAGCAGGTTTATCTAGCTTGTCTTGCTGCTTAAGGGAGATCTCTTTTGACAATGTATGTAAAATTGTGATTTTATAAGGAATAACACTGGACAAGAAGCCTACATATAGTAATTTTCAATATATTTTTACCCCAGACAAAAAAGTTTTTTCTCTTTCCCCCATTATATAAACAAACCCTCACTTGACTAACATTTGGAGTTATTTTTAAGAAAAATTAGGAAGCTGTAAAACTTCTGCAAATGGTTTATCTCCAGAGATAAACATTCAGATCTGGGAGAGCTCTTCTACATTAATCATTGTTGTGAAAATTTCTATATGTCACATTATACAAGATTCAAGGGCCTATATAGGCAGTCCTCAATTGCTCCCAAATTGGGAACAGAATCAAGGAAGGTCAGAAATGGTGATTGCATGAACGTAGGATGTTGCCAGTTGCCAAGCATCCAAATTTTAATTATGTGGCCTTGGGGATGCTACAATTAATGCTACATTAAGTGTGAGGGTCAGTTATGAGTCGCTTTTTTCCATTGCTGTTGTAGCTTTGAGCAGCCCTTGTTAGTCAAGGACTATCTGCAGTATGAGTTAGCAAAAAGCTAATCTCTTAAAATACAGAGCTATGGTATGTCAATTATAAAGGTATAAATGTAAACAAAAAAAAAAAATTGCAAATCCAACAGTTGGTTGGAAGAAGAGCAAAAAGAATGCAGAGATGATGGAATAGAATGCCTCCATTGCACCTTGACTAACATGGATTCATCAATTCCACTAACATGATGATTTTTAGTATATGGCAATAGACAATTTCATCTACTGTGGTTCATAAACTATGGCTCCTTTCTTGGAATAAGATTGTCAAGCCAAAACCAAACTACATTAGGGTTTAGGAATATATATGGTCTAGGTTTCTTACTAGAAGGTTGCAGATATACTTGTTGGGAAAATACGTTAAAAGATACTGCAATGTGGAGGTATGATATTTATGCAACCTAAATAAGCCTGGTGGTCACAATAGGAAACATCTTAAGCACATATATTCTTCCTAAATTTATAGTTCTTTCTGCTTTCTGTTCCAATCAGCAAACCAGATTCATAGTACTGAAGTTGTCAATTATTCTATATGGTCTGAAGTACTGGTTTTCGCCTGGTAAAACTTTTGCATTTATCAATTCAATCAATCAATTCAGTTTATTACAGTCATAGACGAGAACAAATATAAACATTTAGTAAATATACAATTAAAAATTCTAGTATAAAATAATAAATAACAAGTAAAATCTATAATAATAATAATAAGTCTGCTTTTATGAAAATATTGTACAGATTAGGTAATTGTCTTGGAAGCTTGTTAACTGTTAGTGCCTGCTTAGGTTTATAATTCCAGGAATGGCATGTGGTAATGCATATGGTGATGCCCAGACTCCTCCTTTGGAAGCAGGGAAAACTGAATTAAAAATGTTCATTGTTGTCTTAAGGAAAATGATTTTGGCTTTGCAATAAGCCTAATAAACGCTTTGGCTTATTTTTGAATTACATTACACGTACAATATTGAAAGAGATTAATTGGATTTGGGAGCATCTTTCAATGAAGCAAGAAGAGAACCAGGCAATTAATTATAGTCTCAAGGAGATCAGACAAGCAAGCATCCAAAAATCCACCCTATTCCAGGAAAAAAATGGATGTCTGGGATAACTGCATTGGTTAACTTTAGACCGTAGTGCCTCTGTCATTGTTTTCAAAATATGTAAGGGTTAAATAGGACTCATCAGAGATTTCTACTTAGTTACTTAAGAACAGCAGCTTTGTGATGAAATAGAGATTAAATTTGGCTTTCTACAAAGTTTTTTTTTTCCTTTCTGAAACTGTTATAACTTCCTCTTACAATTTTGGGGGAAAAATGTGTTTCCTCTCAAATTGCCCTAAAGGCAGAGTGGTAACAGTTTCTTTAGTTAGAGGAAAGCGCAACCACTTTTGCATCTGAAATTAAAGAGGATAGCAACTGATGGGAAAAATGTTTCTCTGGGTTTTGAATGGGAATTGCAAGACATTTGAAAAGCAGCAAGTTGGAGAAGGCTGAAATAGGCAGCAGGAAGCGAAGAAAAAGGTTTGCCGGTATAAGTCACCTTTTCTCCAGTCTGTGTAGGAACCAACCTTTTCTAAACACGGTTTTGTTAGCACTTGCAGCCTTTAGAGTGTTAAGAAGGCATTTCTTTAGATCTTTGAAGGACACTGTGGTCCTGAAGGTGGCAATTTTGCTAGACTTTTCATCTTCCCACAAGAAAGTAGAAATCACACTGTGTTTAGAAATAATTCTAAGATGCACTTTACTCAAGTGGTTTAGTACGTTCTCACCAATTTCTTTGGAAGATTGAGATCTGTTTCATAGCATATTTATTGTACTACTTCAGCACAGGAAATGTGGTTTTTTTCCTGCCCACAGATCTGAAATACGAAACATGAAGTACTTTTTGTGATCTTGAACCTTTTGGCCATGCCTTTTTATTTTATTTTTTATTTTTTGAATGTTGCTCCATATATACAGGGGGTCAGAATTGCTATTTTGGCAGTTAAGCTCATCCCAGAAACACAATTACACTTATGCCTGAGGGATAAATAATTTTCACTGCAGTTCCTTATAAACTAGAAGGCCCCCTTGCTGTGCTGAAGCTCTTGAAATCGTAGCCCATGTTTCATCTCATACTTTTTACTGGATACAGGCAGTCCTCGACTTACAACAGTACATTAAGTGATTGTTCAAAGTTACAACAGCACTGGAAAAAGTGACTTATGGCCATTTTTCACACTTACGAACAGTTCAGCATGCCCATGGTCATGTGATCAAAATTCATATGCTTAGCAACTGACTCAAATTTATGATGGTTGCAGTGTCCTGGGGTCATGTAATCACGTTTTGTGACTTCTGACAAGCGAAGTCAGGGGTGTCAAACTGGTGGCTCATGGGCCGGATGCGTCATGCACAGGCCACGCCCACTCCAGTTCCGTGAATGGGGAAAACATTGTGAAACATCATGTAACGCGGTGAGTTTGATACCTGTGAGAAAAGTCAACAGGGAAGCCACAGATTCACTTAATAACTGTGTTACTAACTTAAGAACCACAGTAATTCACCGAACAGCTGTGGCAAGAAAAGTTGTAAAAGGGGCAAAACTCACTTAACAAATGTCTCACTTAACAACAGAAATTTTGGGCTCAATTGTGGTCATAAGTCAAGGACTACCTGTATTGCTTTCTCTTTGTAATACTTTACTATCAGGGCACTTGAATTATTCATTCATATATACTCAATGGTTTCCTTAATGGTTGCAATATTTTTTTCCTTCTGGGATGAATAATTTGGCAAAGATTAATGAGCTAAGAGAGCCAGTTTGATGTAGTGGTTAAGGCACCTGGCTAGAAAGCAGAAGACCGTCAGTTATAATCCCACCTGAGGCATGAAAGCCAGCTGGGTGATTTGGGGCCAGTCAATCTCTCAGCCCTAGGAAAAAGAAGGCAATGACAAACCACTTCTGTGAACTTGCCAAGAAAACTGCCTGAACTTGTCCATGTACTCAACAAGAGTCAAAACTGACTCAAAGGGACAAAAAAAAAAGCTAAAAATAAAATGTGTCATCTTATTACTATAGTTTTGTCTGCCAAATTTGCTTCGCTATATGATGTTGGTCATTCAAGCACCATAATAATTTTGATCAATTTGGCTTGACGGTACTGTACATAAAAGCTTACTATATGAGCTTGGTCAGTGATGGCTAACTTTTTCTCGACCAAAGTGTGTGCGTGAACACACGCGTGCGTGCCCGAACCCCCAAAATGCAGTACGCGCATGCCCCCTGCACATGCGTCCTGCCCCCACACATGCATGCGCAGTGCCACACCATGTTCCCCACGCATGTGTGGCAGAGACCCAAAGACCAGCTGGCCAGCGAGAGGCACACGCACACATGCACGGTGGAGCTGAACTGCCATCAGAGAGGGCACTGCATACCGCATCTGGCACACGTGCCATAGGTTCGCCATCATGGAACTAGGTAGACTGCTCTTTCTAGCCATGTGTCCTCCAGATAGGTTGGGATTACAAATCCGTTCTACCCCATTTGGCATGGCTGCTGGCAAAGACTCTGCAATCAGAGGGTAATATGGGTATGACGATATGGGTGATACAGATACATCGCAGTGCCTCTATTTTCATCTCTAAAATGTAGAAGTTGTAGGTTGCTTTTTACCGGTACTATGTAGCTATGAAAAATACTACACTATTTTACCCCTGCTTGAGTTTAGATACAGTATCTTTATAGTGGGTACATGCCATATGTGTGTTGTAGTTTTGTGATACAGAGGTGTGAGGATAAGGTAGGTGCTGCAAACAGATATGCATCACATAAACTGGATGAATGCACTGTATGTTCTTGCAAATGATCACAGTCCTGGACACCATGTGGAATTTTACATTCTGCACTTAGCTTTGTTAGCAGGACAATTAGGCAGTGCTAAAAGTGGGCACTTCGGCTTTCGCTGCTCAACATTGGGAGTTACTGCATTTCTAGAGATATCGAAAGCAGGAGTGCTGGCTGTTGATTGGGAAGATCAAGATGGGCCATTCAGCCCATTGATTCATTTTGGGCTGGTCCTCTATTCTTAGCTTCTCAAGGTTATTGTGAGTGTAAAACACAGAGGGTTGTACTACCCTGTGATGACCCAGGGCACAGAAGCAACACAGCCAGAACGGAGGCTTAGCTCCCCTTTATTGCTCCAACTTTCCCCCCAAAGTCCCACCATTCACTGCAAGTCTAGGAGCAAAGCTCTAAACACGCACCTCCAATAGTTCCTGGCTGCTATTAGTCCAGAGGAGCAGCATAGTTCTGAGAGAGGCCACAGTTCAGGGAATTTGGTTCCAAGGAGTCCTTGTCACAGGAAGAGTTCACTGGGACTGCAGCACAACACAGAGCAGAACTGTGTCGCTGGGAACTCGCACATAGCTTAGCCAGGAACAAGCAGGGCAAAGCAAGCAGAACAAGGCACAGCAAAGTATTTATTTATTTATTTACTTACTTATTTATTTATTTATTTATTTATTTTGTCATAACAGTATATATAAGCATAAGCATGAAAGTAACTATATAATATATAAGCATATATATATAAGCATAAGCATGTAACAACTATATTAATTGGATATAATGAAAGAAAACAATAGGACAGGAATGGTAGGTACGTTTGTGCTCTTATGCACGCCCCAACATGGGGAGCAGCACATGAGACTTGTTCCCAACAAGTGCCCCTCCCAGTGGCATCTCATTAAATCTCATTCCCCAGATGAGCCTTGTGAAGAGGGGCAGGGTGCCCTCCTCCTGAGTCATCGGGTTGCCTTGCCCTGCACTGATCCTGCCTCCTCTCCATTCTCCGTGCTCCGGGATGGGGAAGGGGAGGTAATTGTTCATCCCCAGAGCTCCGTCACTTCTCTGCTCCGTTGCCTGCCCTCTCCTCTCCCCTTGCTTGGTCATCCTGCACCCTTTCTCCTTCACTGGCGACCCTTCCCAGGCGCCAGGGATGTGGGGCTGCTTCGTCCTGTGTCCTGTTCCTCCGATCGTTCCTCCCTCGATCCTAGCTCCATCTCGTCGCCCTCCTCAGACCCAGGCTCCGATGGGGCCATGACATACCCTGAACTCCTTCGAGGAAGTATGAGACTAGATAAATAACTACATTTAAAAGACAGTTTGCTTTTCTTTTTAGATAAATAATTACAATGAGAAGACAGGGTCTTTTTTGTTTTCTTCTGTTTAGGAAGGTTGATTTATGATGTCTTTGTCTTTCTCTATCCATGCCAGTGTGTTCAATTTTAGTCTCTTCTGTCATCATACATCTTGGAGTATTTAGAGCAAATAGATGTACCATCTTCTTCCACTCTGAAAAGAAGTGTCCATTATAGAGCAATAGCACCTGCTCCTTTTTCCTGGACTTGCTTCTCAAAATAGAAACTTTAAGGTGCTCCCTAGGGAATGTGAACAAAGTTCCAATTAGTAGTAAAATAAGGGAGGTAAACCATATATTTAGCAAAAAGGATGCAAGAGTAAATGGGCCAAAAACTAAGACTTACAGATATCTCTTCTCTGGGAAAGTAGCAATGACCCAAAACCCACAGAGTTACTTGCTGATATAAATCTTTTGTCGTTTTGTGTGACGCAAGGCAAATGCAGATGGCAGATATTGCTAATTGGTATTGACGTACGTGAAACAAATCAAATCTGGCAGTCCCCTTCAATAACAATCTGCTTTGAAATGGGATTCATCAATTGCCTTTGTCTTGCAATCCTCGCTAAATGTTTGCTATGAAGTGAAGATGGCTAATATGAATATTTATGTTCCAGAAACTGCCATTCACCATCCCAGAGCTTGTCCAGGCCTCCCCTTGCCGCAGTTCAGATGGAATTCTATACATGGGTAATGTTCCATTTCCTACTGAAAAATAACATTTGCATGTATTTTATAGCGTTTTCCATGTGAGTATAAAACACAGGGTATGTGCCTCCAGAGTACTTGTATATAGAAATTTCTTTCCATTACAGCTCTCGGATATTTTCTCATGTTTAAATCTTATAATTCCTCATGCAACAACCCAAAGATTACTTTGTCATTTTTATGAACTGAAGTTAATTTAGAAATATTTTGTGTGCCGGGTACAATGTTATGTTTGACAAACTACCAAAAACCGTGTCCATATTGCAGTTGTTTAGAGTTCTTCTTTGCTTGTTTGACTTTAGGCTTTTTGTTTGTTTTGGGATTACCTGAATTTTACTTAGTCTTCAGTAATTAATTCATTGGCTGGATTTTTGCCAGTGCTGTGAGCTTCCGTTGTTTCATATTCATAGAAGATCCAGATGAAAAAGCATACATCTTAGAGGCTAGTAGACAGGAAACTGATTCTGAAAATACAGATAGTCCTCAATTTACGATCACAATTGAGATTGGCACTTCCATCAATAAGCAAGGCTATTGTTAAGTTAAGTGAGTCATGCTCAATTTTTTTATTATTTTATTTATTAAATTTATATTGGGAGCTTTTTTGCCATGGTTCTTAAGTGAATCGCTACTGTTGTTACATGAGTCACAAAGTCGTTAAGTAAATCCAGCTTCCCCTATTGGACTTTGCTAATTGGAAGTTAGCTAGGAAGGTCACAAATGGAAATCACTTGACCCCAGGACATTGCAACCAGCATAAATAGATACTGGTTGCCAAGAATTCTTATTCTTATTACCTGAATATGAGAATGCTGGTCATAAGTAATTTCTTCAACGCCAACATAACTTTGAATGCTCACTAAACAAATGGTCGTAAATCGAGGACTAACACCACTACTTCCCTTCAAGCTTAATTATACTCATGTTGATGCTTACTATTAGGGAAGAAGCAGGACAGCTGGTATGTAGTAGACCTTGCAACAGGAGAAAAACAGCAGACTTTAACCTCTTCATTTGCTGAAAGCTTGTGCCCATCTACCTCACTGCTGTATCTTGGTCGAACAGGTAAGAAAGTTTTGAAAGCCAAGCCATTGGAAAAGGGAGATGCTTATACTGAAGTCCTCCTGCCACCCTGGAGTCCCTAGGAGGGGACCTGTCCTGATTTCTCAGAGATCAGAGTGAACATTCTTGCGCCTCAGCCTCTGAGATAGCTTTCTGTCAGTGTTATACTTCTGTGTCAGAAGAACCAAAGTATTTTTGTGATGAAAGGATTTGCCGGTGGCATCACAGTTGCCTGGGGGATGCCCTGTTATGGGCTCCTTTCACATCCCCGTTGCCCACCAAAGTGGTACCCATTTATTTATTCGTACTTGCTCGTTTTTGAACCACTGGGTCAGCAGAAGCTGGAGCATGTGACGGGAACTCACCCTGCCCCATGGCAGCAACGGGTCTCAAACATCAGCCCAGCATTCTAACCTCGTGACCCACTGCAATCCTTTGTGTCAGTGTTGAAAAAACTAAAATAGGGTTTGCCAATCTGCAGGACTCATAGGCTTCCACAGGTAATCCATATCAGCTCCAGAGTCAGCTTAGGAGTGTTCCCTTCATTTAGTGAGTGGGACTCTCTCTCTCCCTCCCTCCCTCTCTCTCTGTATACATGCATGTATTTCTTCAGTCCTGCTTATCATTGGAATATTTCGTGCTCATAGATAGGTGCTTTATAAAGATAAAGGCCGTACACCAAGAGATCAGATTAGCTTCCCACTCACAATGAGACAGTGCTGCCTGCTGAGGCTTTGTCCAATGAGAAAACTGCTTAGTAATATCTGATTTCATAAAGATCGTGAGAGTTCTGCTGGATTAGACTTTTTCCTTTTTCTTTTCTCTCCCATAATAGCCAACCTGGTAAGAATTTCCCAGCATTCCACAGTACACTTGTGCTCTGTAGAAAGTAGAAAGATTTGATGCCATCGTTATTTTTTTCTTCTTCACAAAACGTTGTTTTCCTTTCAACAGAGTATACCATCACCATGTACGATACCAAGAGTAAGGAACTCCGCTGGAATGCCACTTACTTCAATTACGCGGCAACGTTGCCTGACGAAGACGCCCAATACAGTAAGAACATTAATCCTACCTGCAGGTTAAAGTAAGAAGACCACTGGTTGTGTCTAATTATGAAGATGTGTTGTTTTTTTTTATCTGTGCCCGTTCCAGAAATGTCTCACTTTGCATCTAATGGAGACGGACTAGTGGTGACTGTGGACAGTGAGTCCGGAGACGTCTTGTGGATCCAGAATTACGGCTCCCCCGTTGTAGCTTTTTACATCTGGCAGCGGGAAGGCTTATGGAAAGTAATGCACACCAATGTGGGAGTGGAAACACTGCGATACTTGACGTTCATGTCCGGTGAAGTTGGGCGCATCACTAAATGGAAATATCCATTTCCCAAAGAAACGGAGGCCAAAAGCAAACTGATGTGAGTGTGAGAGGCTTTTTCCGCCGCACAAATCATAGCCTATTTGGTTGGTTGTCAAAAATTGTGCATTTAGTATTACCAAATCAGCTCAGTCATTCTCTTACGGGGATTCAATGATCAATCTGATTCAGTATGGGGTTCAAGTACAGTCTCCCATTACAGGTAGTCCTTGACTTACAGCAGTTTGTTTAGCGGCAAGTTACAAGGGCACTGAAAAAAAGGGATTTATGACTATTGTTCAAACGTACAACTGTTACAGCATGGTCACGTGATCAAAATGGAGATGCTTGGCAACTGGCATGTACTTACGATGGTGGCAGGGTCATGTGATCACTTTTTGTGACCTCTGACTAGCAAAGTCAATGGGAAAGCCAGATTCACTTAACAGCCATATTATTAACTTAACAATGGCTGTGATTCACTTAACAACTGTGGCAAGAAAGGTGAGAAAATGGGACAAAGCTCACTTAACAGCTGTTTCACTTAAGAACAGAAATTTTAGGCTCAATTGTCATAACTTGAGGACTTCCTGTACTTGCCAACAGCTTTTTTTGTATTAGTCTGTGGGTTATGGATGAAGAGCACTTTGCATTGAAAAGAATTCAAATAGCCTAGACTCCAGATGCCTCTTCTGTTGCCATTACTAACATTTGCTCATGAGAAACTCAGCAGACAAATGTTAATGCCAACCCCAAAACGAGAGCAAGAATAAGCTTCTGCACAGGGGCCACAAAAGATACAAATAGAAATCCAAGATTTGCTTTCTCTTGCAAGGATATCTCCTACACAATTTTAATAAAACCCTGCAGATGTAGGCAGATGTGGTGACATGTAGGCAAAGGGTTGGGCAGGGGCTATTCTGTGTGAGGCCTGAATGTCTCCCTAGGACAAAGGTCTCCAACCTTGGCAACCTTGGCAACTGTAAGGCTTGTGGACTTCAACTCCCAGAGTTCCTCAGCCAGCAAAACTCTGGGAGTTGAAGTCCACAAGCTTTAAAGTTGCCAAGGTTGGAGACCTCTGCTCTAGGACATAGTTTGAGGTCAGCCATTAATTATCATGGCTGGGTGTGTTGTTCACTACATCAGTGATCCTAATGAAGTGAGCCATATATACAAGTGTGTATCTGTGTGACACAGGCAGGGGTGCAAGGAAAAAACAGGCTGTGCCAATAGTTAATCCATACAAAAAACAATAATTACCACCCTTTTGCAGCACTTGAAAAAGATTCTAATAATTTCCACCTAGAGGCAGGTACTGCCAGGTGTTACCCAGAAACAGGGAGAAAAGGCCCACATTAAAACTCGCCTGTTCTTTCTCATCTGTCGTTTTTTGTGAATGCATACTGGCCTAAAAAAGATAAAGGTTCCCCTCGCGCATATGTGCTAGTCGTTCCCGATTCTAGGGGGCAGAGCTCATCTCCGTTTTAAAGCCAAAGAGCCAGCACTGTCCGAAGACATCTCTGGTCATGTGGCCAGCATGACTAATCACCAAAAGTGCACGGAACGTTGTTACCTTCCCACCAAAGGTGGTCCCTATTTTTCTACTTGCATTTTTTACGTGCTTTCGAACTGGTAGGTTGGCAGAAGCTGGGACAAGTAACAGGAGCTCACCCCGTTACGCAACACTAGGGATTCGAACCACTGAACTGCCAACCTTTCGATAGACAAGCTCAACATCTTAGACACTGAGCCACCGCGTCCCTCTATACTGGCCTAGTAAGCATAAATATGTTGAGAGCAATATCTACGGAGGATGATGTACAACTGAAAATAGAGAGAGGGAGAAGGAGAGGAGAGTGTGTATATTGTTCAAGTCTGCATTAAGACCTTGGTGCTGTATTTTTTGTAGTATAAGACGCACCTTTTTCCCCCTAAAAAGAGGGTGAAAATCTGGGTGCATCTTATACTCCAAATGTAACTCCACCCAGCTTCTCAAACAGAGGTTTCAGAGGCTGAAAGAAGCTTCAGAAAAGAAACCCCCAAACAGAGCTTCAGAGGCTTTTTTTTCTGAAGTTCTGTTTTGGAGGCTTTCAGAGGCAGGAAAAAAAAAGGCAAAAAAAAAGAGCAAGGCACAGAGCTCACAACCAAGGAACCTGTTGCTAAAATTCACCTCTGGGAATAGCTGATTGGGGGTATTCCAGGAGGCCAATCCACCTGCCAATCAGCTTTTTTCTTATTTTCCTCCCCAAAAACTAAGGTGCGTCTTATACTCTGAAAAGTACGGTAATTCCTTGGCACACTGATCTTTGTAGGGCCTTTCTGCTGTAATAATCTTACGGCTATCAATGTAATCCTGGACCTATACAGGAGGTCCTTGACTTATGACCATTCATGTAGCAACTGTTCAAATTTTCAGTGGCAGTAAAAAAAGTGACTTACGAGTCTTTCTCACACTTATGACCATTGCAGCATCCCCCTGGTCACGTGATCAAAATTTGAGTGCTTGGCATGTATTTGCATTGGTTGTAGCATCTCAGGATCATGTGATCGCCATTTATGACCTTCCCAGCTGGTTTCCCAACAAGCAAAAGTCAATGGGGAAAGCCAGATTTGCTTAATGACTCCATGATTCACTTAACTGCTGTGATTCAATTAACAACCATTGAAGACAAGGTCATAAAATCGGGCTCAATCCATTTAACCACTGCCTTGCTTAGCAATGGAAATTCTGGTTCCAATTATGGTCATGTCAAGGACTGCCTGTACTGTATTCTTCAATCAGTCCCTTCTTTTAATTGAGAACCCATAATAATAGGTTAAGTTCAAGGGTCCCTTTCTGTTTATTTTCCAAGGACAATTTCAAGGCAAAGTTTACTTCATTGTTTCCCTATTTTCGCAATCTTCCTTAGCGTAAAACATTTGTATAAGCCTCGGGCACTGTACCTGTTGAGCATGCTGGATAATACAGGCATCGCACTATTAACTTTTTCTTCCTGGTTCCCAATGTTCTTCCTCTAGGCCAACACTTTATGTAGGGAAATACTCAACCGGCTTATACGCTTCGCCATCAATGGTGCACGAAGGGGTGGCTATTATGGTAAGTGTGCAGAGCAGATGCAACCCACAAATCAGATCTCTCTCTTCTTTGTCTGTTCCACCACAGTTTGGGTGCACACCCAGTATATTTAATGAATTCTGTTTAGTTCCCTTTATTTGGTTTAATTAAAGGGAAAAAAATACTTGGATTTCTTAAATCTAACATAAGCTACCACATGTTTTGGACTCCATGTTTAAGAATCTTTGCCAGCGTGACTGGCGACAGCGACTTGCATGAATTACAGTTCCAAATTTCTGAAAAGCATAAGCTGCCCATCCCCAAATTGAGTAACAAAAAATGGAAAAGCTATGTGAATTCCACAGGGCTGTATATAAATGTGAAATGTTTAAATCCATGGAAGAATTTATTTTGTTTACATTTATAAAGTATTAAATGTTCCATTCCTGTACCTAAAGATCCCACATTTTTGTCATCGTTCCTCTCTCTTTTTCTAGCCCCGGGGAAGTCCCCTTCCATTGATAGAAGGCCCCAAAATACAAGGAGTCACCATTGAAGAATGTGTGATCACCCCAAGTACTGATCTAAGGTTTCAACCTGGATTTAAATCAAAGAAAGGACTCCATTATCTGAGGAACCACTGGCTTTTAATAGGTACCAGAAAGGCTTTTTCTACATTATACTGCCCTCTGGTGAACACAAAGGAAAATTAAAATAAGTATTACATTCTTGAAGCATACTGTGTCCAAGTAAATCCAACTGCGTTTCCATTTAATTTCTGATGGATTTTTAATAAACAAGAGATGGAAAAATAATAAAATTCTCTTTTTTATGAATCTACTAACAATAATGCACAAAAAAGCAGGTTCGTAGAAGCCAGTCAATTGCTACCATATTATACTTGGTTTAATTTAAAGTTTTAAAGAAAGTTCTCTATGTTTCTGGCTTTTGCAAAATATATATTAGGAAGGGGAACTTGGAAGGGGAAAAGTCATTTTAAATATAAGAAAGTTATTATGAAGTACAAAAAGAATTTTCCAGAGTTACATCTGAGGTCCTGACTTGTTGAGTTCATTCGCTATCAGTAAGTTGAAACCCAGAACTGAAGCTTTAATGAACTAGCAATGTGATTCTTTTCAGATCCTGGGTATTAACGTAAAAGGATACAATATGCAACTATTCCACAGAGGTATTCCACAACAGAATTCAAAGCAGGTTGCAGGAATTGGGTTTGTCTATAGTGAAAAAAAGGACTAGGGATGACATCAGTGGTGGGATTCAGCCAGTTCGCACCACTTCGGGAGAACCAGTTGTTAACTTTCTGAGCAGTTTGGCAAACTGGTTGTTGGAAGAAATCATTAGGGCAGAGAACCGGTTGTTAAATTACTTGAATCCCACCACTGGATGACATAACATAACATCAGAGTTGGAAGGGACCTTGGAGGCCTTCTAGTCCAACCCCCTGCCCAGGCAGGAAACCCTATACCATCTCAGTCAGATGGTTATCCAACATTTTCTTAAAAATTTCCAGTGTTGGAGCATTCACAACTTCTGAAGGCAAGTCGTTCCACTTATTAATTGTTCTAACTGTCAGGAAATTTCTCCTTAGTTCTAAGTTGCTTCTTTCTTTGACCAGTTTCCACCCATTGCTTCTTGTTCTACCCTCAGGTGCTTTGGTGAACAGCCTGACTCCCTCTTCTTTGTGGCAGCCCCTAAGATATTGGAACACAGCTATCATGTCTCCCCTAGTCCTTCTTTTTGTTAAACTAGACATACCCAGTTCCTGCAACCGTTCTTCATATGTTTTATCCTCCAGTCCCCTAATCATCATGATAGCAGTGTTCCAATATCTAAGGGGTTAGCACAAAGAAGAGGGGGTCAACCTATTTTCCAAAGCACCAGAAGACAGGACAAGAAGAGTGGGTGGAAAGTAATCAAGGAGAGAAGCAACTAGAACTAAGGAGAAATTTCCTGACAGTGAGAAAAATAAACCAGTGAAACGGATTGCCTTCAGAAGTTGTGGCTGCTCCAACACTGGAGGTTTTTAAGAAGAGATTTCTCTGAAATGCTATAGGGTTTCCTTTCTGAGCAGGGTTTCTGAGACCTCCAAGGTGCTTTTCAACTCTGTCATTCTGTTATGTTTTCTCTTTTAAGTGAGATTGGGTAATCTCTTAGACTGGTGTAAAGAACTTTTGGCTCTGGATATTTGCAGAACTAAAACTCCAGGCATTCCTAGCCAGCCTGGCCAATGAGAAGGAATTCTCGGGAAGGGATGACAACCAACCTCTGGAGCCATATAGATTCCAGTCCTAGAAGGCAACCTTATGAGTGACTGCTACTATGATAGTTGAATGGCACCTCAGACACAACCAGCTTTGGGAACAAATAACAGAGAAGGACAGTTATTGGCTTCCTGTCTTGTTTGCAATGTTCCAAGAAATTGGAAATTGAATTCTGAGTTAAATTAACCTTTGATCATCTAACTGGGACTGTTCATATTTTCGAGCCATTTAAATGAAAGTATACTGTGTGAAACTGTTTCGTGGACATTTTTTTTTCCTTTGGGAATAACAGAAACCATGTTCCTATTTGAAGGGCATCATGAGACTCCATTATCAGCCTCAACCAGGATCCTGGAGAAATTTCCAAGCAACTTGCCGAAACGTCAGGAAAATGTAATCCCAGCAGATTCAGACAAAAAGGTTTTTGAAGAGGTTTGTTTGGTTTTTTTTAAAAAACCCAGTTAACAAATTTACTAGAGAATATTCCACTTCTGTAAAATAAATGTACATAAATGGAAGTAAATATAATAAAGATCTTAGATGCAATTCCTTGCAGATTACAGGTAGGCTTCCTTAACAGCCTTTCTTAAATAGATTCAACCATCAAATATTGTCAGTACATTTCCCCAAGCAAATATATTATTAATGTATTGTTTTTCAGGAGCCTATGTTATTCTTAAAGGCCAAACAGCCTTTTCAAATTGGCTTACTTGCAAAATAAAAATAAACACAAATATCAAATAATATATCTCCAGAATTCCACAAAACTATCTAAAATCAGCAATAAAGAACTAGAGTTAAAAATCCTACTTAGAGATCAGTTAGAAACCCTAACCATTCAAATTAACCTTAAAAGCAGATGTGAACAGCGGGGGGGGGGTTGACACACATTTTAATATGCCATATATACCGGTGATACAACAATCGATTCCAGCACGATGGATTCCCCATTTAAAAGTGTGTGAATAGGCCCTACTGATGACCTTAAGATTAAAATCATTCCTCAGATTACCTCAAATGGTTTGGCCATTACCTTGCCACTAAGGAGCTAATTCCCAATGATATCTTCTTTCTACACAACAACAGTGCATTCAAAATGGAATCATTGCATTTCATTTGCTAGGAGATGCACAGGAAGAGTTTGCAGCTCTGTTGGCTGGAATCAGTAATTTTATAGGTCTTGCAGAGGAACAGGAGACCGAGGGTGTGGGTGGGCTTGCTGCGTAACATGGTAAGGACCCCAGCTATATATTCAAAGGTTAGGAGCCCTGCAGAAGATAAATTAAGCATGCCTGATCTCTGGATGAGAGTTCACTGAAGGCCCTCTATGCAAGAGTGAAATGTCCAATATTGATTGAGAAATATTGGTAGCCTCCCTTTGAATGTAGACTGATAAAACAGATCAACTACGAGGAGTTGGCTACTTTCTACGTTGAATTTAGAATTTAAACCCCCCCCCAATAAATCTAAAATGTGAAACTGTCAACATTAAACCTGATCTTTGAAAGCTATATATAGTATATTTTTTGCTGGGGCCAGTTTTCATTCCCTCTTAGCAAGGCTGAAAATTGTATCTTTGCATTATTTTTTTCTAATGGTTCAAAAAACAAATCTAAGCTGTCGTAGCAGAGAGGGGATCATTCAAATTGATGCAGTTCTTGCTTCTTAGGCAATTAATATGGCTGGCAGTCCCGGGAAGAATTTGCCGCACCCTGTTCCAGAGAATGCGGCCGAGACCACCAGCCAAGCTACAACCCGACCAGAGGCTCCGGTTGATTCCATCCTGAAGGACTTTGCCACTGTTCTCTTGAGCACTTTCCTGCTTGTTGGCTGGGTAGCCTTTGTTATTACCTACCCCATGGTATGTGTGTAGCCATCACTTTAAAGCAATGTTCATGCTCAAATTATATTCTATGAACTCTTGAGCCAGGGATGTCTTAATAATATAACAATTTTTTTTGTTTTTTTTTTTTGTTTACATTTATACCCCGCCCTTCTCCGAAGACTCAGGGCGGCTTACAGTGTATAGGGCAATAGTCTCATTCCATTTGTATATTTTTACAAAGTCAACTTATTGCCCCCCCAACAATCTGGGTCCTCATTTTACCTACCTTATAAAGGATGGAAGGCTGAGTCAACCTTGGGCCGGGCTTGAACCTGCAGTAATTGCAGGCTTTGTGTTCTTAATAACAGGCCTTACCAGCCTGAGCTATCCGGCCCTTTTTCAACAATAGTGAATGGTTGGGCATGGATAAGGAGGTATAGACATGTTCAGTTTTTTTTTGACAAGGAAGCCTTTTAGGCATCCCAGGTCACTCAATTTCTGCTTTCTGTGTGAAAAGTAAAATAAATAATCAAAAGAAGAAACTCTTACTTTGGATTTGCCAAGAATTTTCCACATCACTGAAAACATATGAAATCAGATTTCTATGCAGTTAGGCATTGTGGTGTAGAAATTAAAGCCAACATTGATATAGTTAACCCTTACATAGTATACTCCTGTCTCAATGAATGTGATATTTTTGAGTCTTTTCAGAAGCTTTCCTCAGAGCAATACTTCTTCATATTACAGTTCCCAGAATTAACAAAGTATGAAATTGAAAGCATAAGGAAAGAGAGGGGTTTATGAGTTCATTTCAGCTCATTCATCTTGCTTATGGTTACTTTTTTAAAAATTCTTTTAAGAGCATGCACCATCAGCAACAACGCCAGCACCAGCAGTTCCAGAAACAGATCGAAGAGAAGCTGCAGTTGTTGAAGCAGCAGCCTTTCAGACCTGCCATAGACCTTCCTCCTGAGGCAGAAGCTCTGGAGGGTCCTTGTGTCAAGCAAGATGGCTCAGCCGCCAGCTCACCGAATACATCACCCAAGACATCAAACCACTCTGCCTACTCCAACCTCTCTGCCTCTGACGTTGGAAGCTGCCTTTCTACCGAACCAGAAGGAGGTGTTAAAACTCAACTTTTTTTTTTTTTTACAATTTTATTTCACTATTTTTAAATTTCGGCCAATTGAATTAGATTTTTAAAGATTTATTTTGTTTTTTAACTTTTGTGTAATTATTTTATTTTGGCTGTAAACCGCCCTGAGTCTTTGGAGAAGGGCGGTATAGAAATATAAATTTATATATATATATATATTTCCCCCAGTGGGGTTAGGATTAATGATATTTCCCATCAGGTCTAATGGGTCAGAGTTGAAGGCTTGGCTACCGTAGCTGTGATATTTTTTAAGTTCAGGTTTGTGTTAATGTGATGTAATCTGATTTTTAAACACTAGATCAGGGGTCTCCAACCTTGGCAACTTTAAGCTTTGCTGGCTGGGAAATTCTGGGAGTTGAAGTTCTCCAGGCTTAAAGTTGCCAAGCTTGGAGACCCCTGCACTAGATGAAAACCTCATACAATTGTCCACTAAACCAGTGTGCGTAAAGAGTTTTCTCTAGCACAGGTCTTCCTCCATTCAATGTTTCCCATCCTTATATAAACATTTCAGGAACTGCTATCTTTAGGGTTGAAGGGTTGGAAAGCTTTCATCAGCAATGCTTTCTGGATTGAATTTCAGTCCCCACAATTGTTAGCAATCATACCTAATAGCCATGCTGATTAGGCATCACAAGAACTGAAATCCAACACCTCTAGACTAAACCAGGTTAGGGAAGTTACAGTATGTTGCAGCATGGCAAGTTAACAAAATCTTAGGTCCATGAGCTGCCCATATACCAGAGGTGGGTTTCAGCAGGTTCTGACCAGTTCTGGAGAACTGGCAGCAGAAATTTTGAATAGTTCAAAGAACCAGCAAATACCACCTCTGACTGGCCCTGCCCCCATCTATTCTCTGCCTTCCAAGTCCCAGCTGATCGGGAGGAAATGGGGATTTTGTAGCAAACTTCCCCTAAAGTAGGGAGGGAATGGAGATTTTACGGTATCCTTCCCCTGTCACGCCCACCAAGCCATGCCACACCCAACAAGCCACACCCACAGAACCAGTAGTAAAAATTTTTGAAACCCACCACTGCCGTATACCTTATTGATACCACTTTAGTATTTGTTTTCTTTAGTATATTTGAATTGCCATTGTCACCTTTGAAGTCTTGACTGCCTCAGAAGAAACGTCTTAATTCCTTTTAATACTTTTATTTTGACTTTTGGAGTTGATACTTTAAACAGCTACGGAAAAATGTAATGCGTGGTTCTTTTTCTTCCTGTTTCTTTCATGGCTTTTCAGATGGAAACTCAGGCACTATTGTCGTTGGAAAGATTTCATTCAATCCAAAGGATGTCCTTGGACATGGAGCCGAGGGGACAATTGTTTATAGGTAAAAGACATATTTTCAGGAAATATTTCATAATCTAGTGTTTCACTGATGCATTTGTAACAAATTAATATAACCAAACAAATGTCTCTGCAGCTCTGTACAGGTAGTCCTGAACTTATGACCGGTCATTTAATGACTGTTTTCAAGTTACGACACATTTTAAGAGAAGTTACTTAGGACCCACTCTCAAAAGTTACAACTGCCCTCCCCTGCAGTCATGTGGTTGCATTTTGCGTGCTTGACAGCCAATTCCCATTTATGATCAGTTCGCAGCCTTCCGCAGCCAGATGATCCCACTTTGCGATTGGCTTTTACCGTTTTCCAGCAATGCCAATAGGCTGCATTTGTTTAACAATCACGATTCGCTTAAGAACAGCATATTTCACTCAATAACCATGGTAATTTGCTTAGGACCATTGTAAAAACAGTAGTAAAGTCAAGTCTGCTCACATAGTACCTTGACTTACAACTGCAATGACTTGTAACAAAATCCAAGGCTCCATTGTTGTAAGTCAAGGACTACCTGTATATTGTTGAGAGAGACCAGCCTTTCTTAAATTTTCCTTCATAGCATAAAATCCGTGTTGATCTCACTTTTTACTAATTGTAAGAACAGAAGTCTAGGCCAGCAGCCCCCAAACCTTTGGGCACCTGGGACCAGTTCTGTGGAGGGTAGCTTTTCCAAGGACTGGAGGGAGGGCCTGGTTTTGCATACTGCCTGGATCTTGCATGTGCGCGGATGGGGATTCACTTGCTAATGAGTCCTGGTTCCTAGCAGGCTGTGGACCAGTGCTGGTCCATGGCCTGGGATTGGGGACCCCTGCTTTAGGCCATCAAATGTGGCTCAGTTTAAGAACTTAAAGTATGGCTGAGTAGCCTCCAACTCAAGAGAACCTGTCCACCATCACTTCCCTGGGTTACTAATCCCACAGTCCAGCTGCTTTTCCTAATGCTCAGTCAGAATCTGAATTTTTCATGATGTTTCTTCAGGTACTTGAAAAGTGCTACTAAATGAATGCAGTTGCTCTGATCTTCTGTGCCTTTTAGGGATGCTATGAAATTATATGTGGATGATGCAATCTGCCTTTCCTGTTCATTCGATCTTAGGAGGGACTCAGGTGGCATCACTGACAGTTTATTGTAGCCCTGACAGATTTTTCACTGCCTTTCCCATCATGTTTCCTTAGCAGAAAGGTTCTTCCAGAGACCAAGAACCAAGTTTTACATTGTGATTTTATACTAGGAACTTTGCACAGTGCACCTCTCTTGCTACCCATGCCACTTTTTTACCTTCAGGTTAGAAAAATACACTATCCTGTGGCAGGGTCCTCTTTGCAATACTATAAAGAACAAACATACACATACCCAATAAATGTATCCACAGCCTAGAATATTCTTTCTAAACCAGATTTAAAATCTCTTGAAATACCGTTGTAAGCTTCTTAACACCATATTCAAGGTGAGATCCTAATTGACTGCATGGATGAAGGTTAAGTCATTGCCCCCTTGTATGTTGGAATATTCACAGGGGCACGTTTGACAACAGAGATGTTGCTGTGAAGAGAATTCTCCCCGAATGTTTCAGCTTTGCTGACCGGGAGGTTCAGCTGCTGCGTGAATCTGATGAACACCCTAATGTAATCCGCTATTTCTGCACAGAGAGGGACCGCCAGTTCCAATACATTGCTCTGGAACTCTGTGCTGCCACTTTACAGGAGGTAAACCTGAATTATATATCATTTGTATATTGTTGTTGTTGTTGTTGAACAAATTTATATGGCTGACCAACTCACACACAGGTGACTCCAGTCAGCTTATGTCATTAAAATCCACCACATAAAAACATCTTGACCCTCCCCTTTGCTTTCAGATTCAAATCCAGTCTGCTGGTGAAACTCGCCACCCGCTTATCCTCGTTGACTGAACATCTGTGGAGATTCTCGGTCATCTAGGTCAGGGGTCTCCAACCTTGGCAACTTTAAGCCTGGAGGACTTCAATTCCCAGAATTCCCCAGCCAGCAAAGCAGCAAAGCAAAGCTGGCTGGGGAATTCTGGGAGTTGAAGTCCTCCAGACTTAAAGTTGCCAAGGTTGGAGAGCCCTGATCTAGGTTATCTCAAACTGCTTTCTCAAGAGACAGCTGGACTTCCTTTGTTTTTCCTTGAAGACATTTTGCTTCTCATCCAAGAAACTCCAGAACTGAAGAAGCTTCTTGGATGAGACAGAACTGAAAAAGCTTCTTGGATGAGAAGCAAAACATCTTCAAGGAAAAACAAAGAAAGCCCAGTTGCCTCTTGAGAAAGCAGCTTTGGGACTTTGACTGAATGTACCAACCAAAACAAATCCCATTGCACCCCCAAGCTGTCTCTTCCTCTGGTATCTGTAGGTAGCAGATACAATTCTGGGCTTTTTCCCCCTTTGCATCCCATTCACCAGGAATCTTTCTGGCTCTCCTTTAATTTGAAGGCTTTGCCTCTTATTTCTCTTGCTCCCAAGTAAACTTTGTATATTTCTTCCTTTAAAGTCTTCCCTTAAAAATTCCTAGGTCCCTTGTCTCCTTAGACTACCTCTTCTTCCTTTTGCCCATACCTCCAGGCTGATCTTCTCCTACTTCTCTTCTCCTGTCTCCCTTTGGACATCTCTCTATGTCCAATCTGCTGTTACCTGGTGGAATCCCTGAATTTACAGCCCCACAAGAGAATCTTGTTTCTTCCATTTTTTACTCCTTCCAATTAGAGGGCTCTGTAACTCAGTTTTTCATATCCAAACGTTTCAGGGCAAGCTCCAACCTGTTTACACCATTCATTTCCCAATTCTACTGCTACTTTCTGAGTTATACGCTTCATGGGAATTGTAGTCCCAAATACCAGATGGTCATTTCGTTACCTCTCCTACAGAAGTCTACGGAGATTCTCAACCATCCAGGTCATGGTTGCCTCAAAAGGTGCTTTTCCAAAAAGCAATTAGATTTTCTTTGTTTTTTCCATGAAAAAAAACAACCCTCTTCCTTCTCATCCTAGAAGCTTTTTCAGTTCTGACTGAATGGTTCAGTTCAATCAGAGATGAAGAAGGTTCTTGGATGAGAGATGAAATGTTTTCACGGAAAAAAACCCAAGAAAGTCCAGTTGCCTTTTGGAAAAGCACCTTTGGGCTCTCCTGCAGAAGTTACAGAGCCCAGTGGCATGCATGTTTACCCAGAAACAAATGGCTGCTTAGTCTGCTTTTTAGAGAGACTAGAGAGCATTGCAACGTTAATCTCGTTCTGATTTTGTGTATGTGTACTTTTAGTATGTGGAACAGAAGGACTTTGCTCATCATGACTTGCAGCCAATCACCCTCTTACAGCAGACCATGTCTGGTATGGCTTATCTTCACTCTCTCAATATAGGTAAGAAGACCTTTTATTTTAACAGGCAGCTCTCTCGCTCCCTCTTTTGAGGGAAGGATTAGAGACTTAGTTTTGGATGTCAGGATAGTATTTTTCAGAAAATTGAGGAACCTTCTGAGGTTGTGAGATGGAAAATAAACAAATTAAGGCCAGAGCTACTGTTTTATGTAACGGCAACATTATAAATATGGCTGGAAGTTGATGAGAAGATGAGAAGTCAGCAATACAAAGGTAGGATAAAAATCTAGGAATTAAATATATGAGGGAAAACTAAAAAGCATCTTTTTTGGTGAGCTTTGTACCCCATGAAGTATAGGGTTGACTTTCTTCTCTAAGAAGAAAATGGGAAAGGCGCATGTTATTAAAAGAAGGTCATTTCTGCAATAGTGGCTTTATATCGTCACAACAATGGCTAGGGATTGCTACAAAGAAGCTGTTGTGTAGCATCCCTTAGCCATCATCATAAGAATATAAAACCTATACTTGGGACTCTTGTGGTGGCACCACAGCAGTTCGATGATGACAGATGATGCCATAAATCACCAGTATGGGAATAACCCAGGTTTATAATTAGATTGGTTTTTGAGAGGAGATCAGCATCTTGAAGCAGTAAGTTGGCTATTTTCTTATTCGGGGTCTTCCTTATGCCTTCCTTTCAGTCCACAGGGACCTGAAGCCCCACAACATCCTCATCTCTATGCCGAACGCCCATGGCAAGGTAAAAGCCATGATTTCCGACTTTGGCCTCTGCAAGAAGCTTGCAGTCGGCAGGCACAGTTTTAGCCGCCGGTCTGGAGTCCCAGGCACCGAAGGTTGGATTGCTCCGGAGATACTGAGCGAGGACAGCAAAGAGAATCCGGTAAGCCAGAAGCATTTTGCTCGTTTGCTTTGAATCTTTTTTTTTTGCTAGGGTTTCCTTGAACGATGATTTGAAACAAGGCACATATTTATGCAATGGCCTCTTTTTTCTTTCTCTTGCATGAAGAAGTTGAGAAGCAGGGTAGGATATCCTGCAGAAGTTTGAAAGTGTTTACCTGTGGGACAAAGTTTTCCTTCCTAACGAGAAAGAAAGATCTGATCCGTCTTTAAGATAAAGTCAATCTTTAATAAGGTCCTAGACCAGCTTAGCTCTCTTTAGATAAGTGTGGATTTTGGAACTCAGTCAGAAATTCCTTTTGGAGTGAAGAACACTTCCAGGGGCAAGGAAGGAACGTTTCCAATCCCTCCTTGGTCAGTTGGGAGAGTCAAGTCATCAGCAATCTGATCTTGTTTTCAGTTTCAGTAAAATGCTGTAAACAGTGGAGAATAATAGTATTTGTAATTGCTGGATTTTTAAAATAATATTTTACAGTTCCAGCTCTGTTGTCTTTTTCAAAGTTCGAAGTCTTTCAAACCCACTTAGGTTCTATAGATTTTAATTTTAGAGTAAATTAATGCATTGAAATCAAAGGCAACTGTTCTCATCCCTAATGCAGCATTCAAGGAGGAGTAACTGTTAACATTATTAGATAAACCTTTCAATTTAAGAAAGCACCATACTATGATTTGATTTGATTTGATTTGATTTAAACTAAATCTATTTATTTCCTTTGTGTAGAGTTGTATCACGTCTAGAGCTGCACGATGAGAAATAATATATGTTTTAATGCTGGGGAAAGAGAATGTTTCAGATGTGTTTTGAACAAAAAATAAGGGAACACACTTAGAAAGGTAGTTTATGAAAAAGGGATAAAAATTAAGGCATTCAAGAAAGCCCCCTTGTGTCAAAAAACATGTACTGCCAATGCAAGAATATCATATATTATTTTGAAATAAATATAGATTTAATTTTTTATTATTTATTATGTATTCAGCTAAATGCAAGATTTGCCTTGTGCAATACAACCTCTGTATTCACAGGTTCTGTAAATTATATTTAACCCTACTATCTTTAGAATTTTAGTAAGGTATTATAAATAATCCTGTTGAAATTTTCATATTTTTTATATCTTAGAAATTTATCTTTCTTTAATATGGCCAACTTTCATTCATTCATTCATTCAATCAATCACTGGATTGTTAAGGCTGTTCAACTCCCAAAAGCTGCTCAGTGGTTTATAATCTTGTTAAAGATGCTGCATAGTAATATTTTTTGAAAATGGTTCTCTTGCAGACCCACACGGTGGATATTTTTTCAGCTGGTTGTGTTTTCTACTACGTGATATCAGAAGGCAACCATCCGTTTGGCAAATCCCTGCAGCGGCAAGCCAATATTTTACTGGGCGCATACAGTCTGGATTTCCTAAATCTGGAGATCCATGGTAAGCAGGCTAGGATTCAGTTGTTAATGATGATGATGGTGTTTGTGGCATGCATACCTCCATATGTCCAGCATAGGTGTTGAGGCTACATGTGAAAACTGATGGTTGAGTTGGGGTTATATTTTGTACTGAAGAATTTTTTGTGTGTATTATATGTATGCAAGGAGTGATAGAATCTCACTGATTTCTGTAGAGGGCGGCTGAATTCAACAGTGAATTTTTTTGCATCTTAACTTGATTTCTTCAAAGTTATAATTGATTGTTCAGTCAGCCAAATATTTAGACTGGATTTGGCATGTTGTCTGCCAATGACAATCCATCCAGACTATATGTAAATTGGTTTTTCACCTTTTCCAGTTCTTCAAAACCATTTTATCAATCGGAAGTTAAGTCTTTTGTACCTCTGCTTTTCCTTTTATTTCCTTCTGTTCTTCTGGAAGGATGTTATTTTTTCTAAGTAATATTGGATGTTGTTCATTATTATGCCTGTACATAATACAAGCATAATAGTGAACAACTATTTTAAACAGTGTATCACTGTCAAACTCGCGGTCCACAGACCGGATGCGTCATGCACTGGCCACGCCCACGCCCGGTTTAGCGAAAGGGAAAAAAGTCGTGATATGTCACATGATAACATGACAATGCGAGTTTGACATCCCTGGTGTACATTTAAACATTGTAGTTAAGCACGTTATTGACCTGTCATCTTCTGGTTTTGCCCCTTTTGCTGGGTCTTTTTGAATCAGATAAGCTTTGCCACTTATTTACCTGTCACTGATGTTTCCTTTATGCAATGCTTCATTAAGCTGTTTAGCTGTAATTGGATGTAATTGGCTTTTGCCTCCAATAACTAATCAGTTATTGGAGGCAAAAGCCATGTAGTTGATCATATCCAGGAGATATCCATTTTTTAATTCTTTTAACTCAATTTTTAACCATTTATGCTGTTATTATTACAGTAGTTCTTCCATTTGATTTTTACTAAATTGATCTTCAAATTCTCTTACCCATCCAGCATTTTTATTATAATCTTTCTGACTTTCCTATAGATCTTTCCACAACTGGATTGTTTCTTTTTTGTTTGGTTTTCCATTTTCGGAATTGCTAACTGCCATTTATTCTTTGGTAGATTGAGATTCTCTGGTCTGATTGAGATGGGAGATTTTGTTTAAATTGGATGATTCATGCCTCATAACATTCAATATTCCCTATAATTGCTATTATTTGTTGCTTTATGATTTCTAAAGTTTTTTTCAATTTTTCTGGCACTAAACCAATTTTTTTTTTAAATTAGGCTTATCCTAATTCTTAGATTATTCCTTTTTTTGATCTTTCATGTTCTTTAAATTACTCATATCGGAATCTAATTTTTTATCTTGTCCTCCAGTCTAATTTTCCACTTTGGGGATGATGATGATGGCTCCTAAACAGTGAACTACAGCAATCCAATCCAATGTAATCTAGTGCATTTTATTTATTTATTTATTAAATTTATGGGCCATCCATCTCACTCTGAAAAGTGACTCTGGGTGCATTGTGCAATTCCCACCCAAAGTGGATTGGATTACATTCGGATTATAAAGCAAACTATACTTTGGTTTACTGATTAAATTTACTTAAATTTACTTAAATTAAATTAAATTTACAGTAAATTAAGTTTACTGATTAATTTACTGATTAGTAGCATTCTGAACTAAGCAACTCTGACAGTGCCATCAACTTTTCCTGCAGGAGCAGTTAACAAAACACAGGATCTATCCATATATTATCCAGATCAGCCATAGAAGGAACCTATTGTTTTTGTGGTGGTCTTTCTTCTTTCTTTCTTTCTTTCTTTCTTTCTTTCTTTCTTTCTTTCTTTCTTTCTTTCTTTCTTTCTTTCTCTCTCTCTCTCTCTCTCTCTCTCTCTCTCTCTCTTTCCTTCCTTCCTTCCTTCCTTCCTTCCTTCCTTCCTTCCTTCCTTCCTTCCTTCCTTCCTTTCTTTCTGGCACTGGGATTGTAGATTTTGGCTTCCTATCTCCTAAGGGAGAAAAATACTAGCTCTGTAAAAAGGCTCTGAAGGTTCCAATTTGTTTTCATTTTTCCCCCCACAGAGGACATTGTTGCCCGTGACTTGATAGAGCAAATGATAAATATGGATCCTCAAAAACGACCTTCGGCTAATTGTGTCCTGAAGCATCCTTTTTTCTGGAGCTTAGAGAAACAGCTTCAATTTTTCCAGGTTGGTTGTGATTTTTTTCTGTGAACTATTTGACTTTGCATGCTATAAATCTGAACTACATTGTACTCAGAAATACAGAAATTTTAATAGCAATTGGGACCGGGATTGCCATTGCTAAGTGATGCGGTCATAAAACAGGATGTCATCTGAAGGCATTGCTTAGCAACGACAATCCTAGCAGCCCCAGTTGACTTGAGTGGCATGGGTCATGCAGTGAGAATCCCAGGTAAGTAGTGAAAGCAACCACAGCATCTTTTTCTTTTGCCCGTTGGAGAAGCTTTTGAGCTGGAGCCAAACTTGATGGGCTATAAATGTCTGATATTAATTGCAGGATGTGAGTGACCGGATAGAAAAAGAATCTCTAGATGGTCCAATAGTGAAGGAGCTGGAGAGAGCAGGAAGAGCTGTGGTGAAGATGGACTGGAGAGAGCACATAACCGTCCCGCTTCAGACAGGTTCGACTTTATTTTCCTTATTTACTGTATATTGTTTTACTCATCTCGAAAGCAAGAATCAAAAAATAGCGCTAGTTAGTTCTAAAAGTCTTAATTTGAATATTTCTTTGCAGACCTTCGAAAATTCCGGTCCTATAAAGGGGGCTCAGTAAGAGATCTCTTGCGGGCAATGAGGAACAAGGTATGTGTGTTTTGAGATTGCTGATTGTTTCTCAGATGCTCACCTCCGGCTTCTAAATATGGAGAGTCATGCTGAGATGCTGATTCATTGTCACAGCTGCCTCTCATATTCACAGCAATTGCAATTTTGCAGTTACTATGCAGTTAAATCCAGAAACAATTCTGATCATGAGCTTTCTAAAATTTGTGTTTGAATAGAGTGGGGCTAAATAAATAAGCTGCAGAAGACTGATTAATTAAAACCGGATCCCCAACCCACTGGTCGCAGCCCAGTCCTGGGCCATGGCCTGTTGGGAACCAGACCATGGAAGCGGCGGGCGAGCACACACGCAAAGCTCCATGTGTGTGAGTAGTGCGTACCTACCACTTTGCAAATGGAGCTGCATGGGCACTCGCCTGCCATTTCCACAGTCTGGTTCCCAACAAGCCATGGCCCAGGACTGGGCTGCGGGTTGGGGGTAGTGGATTAATTAATTAATTAATTAATTAATTAATTAATTAATCATTCTTCTACAGCTTATTTATTTAGCCCTGCTCTATTCAGACACAAATTTTAGAAAGCATATGATCAGAAATTGTTCCTGGATTCTCTCCCCCCACCAGTCCACATAGCCAGAAAGGTTGGGGACTACTGGATTAAAAGAACTTCCAACACTGAATGTCAATATGAAAGGCAATTCCCTGAAGTGACCATTAGAACAGCTCTAGAAGAAGAGGATTAAGTACAAGTAGTGCTTACTTAATGACTGGTCGCTTAGTGACCATTCCAAGTTGCAATGGACCTCTCCAGAGCTACTTTCAACCTGTTTTTGAAGTTCCGATAGCTGCACGCACAGTCGCACACACGCACGCACACACACACAGACACACACACACATATTGATTGCATTTTGGACATTTGGGAACCAACTTGCATTTGCAGCCATTTGCAGTCACATGACCATGATTTTTGGCATGTTTGGGCAGTTTTCGTCACTGACTTCCAGTTTTCAGCAAAAACACCCATTAGGGAAAAGAGACTTGCTTAATGACCGCCACATTGCTTCATAGCATTTGCTTAGCAAACACTACAAAAAAGATCAGAGAATCGGGCATGGTCACATGGTGATCCACCTAATGACCGCCATGACATAGGACTATATTTCTGAGTTCAGTTAGGGTCGTAAGTTAAGGACTACCTGTATTGTTTCCTGATCAGTTTTCCCCCATTCTGCTATTTGTGACAATGGAGAAAACATTTATCTTTTACTTAGCAGGGTAAATAGCAGTTGCAAACATCTAATTTAAATCATAAAAATGACAGTGGACAAAAAAATTAAAAAAAATAAAGGCTTGTTTTTCCAGTAAAAGATCAAGTAGAGCTGCGTTTCTTAAAAAAAAAATATCTCAGGAAAATCAAAGGTTTCTCTTATCTTGGATACGCTGATCTGATGAAAATGCTCGACATAGTAATGCAGGCAGGCAAATGACAACATTTTAAAAATGTGGATTTCTTATCAATGTAAGTGAGCACACGCCTACCCTTGCCCTTTTCTTCCTCTTCTTACAGAAACATCACTATCGAGAACTGCCACCAGAGGTACAGGAGACCCTGGGATCCGTCCCAGATGATTTTGTGGCCTACTTTACGTCGCGTTTTCCTCATCTCCTGCTGCACACTTACAACGCGATGCGCATCTGCTGCCTGGAAAGACTGTTCCAGCCTTACTACATGCAGAACTCAGGCAGGCAGGTGTTTCTGGGAGATGCTGTTTGACGGTTGGAGGTTGTCTTGCACATTAAAGGGCCGAGGCATTCAGCCTGCCTTAGCAGGGTGACTTGACAGACTGCAAAAGAGTGAACCAAATCCAAAGCAAACTCTTTTGAGACACGGAGGTCTCAAAGGTGCCTTGTACTCTGCCTGCTCTGACTCAGGAAGAAAATTCCAGGTTGAATTTGAAGCGAAGGGAGACGGGACGGTACCAGGATCCAGGTTTCTAAAGCAGGAGCAGTCCAAGGGAGTTCCCAAGAGGAAAAAAAAAACACGAGGTGGGGTATTTCCCTATCTCACTTGTGGTTTCAAAGAGACCCCTGTCGTGTAGGGTCTTGTAATACTGGCATTCAGGCCTTTTTACTGCACAGAATGGTTTTGTTTTTGTTTTGTTTTGTTTTGATTTTTTTAAAAAGGATTGAAACGATAACATTGCCAAGCACCTTTTGGATCTCAGGAAGAGAATCCTTTTACCTGTAGCATGCTGTCTCTGTACCACTGCCAGCTTATGTACTTGAAGCAGATAGAGAATAATTTGGAAAGGGCATATGGGGTAGATCAAACATGCCTGATCCAATACAGACATGTGCCCACCTCCCACCCCCCACCCTCCATCCCTGTCTCGGTCTCCAATTATATTTGCGCAGATCTCAACTTGTCCTTGAAATCACAAACACGTACAATTTCTGTACAGAGCTACTAGCTTGCAGATATGGAATCATAATGTTAAACTCTACATAGCTGGAGAAAATTATTGTTCCAATGCTATTTCAGGTTTCTTTTCAAGAATGTGAATAGTTAGCTGTGTAATTGAAGCGCAAGAATTGACAGAAGTGCTTTATTCCGTTTGTCGGATTAAGACGGTAACTCTGTACTCTTCCCGGGAGCGCTACTGAATTCAGTGGGGCTTGTTTCTGAATAGACAAGTATAAGATTGCACTGTAAGATGTTCGCCCAAATGAACAGTTAGTAGGAGAAAAAAGCTTTGGGTGTAAATTACCCTTTAAAAAGTATAGGGAAAACAGGCACATGGTTACCGGGGGTCTTGCTAGATCATTCAAACCCAGTTTTCTTTACGCACAGACTCTTGTGGGAAGCTAAATGGATGGATTTGCTTCCCATGCTGAAGGTTGTGGTTTTCCTTTCCAGTATCTTTAAAACTAGGGTGTGTGCAGAACAAATAAGAATCCCCAACGGCGTGCTCCAAAGTTGACCTATTTGTAATGCTCTTTTACAAAATATTTATTTTGTGTATTTATATTTATTTAATTTTTATCACAAGTTAGTACCGCATTGAAAATGGTACAGGTGAAACATGCCAAATTGCTCTTTTTCTAATAAAAACAAAGCCCTCTTCAGGGTAGTAATTGATTTAAAAAAATAAAATAAACATGAAGAAGGAAATCCATAGAAAACATCTTTTCCATTGACTTGTTCATTTTCGTTCAATCTGGATAAAAATGTTTTTTAAGATGAGGGCTTTAATCTACATTCCTGTGCTTGTTGTGAGTCTTAAATTAGTAAATTATTAATGGCTAATTATGTGATCGGGCATTAATATGGGGACTTGGTTTCTGCTTTGTCTTTTGTCCTGTTTATTTAGGGCTTTATATTACAGGGAGTTCCCCCCCCCTAGTTTTAGGATACACAATGAATATTAAGGTAAGATATCCAAAGAGAAACATTACAGGATTTCAAAGCTTGAAAATAATGATAGTCTTAAGCTAACTTAATTGAAATCATATTTTTGTAGTTCTATTTGTACAGGACTTTTATATTTCTTCTGAGTAAGAGCTTCACACAAATCAAGAATAAAAGTAGATTTTTGAAATAGTTGTATTTTCTCCTTTATTTCAAGTTTCTGTGCACAGCTTCCTTTTCATCTGAATGGAGGCTTGGAAGCCTTTTACCCGCTACACTTTTGTAGTCCCTCCATATTACTAAGAATGAAAAACATTCTTATCTACATAGCCTTTGCAAACCAAAGTCCTGATTAGATCCTCTCCTGAAATAAATATTTTAAAAACATAATGTACACTTTCTACTTCCCTGAGCTTAGCAACTGATAATTTGGCTCAAACTTAACATAAGGTAAAGGTAAAGGTTCCCCTTGCACATATGTGCTAGTCGTTGCCGACTCTAGAGGGCGGTGCTCATCTCTGTTTCAAAGCCGAAGAGCCAGCGCTGTCCGAAGACGTCTCTGTGGTCATGTGGCCGGCATGACTCAACGCCAAAGGAGCACGGAATGCTGTTACCTTCCCACCAAAGGTGGTCCCTATTTTTTCTACTTGCATTTTTACGTGCTTTCAAAACTGCTAGGTTGGCAGAAGCTGGGACAAGTAACGGGAGCTCATCCCGTTACACGGCAGCACTAGGGATTCGAACCGCTGAACTGCCGACCTTTCGATCGACAAGTGCATAAATATTAATGAAGGAGTGATGGGTGGCCTGCTTTTCTTGTTCTTCACTTATCAATTGTTTATACTTGTTTAGTCCTTGAGAAACAATTATAATGGAGCTTGCCCAGGCCTCAAAAGGCCTCTCCCATCCCTAAGACACCCCACCATGCTCCACCTCCCCTTGAGTCTCCACGCGTTTTCTCTCACCACTGAGCCCTGGAACTTTCCAAAAGGCTTTGCAGACTTTATTGATGAAGCAGAACGGCATGGCCATGTGGCGCAGTTCTGGAAGGGGCCACCATGTTTTTCCACTAGCCAAATCGAACTCTGGTAGCTGCAAATATGGCCACTGTTTCCAGAGTTGCATCACCTGGTTGACCAATAAAACAATACGATCCAGCATTCTGTAAGGCCCTGGAGCTCTTCAAAGGCTAACTGAGGAGGACAGTGTGGGGCCTGGTGAGGTAGGAGTAAAGTTCAAATCCAGAGGTGGGTTTCAGCAGGTGCTGACCAGTTCTGGAGAACCGATAGTGGAAATTTTGAGTAGTTGGGAGAACCAGTAGTTAAAATTTCTGACTGGCCCCCACCCCCATCTATTCTCTGCCTCACAAGTCCCAGCTGATTGGGAGGGAATGGTTATTTTCCGGTAATCTTTCCCTGGAGTGGGGACAGAATGGAGATTTTACAGTATCCTTCCCCTGCCACACCCACCAAGCCACATCAACAGAACCAATAGTAAAAAAAATTTGAAACCCACCACTGCGCTCTTCCCCATGGTCCTTGCACGATGTACCCTGCTCTCCCTGGGTTCTTTAAGGGTTAGGATAAAAGTTAACCTTAGGGATAGTCTTAGGCTAAGGTTAGTGTTAGTGCAAAGCTACATTTAAGGCTAGGCATAGGGTGATGGTTAAAATAGGGTTACAAATGGAAGTCAACTTGTCATTAGGGTAGGACTAGGGTTAGGATTATTATTAAGGTTAAGGAGAGAAATCCTGTTAGTGTTTGGGTTAGCATTAAGCATGGTGTTAGGGTTAAAGATGGAACTCAAACTTGAGGTTAGGTTTAGGCCTCCACGAATTCAGAAAATAAATATAACTAAGAAAGTGTGATACCCCCGACAGTCGCTGGATCCAACAAGGAGGATGAGCTGGAACGGGGCCATTAGACAAGAATCCCATGGGTCTCCCAGAACATTCAGAGAGCCCGGGGGCTGATGAGGATGTAGCTCCAGAACTGTCAGGCATTGGGGAGAGGGGGAGTGATTGACCAGACAGACAGCTGCCTGTGCAAGCAGAAGAATGGGAGGCATGGGCATGGCTACCACAGGCCAGCTCTGAAAAGCAGTCTGTGTCTGATGAGGAACAGCGACCACTCCGGCCCAATACACAGGCATGGAGAGCAGTAGGAAGAGAAGCACAGAGGAGATTGGTGAGGCTACTCGCAAGGAACAGCCTTGAACCTTCTAATGAGAAACACTGGGCTTGGATTTAACCAGGCATTGGGAATCTGGTGGTGTCAGAGACAACCGTTTGCTCTCCCATTGCAATGTCTTCGTCTCCATGATTTACATTTCCCATTCTTTACTCTTGCGTTGGGCATCGTGAGTTTCCTTGTTGGAACTGCTGTTCTTTGGGGAATCGTGTCAGGACTTCTCACACCTGGATTTCCTTGGTGAGACTTGCTTATGAGTTGTGCTGCTTGGAATTCTTTTATGGGCAACCATCTGCTGGTTTACCTCCCTTTACTGTTCATTGGAGCTTTGCTCCTGTATGTGTCTAGCGGGTTGTTTCCCTGTTGCATGAGCCGCGGTGGCGCAGTGGTTAGAGTGCAGTACTGCAGGCTGCTTCTGCTGTCTGCCTGCAATTAGGCAGTTTGAATCTCACCAGGCTCAAGGTTGACTCAGCCTTCCAGCCTTCCGAGGTGGGTAAAATGAGGACCCAGATTGTTGGGGGCAATAGGCTGATTCTGTAAACCGCTTAGAGAGAGCTGTAAAGCACTATGAAGCAGTATATAAGTCGTAAGTGCTCTTGCTCTTGCTCATTGAACTCCCTGCATGAATAAATGCCGACGTTTCTGCAACTTTGGGGACTTGAACTCAGGGGTTTGAGGAGTGTTTTACTGGGGTATAGTTGTGCAATAAACATACTATTCTCTCACCGGGTGCTGCTTGTGTGAGTTGGATCAGAACAAAGATTCAGAGATGGTCATTATGTTTAGGAGACCTCTAGCATTTAAAATCCAACGTATTTTCTATTCTGTGTAAAATACATTGAAATAATCCTATTTGGATGAAAATCCAGTTAAGGTTAGGGGTTACGGTAAAGGTGCAAGAGAAGCTTAGGAGCTATGGTATCGCAGTGATTAGAATACAGGATTGCAGGCTAACTCTGCTCACTGCCAGGAGTTCGATCCTGACCAGCTCAAGGTTGACTCAACCTTCCATCCTTAAATGGAAAATGAGGACCCAGATTGTTAGGGGCAATATGACTCTGTAAACTGTGTAGTGAGGGCTGCAAAGCATTGTAAAGCAGCATTTAAGTCTAAGTGCTATTGCTACATCAGGCCAGACATTCCTAGGAGTTAGATGGGCCTGTGCACTTCCTTATTAACACTTTGGTTTGGCACACAAACACACCCTGACCATTGTGAATTCCAGCTGAAATGATAACATTAAGTACAGATAGTCTTCAACTTACATTCAGTGATCATTCGAAGTTGCGATACTGAAAAAAGATGATTTATGACTGTTTTTCACACATATGTCCTTTGCATTAGCCTGGTGGTCACATGACCAATTTTGGATGCTTGGCAACTGGCTTGAATTTATGAGGGTTGCAGCATCCTGGGGTCACGTGATCACATTTTACGACCTTCTGACAAGCAAAGTCAATGGAAAAGTCAGATTCACTTAGCCACGTTACAGATTTAACTGCAGTGATTCACTTAACAACTGTAGCAAGAAAGGTTGTAAAATGGGGCAAAACTCAACGACTAGCCTTGTGGTGCAACCAAAACAATCTGGAACTGAACACACTCAAAACCGTAGAAATGGTGGTAGACTTTAGGAGAAACCCTTCCATACTTCCACCTCTCACAATACTAGACAATACAGTATCAACAGTAGAAACCTTCAAATTTCTGGGTTCTATCATATTGTGAGATCTAAAATGGACAGCTAACATCAAAAACATCATTAAAAAAGGACAACAAAGAATGTTCTTTCTGCGCCAAATCAGTAAGCTCAAACTGCCCAAGGAGCTGCTGAGTCAGTTCTACAGAGGAATTATTGAGTCTGTCATTTGCACCTCTATAACTGTCTGGTTCGGTTCTGCAACCCAACAAGAAAAACACAGACTTCAGAGGATAATTAGAACTGCAGAAAATATAATTGCTACCAACCTGCCTTCCATTGAGGACCTGTATACTGCACGAATCAAGAAGAGGGGCGTGAAAATATTTACAGACCCCTCGCATCCTGGACATAAACTGTTTCAACTCCTACCCTCAAAACGACGCTATAGAGCACTGCACACCAGAACAACTAGACACAAGAACAGTTTTTTCCCGAAGGCCATCACTCTGCTAAACAAATAATTCCATCAACACTGTCAAACTATTTACTGAATCTGCACTACTATTAATCTTCTCATAGTTCCCATCACCAATCTCTTTCCATTTATGACTGTATGACTATAACTTGTTGCTGGCAATCCTTATGATTTATATTGATATATTGACCATCAATTGTGTTGTAAATGTTGTACCTTGAGGAACGTATCTTTTCTTTTATGTACGCTGAGAGCCTATGCACCAAGACAAATTCCTTGTGTGTCCAATCACACTTGGCCAATAAAAATTCTATTCTATTCAACTGTTTTGCTTAGCAATGGAAATTTTTGGCTCAATTTTGATTGTAAGGACTGCTTGTGACAACTTTTGGTCCCACCTCACATCTGCTTGGCGGACTCAGGTCCCCTGAGGCTGGGGAAGAAGAAAAATAAGGGGAAGGGCAGAAAGGCCCCTCAGCTGGCCGCTCCTAGTGAGCAAAAGTCAAAACTCCAGTTTCTGTTCTTTCTGTTCTTCTTTGATTCATCTCTTTTTTTTTGGAGGGTGGGAAAAAATTTGCACAACAAATGCTATTTCCCATGGAACAGCTGATTATCTCATTTTCCAAGACCTGCCTGAAACTGACCTTATGGCTTTGTGATACATAACTTCCCCCCTCCCTCTTAGAACTCCCTCCCACACCTTCTCAGAAGAGAATGGTGAGTGTCAGATAAAACCTTGTAAATGAAGGCGGGATGTACGTAAATTTTGAATCTCTCTGCTCTGAGAGCTGAAGAGAATTTGGACTACTATGCATACCATTCGGATTGCCTCCGCATAGTGAAATCCCTCCCTGCAAATTCAGGGCCAGGACCTCATGTACCCTATGCAATTATCTAAAGGTACACTGGTACGTTCCCAGCAGAGGGTTTGAACCCCATAAAAAGATCTATGGTGGTGATATAAAGACAAATCTGGAACGTATGCAGGTAGTCCTCGACTTACAACAGTTCATTTGGTGGCCGTTCGAAGTTACAATGGCACCAAAAAAGTGACTTATGGCTGTTTTTCACACTTAACAACTATTGCAGCATCCAGATGGTCATGTGATCGGAATTCAGATGCTTGGCAATTGACTCACATTTATGACGGTTGCAATGTCCTGGGGTCTGTCTTCCTCTTAGCTGATGATCCACCTCAGTGCTTATTCAGGAGAATGACACCTATAAACCTCTTAGATTTTTCGGGAAGTCTCCTTTCTCCCTTCCTTGCAACTATGATCAATATTTTGGGAAGCAGATGCCTTCTGCTCCAACAAGACCTGAACCAGATTTTTTACTGTGTGTGTCGAAATCTCTGAAGTGCTGGGAGAAGACTGAAGAGGATCTTTTTTTGTTTCTTTTTTTTTTTAATTTAGAAAATCATTACAGGGATGAATATCGGTGAGGACTGTACATTTGTTTTAATAGCTGAAAACATTTACACTGTTAACTGTAGAAATAGCTGGGTCATCAAACATTTTTCTCGTTTCCTTCAAATCGTTTTAATACCATTACTTCAGACTCAAGGAGGAGCTGAAGTTCACATTAAAACAAAAAACAAAAAGAAAAATACCCTCCCACCTCCCAGAAAAAAACAAAAAACTCACACTGAGGGAAAGAATCTATTTATATATGTAATTAAAAAGTGGTGCCTTGAAAAACAAAACAAAAAGTGAAGTAACATACAGCAGGTGGGGTTCTACCACAAAGTCCTTGGATGTGAGGGGAATTCAGATATCAAATAAAGCCAGAAAGCAAGAGGCAAGAAGTGGAAGAAAGGGGCTGAACTGAGTTTGCACGATGGCCTATCCCTGTCTATTTCAACCAGAACTCCAGCTTTTTAGCAGCAAGAGATCCTGCAACTAAACTCTGGACTCTTTGAAAGCCTCAACGTTCCTGTAAAGAGATGCCATCGATGTGGGTGTTGTGTATCCATGAGGTGTGTGGATTCACACACATATGCAAACACACGCAATTGCCTCCACTACACAAACTATCAAGTTATCAGTGCTGTGTACGTGCTTTGAACCTGTTCTTTCCAGAACTAAGAGCTAATCTACCCCAAAGGAAGGGACGTTCTGTTTGCTGCAACTTTTTCCAGTTCATTGTCTATTAAACTAATACAATTTAAATTAGTTACATTCCAGGTGCCTGGATCCCTGCCTTTCTACACCAAGAAAAAGAGTGCAAAAATTCAGGCTGGCTCGGTCTGCTTATGAAGTCTCTGCCCTTTCGTCAGACCGAGCTAAGGGAAATTGTCCTTCACTTTGTGAACAAGTACAGTACCAGGGAAGGAACTGTTATTTCCCCTCTGCTCAGCCACACAACAGACTCTGTAATCCACAGGCTGGAAAATATGCTCAGTTCTTAGACTCAAAAGCATAATTGGAGCACTTACAAGGAGAACAGGCAAACAGCAAAACAGAAATAAGATACAGAGAAAAAACTTCTGAGACCTCTGTACTTTCCAAATGCTTTTGTTGCTTGCTTTTCTGTTATGGCTGGGCTCTGTTTTCACTGTGAAAGGACAGCCCCTAAACCTGCTTCAGACAAAATGCCAACCCAGGTTATTATCCTTCCCCATGGACTTTCCAGAGGCTTCAAGATCCACCTCTGGGATCGTTCTCTTTGCCTTGACTTTCAACAGGATTTGTGCCCGCCCTTGACTTAGGAACAGCATGGGGTAGACTGAACGATGGCACGTGGGCTAGTGAGGCATGGCTGTTATTCTCATACTCTGGGAGGCTATGGGGTAGGTCACCATGGGAGTAGTGGCATGGCTCATAGTAATGCCCCCCAGAGGCTGAGCCATCGACACAGCCACTGGCGCTACCGATACAGCTACGGGGGCCATGGATACAGGGGGAGCCATCCCCTGGGCAATGGTCTGAGCCAAAGCTGCTGACAGCGGGGTGATTTCAGGGTTCATAGGAGGGGCTGCGTTGCTCGGGGGTGCTGCCTGCGCTCCAGCGGGGGCTACCAAATCCTGCTGGGAGACGGGACGTGGCTGCAGGGCTTGGCTGCTCAGAGTCGTGTGAGTTTGGGCAATGCTGTGGTTATAGTTGGTCACAGTGCCCACGGTCGGAGCCAGAGTCTGCTCGGTGGCTGTAGCCGGGGAGCTGAGAGTCATCACTTTGGCTTGGTTACGGAATTGGGCGTTCTGTTCCAAAAGGACCTCGTTGGTGGCCAGGAGGTTGTTGACCTGCTTTTTGAGGTCCTCTACCCGTTTGCGGAGCATGATGTTTTCTTCTTCCAGGAGACGATATTCCACCGTGCGCGGACTAGTGAAGTTGTACTCATACGTTTCAAAGTGGAGCCCGTCCACTCGCCTCCTTTTGAGCACAGGGTCGTGGTCATCATAGCATCGGTCAGAGTCATACATTGGGTCATAGGGGTCATAGCGACGCACAGGGGTGGTGATACCCTGTTCCCGGGTAGTCAGGCCCCGGGCGTCGTATTCATAATCCCGCTGCAAGTGCTGGAATTTGCACTTGGCCCCACGTTGGCAATCCCCCTTGAGAAAATCTCGGCAGATGGGAACCTCTTCCTTGCTGTTGGGGAGGTCAGCCGGGGACAGGCCAAGTCCAGCGGCCACTTTCTGGCGGAGGCGCGGGGGAAGCTCCCCGGTCTTTTTGTAGCAGTCTTCGTCCTCTTTGGTGCCGTGGATAAAGCGGCAATTGATGCGGACGCACTCCTTGTTCTGAAAGTCGTGGCAGAAGATAAACTCGTTCTTGCTGACCCCCAAGTTGGTCACCTCGTTGATGTCCGGGTGGCGGAAACGGCAACGTTTGCCCCGCTTGCAGACGTTGCGCAGGAAGTCTCGGCAGATGTCGTCGGCATTGGCGTTTGCCTCATCACTACCGCTACCGTTATAGGTGTCCCGGTCAGGCATCTTCTTGTCACGGTTGCGTCCTTCACTCAAGCAGCTGTGCAGGAGTCCAAATAAGGGATGAAAGGGGAAAGAGGCCATGAACGGATCTCATATTTTTATTTATTTGTAGTTAAATATATACATTGCATTAACCCACCTTTTAAAAATGTCAGATAAATGATCAACTGGGGGATTGCAATATTTGTACCGTACAGTTTACAAACAACTATAGAAATATTTGTTATAGCTATAGGAAGAAAAAAAGAAAAAAATTAAATATCATTCCTATCCGTTTTCTATATAGAAAATAGGACATAGATTTCACAATATTTAAGAAAAAAGAAGCTGGAGGATAAGTGCATATCCAAAGCACACCTGCCGATACCTGTATTCTGGTCTAGCTTTTCCAAAATGACCCTCTCCTTTTTTTAAGCTTTCCTCCAATAGAACCTTCCTTTTTTCCATTTTGCACATATGACAATTAATATCTAAAATGCCAGCAGAAACTGCAAATGAACTAGCTTCAGCTGCATGCACACTAGCCTCGCACTAACTGAATTTTGCCTCACAAAATGCAACCTGGTATCAACTTATAATTTTCACCAAGTCAAATACCTCACTAATCACAATCCACCCTCAGTAAGACGATGGTATACATCTTTACACTGGAATAATATAACTACACCGTAATTTTCCTGAATGACTCAACTAAAGTGGCTAGGTTTCACCCAAATAGCAATATACGAATGAAATAAAGAATAGAGGGGAATAGGTCTTTCTCCTGCTGAGTGGACATCGTTCATCCCTACAGATGTTATTCAAACTGAAGTAGCTTCAAGCATTATTAGTAAAGTGAACACACTCCCACTGGACAGCTTTAAGCACAGATGGATTCTAGGGAATTGTGGGGAGCTTTCAGCGTTGCAGCTCTTGACAACTGCTGCCGCCACCATTCATAATTCCCAGCTTAAGATATGAAGCAGCATAAGATGAGTGGCACTTCATCTGAAAGCAGGCTAAGCACTCCACTAACATTTGGAAAAGACTGCAAGAAAGACTTCTTGCAAGGAGGGGGCATTGGAGGTTGAGCCTGACTTGAGGCTCTGCAGGTTAGAAGGACTGGGTTAGAATCCTGCCAGAGGTTCCACATACATTCTATTGGTGAGCCATGGACCTATCTGGCTCCCCTTTCCATCTCTATCCTGTTCCAAATGTCACAACAGATTAAGTTCAGAACCGGCAACCATGAATACACTTAAATTTTACACTCAGTTGGATCAGCTCAGCGGTGAAATCCGGCCGGATCTATCCGGCTTGCACGAACTAGTAGCAGCGGTGGCAGGAGCAGTGGTGAAGTCCTATCAGTTCGCACTGGTTCAGGCGAACCAGTAGTGATAAAAGCTACTGGTTCGGCGAACCGATTGTAAAAAAAAGCTACCAGTTGATTGAACTGGTACTTCCAACAATCAGCACAGCTGTTCCGTCGCTGTTCTACTTACCTTCCCAAGCCTTTTTCTGAGCACAGCATGTTTGGTGCGTACTGTGCATTGGCATGCACACAGCGTGCATTTGGTATGCACTGCACATGCATGTGCAGTGTGCGTTTGGCACGCACTGCACATGTGTGCATGTGCAGTGTGTGTTTGGCGTGCACCACGCATGCGCAGGCAACAAACCAATGGCAAACGGGGGAGGATTTCATCACTGAGCGGGAGGCTCCGCCCACCTGCCAGGACATCATTACGTCCCTTTTTTATCCTCTGCACATGCACAGAAGACTGTGTATGCGCAGAAGAGGTGCACGCTTTCCCAAACCAATAGCGAAGGTAAGTGGATTTCACCGCTAGATCACCCGCATACAGCAAATTCTGGATGCAACCAACCAAAATTTAGTTCACCTCCAAAGAATGGTCATCTCCAAATCATGGTCTGCTACTTCTGAAGCTGTCAAAATAATTGACTTAATTTACATCATTCACATAGTTGCGTAATTGAACTTATTCCATTACTTGCATTAACATATTGCATTAACTTTTGCAAATGGCATCAATTTATCATTGGCACAGCATCATTTGTAAATGTAACTTCATATAAATGACATAATTACCTCAATTACATACATAAATTATGCAAATTACTTTTCATATATTCAGATCTAAAGACCTATTCCCTCCAACCGGTATCTGAAATCAAAGCTGTACTAAATCAATGCCGTAAAAAGCAAAAAGAATTTGAGTGCTTGTTCTATCATCCATCATTAAGATCACAATACCACTGTTTATATGAAGCTGTAGGAAGGGGAAAGAGGTGTCTGCTCAAATGGCACAATTTCAAACAGTGAAAATAGATACAAATCCCTACATATGGAGGAGCATTTTGTTTTTTTGAATTATCATACTGTTCCCAGTTTCAAACTGTTTGGAAAAAATTGTGTGAGGAAATTCCCATACGCAGTCCAGAAATCAAATTACAAATACGACACGATTGTAAATTGAATTTAAGGCCCCTCCATTAAACTAAAAACATCTAATATTTCATTAGCAACAGATACTTATGTCTAATTGGAATTTTACCTTTGTGATATAAATTTTTCAAAGGCATTCCAGAATGGCCCCAAGACCTAAAAGCAAGAAAGGCAAAAAAAGCAAGATGTGAAAATCCTTCTAGACACACTTAATGTTGTGCTTGTGCCTATGTAACTATGTGTGAGAGAAAGATCAACACTTTCTTACACAATCCCAGTCTCAATGTTCCAAATTGTTCCAGGGGCTTCTCAGCTTCCAATTTGACAGAGAATACCTGAAAATCTGCTACTGAGACTTCAAGTATTGCAGAGAACAGAATGTTTTCATTTTCTTGAAGTGCTTAATATATGGCTTGTTGCATCCCACTTGTTCTTAACTAATCTCACACAAACTGAAAAGGATTGTGCTTCTCCTTCTTTGTGCTCAGTTTTCCTTCTATGGCTTATACAGCGGAAAGCAAAGCGTCACTGAGCAAGCCTATCAATTGCATTTTGATCTAGAAATTTTAGGAAACTTTTGAGAAATCCCTTAACATCTAAACATAACATCTAAAAGCACCAACCTATTTTATGATGCCGCCGTTGTATGCTTTTTATAATATCAAAATACCGCTGTTAGAGTTTTGACAGCCTAATGAAAGCAACCGTGTCCCATACACATCTTGCGAGGGCAAGGAGCAGAAAGCCGAGGTATACAACCCCATCACGTTTATATTTGTGAAAGGAGTCCAGTGCTGATGACAGGACATACACCGAAGTCTTGCATATTCCTTAAAAACGAAGCTCTTTGCTTTCAGGGGTGAAGGCGATGCAGGGTTCTGACTCCCTAGTTTCTTGCTGAGCTTTCTCGCTCATTCTCCAATTATCTTGTACAGGATCTTGAATACAGAACTCCCAGGCTCAAGAAGGAAAACCTTGAAGAATTAAAAACAAATTCCCCGAGAGGGAAAGGCCGAGGCAGAGCTCGGCTGGCTTTGGGGAAGGGGACCACAAGAAGGGAAGCTGGGGGTCCCTGTCAGAGGCCCCGGGAAGGAGCTCGGCAGGACGGGCTCCTGAGCCTCTCAGAGGACGCGCCTTTCATTTCTAGTGGGAAATGGGGGCCGCTGGAGCCCCACGAGGGAGACGATCTTCCTCCCCCCGCCCGCCCCCACCACACACACACTTCCACCTCCACCCACTCACCCTCACTCCGACCTCTTTTGCTCCAAACAAAGCGCAACCCCTTCCGGTCACAGTCTTTCCTCCCCTCTTGCCGCTGCCGCCGGAAGTACTCTATGCTTCGTTCTCCAGCCCGGCCGTCGACCGAAGTTCCCGGCTGTCAAGGTTGCCATAGCGACGAGTTTCTCTTCCTCCGCTTCCGCCCTGTTACTTGAGGCGAATTTGACCAGGCCTCCTCGGCCTCCGTTACCGACTCCGGACTTTTTCGTGGCGGGAAACTCTACGCGTAAAGCTCCGGCGGCGGATACTGTTCCCTGCTGCTGGCGCTCGGTTACAATCTTTTAAGGGAAAGTAATTCTTGCTACTCTCGCTTTTTGTCAGCAACCAAATCCAACGACGGGCGACAGCGTCGTTATTGCGATGTGTGATCATCATGGTCGCGGAAGGAAGAGCCCGTGGGGGGGGGATGGGGAACGCGGGAAAAAGACGAACGTCCAGTATTCCTAGGAGCTTTTATAAAAGCCTATCTGGGGCAGCCATCGTTGTCTATAAAAAGCATCAGTAGAGCTTTACTAACTCGAACTTGGGAGATCACCCCCAAAAGCAAGTACTCCCCGTAGCAGTTTGTGGTTTTTATTTATGAACCAATTTTTAACAAAGCTAAAAATTTATCAATTATTTTTGGAAAGGAAGATAGTGACTTCCAGGCATTTATACTAGTTTATAGCAGTGGAAATCAGTTTTCCATGTGATGACCCTTCACAGAAAATTTGTTACATTCCTGAGCATTAGTAAATTTACAACGCTCTTTCCAAACCCCACCACTGAATAATTATGAAATTGGCATGCTTTGATAACTCAAAACTGGCACAATTTTCTATTGAATGGTTCTTACCTTCTAAAGTGGAAGTTTGCAATAAATGATTTAGAAGCATTTTGGAAATCACTAAGCTTTCTAAAACCATTTTATAGCCATACATTCTTTCTCAAATGACATAGGCTTTGAAATCATTCATATGCATAATTGTGCAACAGATCAAACTTTTAAGGAAATCTCAGTGTAACATCCAAGTAGGCTTAGGTCAATTATACTGCATTTGGCTTCGGGTCACTTATCCAGTCTTTGTTTTCTAGCGCTAAGTTACCATCATTCCTTTACAGTGGATATTACAGTACTTCCACAGAGAGATCAGAAATCAGAACCAATTACTATAATAAAACAATTTGTTTTTAATACATGCACTGTGTGTGTAGGTATCTATCTTTTATGACTGCAAGCCACATGGTTATCTTTTAAAATAGGCAGCCAATAAATTTTATAAATATTATACCTAATAAGAATAATCAGGCAACTGAAACAAGCAATAAAACACACTCTTCAAGTTTTCTAGTCATATCACTTTTGAATAGCAAATAAATGCAATTTATCTGTTCTGCAATAATCATAAACTCATTTGATCTTAGAAAAAAATATGGGATAGATTTCATGGGTTCCAGAATAATCTAAGAGAAGTGTGCTTCCTCTACTTTAGGTATAGTATAAAATACCCCCCAGGAACTTGTAGAGCTGAAAGTTCTGACTTTTTTAAATGAAGAAATGGTGTTGGTTAGATTCTAAGCAGAATGCCTTTCCTTCAAAACCATCTTTTAAAAATCTGAATACCATAAGACTGTTATCTTACTCTATTATACAATTATCACAACTCAAAACCATCAGCTGCATTACAGAATGGTTTACCAAACTGAGAAATGAAATTAAAAAACCATAAATGAATTTTCCCAAAGTGAAACTGAAATCACCTAGACACATTTGTGTCACCATAATTTCAAAATCTTTTTACTGAAAAATCATAAGAAAAAAACATGTAGAATTCCCCCAAAAAGGGGTTTTTATTTGATACAGTTGCTACATCAAGCCACCAAGGACAAGATCAGTCCAGAATAGTAAAGCTCAGGGATGCCATCCTCGAAGGATCACTGCTCCCAGGCTTGAAGATGGAATCTCCTGAAGATAGGGCAAGCAGTCTTCTAGCAGCAGCAAAGAGAAGGCATTATCTGGAAGTCGGCTTCCCAAGGCTCCACCCTTCCACGCTGTTTGCAGCTTCAGTAGCACTGTGAATGATGTCTACTTGGACCTCTGCCTCATCTTTCTCCTTTTGCGCTTCAGCCTAGAAAAAATAATATTAACTGAAAATCCTAAAGTAATATTATTTTAAGAGTTTAAATTAAGACTTGGGGCATTTCTGTTAAACACAAGATGCTTGCAAAAATAGAACTTTGAAGACAATGTATAGGATGAGGAAATTGGGATATAGAACTTACTCATATTTCTAGATCAATTTCTGATGAGCAGGTTAAGACGGAACATTTCAGGAGACATCAAATAGAAATTCCAATAACTATTATTGGACTATTTAGTTTAATAATTCTATTTTTCTTCAAATAGATACTTCCACAGCGTACAAAAAAAAGCAAATCCATTTTAAATTTTCTGATCAACATATACAGGTTTGATGATTACGGATTCAGTTTTCGTGGCAGCATTACTTAAGTAATTTCCCAGAAATTCTCAGATGGTCCAGCCAATCCAAATCAGCCAATGTCAGCCAGCTGAGGCAGTCACTGTCTTTATATTATTTACATAAACACCAGGCAATATAAAAATTGTCTCATAGCAATTGTTATTTTTACCTATCCAAGAAACTTATGTTCCTATTCAATATTTAAAGTGGTAAAAAAACCAAACTAATCCTAACCCCTTAAAGCCTTCCACCTATAGAAATATAATAAACATTGTATGAAGTATACTTGGGCACATTCTGCTTCTTTAGGCTATCAAGTCTTAAAACCCCTGAATTTATGAAACAAAGATGTCCATTTGCTGGCCCCTGAAATGTTCAGTCTTAAACTTTTAACCTGTACAGACATATTGAAGAATATTCATTTAAAACAGCACAGTAACAAGAAACTGGATGTAATAGGCACTACAGACACTAACTAGTTTTGAAGTAACCCTTTTTTCTTGAATGTTGCTTTTAGCAGTCCCTACACTCTTAAACCATTGCTTACTGTTACCAATTCAAGAATAGACCTTGCAATTCTATTTATATTTCTGCTATCAATTGACAAAAGTTTTCACATTTGGATGCACAATAGTAAGAATCTCTGATTCAAGGTAGTCAGTTGCAATCCCAGGTACAAGAATATGAATTTGCATGAAAACAGGCTCATAGTTCAAGTCACCTAGTTTCTAAGTTCAACCATGAGCTTTGACAAATTACCACTTAATTTTAAACAAGCCACAAATAAAAAAGGTCTTATTAGAGATTAAAAGAACATCTAATAGTTTTTTTAGAGCAAGCAAACACAATAAAGTAAAAACATATGCTCACATACCTGCGCATTCGCTTCTTTCGCCACTAAAAATTGTGGGAAGAAAAAAAAATCAATTAGAATTTCTGATTACAGCAACTAAATAAAACATTGTTACACATTTAAAATTATATTTTGCAAAATTTCACCAAGGTGTAAATTGAAAATAGAAATGGGCAAAAAGCTGCAAAGCTGAAAAAGTTCAGCATGAAAATGAATTCCGCATTTAAATCAATACGGTGTATGTAGAATATTACCTACTACATTTAGGTTCAGTATCTACAAAACCTCGAGCGCTGCGTGCTACTGCAGAGCAAGAGTTACTTATACATAATAGCCATTCAGAAGTTAGTGATCAGTTAATATATGGCTTCATCAGAAGTGAGGCCCACAGAGTTCAACAGGGCTATATTATCAAAAGATACGATGGGAAGGTATTGAAACTAAAAACTGAATTTCTCCATTTAAATGAAAGCTTTTTCAGACGAGTTCCCATGTTTCAAGTATTATTTAGACGGTTTAAAAAAGCCTCCCATGCTTTACTGTCATTCCTCCGTGCTACATACGACATGCTCCCTTTTTAAAAAATACTTTAATCGAGGCCTCAACCCTGAGTTTAGTATAGAGGCTCAAAACAGCTTTATTCCGCCAAAGCCATTCCACCAGTCTTTTCAGTTTGTTTCAAACCGTCCCTCCGTCACCTACCATGAAGGCCCTCGCTTACTTCTTGGCCACCCATCGAAAGGAGCGTTGAAGCAAACGAACTCAAATCCGACCTACATTTTCCGGCTCGAGACACAACTTACCTTAGCTCTCATAGTGGGGCGAGGCCCCTGGGGTCACTCCCTAGAAATAGACGGCCAGGCTACGGATGGATGGCAACGGATGGACAAGACCGCGCCAACTACAACCAGGCGCCTCACAAACAAAATGGCGCCGTCGGCAAACAGCAGAAAGGCATAGGAAGGCCGTCACTTGCTATTTATAGTTTGCTTTGTGAGCGGGCGGGGCGAGTTAAGTACGTTCCTGCCGCGTTGCAAGATGGGAAATGTAGTTCGCATCCATAAAGGCACTTGCGTTTTTTTTCTGCATTTCCCGGTTAGGTCTGTATCGTTTTCCGCCATTTTGAATTTAAAGTAACTTTTACTCGAATTCTTGTCTAAATAGTAAGACGTGATAGCCAAGCACAATTCATTCAAGGGGAAACAGTTTATGATTAAAAGTGAACAAATAGAGCAGAATGAACTTTTCTTCCAGCAATGAATTGCTATGTATCCAGCACAATCTGCCCCTACTTATGTACAGAAGGTACTTCCTGAAATACTTCATCAATTTAAATATCTGCTTAATCTTATAAATCATTACTGCCCTGCACAATAATAAACCATGATTTTTTTAAAAATTTGCAACCCTTGCATTTTGCAAATTATTGTATTTAACTAAAGAGAGGGTTAGGGTCAGTAGCAGAGTTGTTAATGCTTGGAATAAACTACCTGACTCTGTGGTCTCTTCCCAAAATCCCCAAAGCTTCAACCAAAAACTATCTACTATTGACCTCACCCCATTCCTAAGAGGTCTGTAAGGGGCGTACATAAAAGCACCAGCGTGCCTACCGTTCCTGTCCTAATGTTCCCTTCGATTGTATACAATTTCATATAGTTATTACATACTCATACTTACATATATGCTTATATATTGTATAGTTATTACATGCTTATGCTTATATATACTGTGTGACAAAAATAAAAAAAGGGTTATTTACTAAATTAATATATGGTCTCATTTCATTACTCTTGGTGGATTAGTAAACCCCATAAGATCCTCAGACCTAAAACCTACTAATTTAATATTTACTGTCTTGAAAGAAAGACAGCTAAGAAAGCTGAGTACCTAAGAACAGATAAGGTTGTTATTTTTATACAGAAGAATTGCACATACGGTTCATGAGAAGATCGGGAGGTATCAAAACTGTTTAAGCCTTGATAAATATTACGTTCCAAAAAAATTCTTCACATACTAAACACTAAAGCTAAACTCTACACATTCACAGTAGCATCTTATAGACCGACTAATAACAGAATTGGAAGGGCTTTTGGAGGTCTTCTAGTTCAATCCTCTGCTGAAGCAGGAGACCCTATCTTTCCAGACAAGTGGACAGTCTCTTCTTAAAAGTGATGGAGGAGCAGCAGCACCCACAACTTCTGAAGGAAAGTCCTTCCACTGATTGTCCTCACTGTTAGGAATTTTCTTAGTTTTAGGTTGCTTCTTTCCTTGATTAGTTTCCATCTATTGTTTCTTGTCCTGCCTTCTTATGCTTTGGAAAATAACTGGGAGAATAAGAAGGCCATGACTAAGAAGATCTCTCCTATTACTACCCCCCCCCCCTTTTTTTAATGAGAAAACTATTTAAGAGACACAGGCTTCTAATGTATAAAAAAACCAAAACAATACCTCAACAATGGTATTGGCTAACGGAGCTTGCGTTCAAGTAAACAGAGCCCTAAGGTAGCCAGTAATATGGCAGATATCATTATGATCATCTCATCATCCACATCAGGGGTCTCCAACCTTGGCAACTTTAAGCCTGGAGGACTTCAGCTCCCAGAATTCCCCTAAAGCTGGCTGGGGCATTCTGGGAGTTGAAGTCCACCAGGCTTAAAGTTGCCAAGATTGGAGACCCCTGATCCACAAAGCTCAGTGGGTTATTTTTTCTCCCACAGATCTAGTAGGTTGACAAGGTACAGAGTGCTGTAGGAATGTTGCTTGCACTGTCTGTTTCAGATATTTGATACAATATTGTGTTTCAAGATCCAGGCCTTAATAGGGCCATACTCCTCATTCTAGCCAAGCCAAGAGCCTCAATACAATCTAGTGCTGAGCTAGAGGGAAGCTTGTAGGCAGCTTCAATGCAGGTGGCAGCTATTAACTGACCTTGCTATCCTGAATGTATTTTGGTATTTGTACCCTGCTTTTTCTGACTTTCTCCTCAACACAATTGGTTGGGCTGAATGAGGGATCCAATAACCTACTTAACTCCATAGAAACTTGCCCAACCATGGTGATTTGCCCACTAAAGTTATGACAAAGGTATAGACTCAGAACCACATTCACATCCCTAGTTTCATTTTGCAAAATTTCTCAGCTTGAATGAGTTCCTTATCCACAGAACTTCTGAATACTGTAAATACAATAGTTGGCAGCTTATTCACTAAAGCATCTCTGCACTCTTACTCAAATTGAATTGCTCCTTACTTTTATAAGTGGTTAATTACATTGAATTAGCTCGATTTTGGGGAGAGGTTCACAGATCACATTAAAACAAATAATAACCCATGCAGGGGCTGGGTTCGCGTAGGAAAGCATGATTTGTTTTGTTTATGGTTCAGGGTGCAAATGAAACTTGCATCTTTCAAATTACATCACAAGTCATGGTTCAACTTGGAATCAGAATTCAAATATCGAACATATAATGCAGTATCAAATACTGCATTAGACTCAGGGTCTGAGTTTAAATTGCTACTCACCTACAAAGCTTACTGGGAAAATGGGTTCACATGCTATATTATGGCTTAAAGTGGCAGAGTTAACAGAATCTTTTGAAACCCAAAGCACAATGGGAATCCAGTCAATAACTAGATCAGTTATATCACAGGTTGATTGCAAAGATGAATCAGGGGGCGGAAATATTAGTTTGTGAAAAGAGAAATATAATAACTAAAGCCTAGCAGCCCCATTGATTTTAGGCCATCTAAAAAAGCTCAACGTTAAGATACAGCATCCGCCTTGTACAATCAGAGATGGAAAGGAGCAAATAAATAACATAGCTCATTGGGTTGAAGCCCAATTACAATGAAGTGCTTTATTGAAATCTACATTTCTAGTACAGGGCAGTCAAAAAGAGCTTGAAAATATTATTACTAAACCTAGTGATCATAACACTGATATTCAAGACAGAAACAGTAAGGTTGGCTGATAACCCAAAACAGAATTCATGTTGGGAGCTTCCCAATTTCCTGTATAGAAACAAGTCAGTAATTAAATTACATTCTATTCAAGACTCATAAAGGCACTTTAAAAGTTAGAAACAGATTCCCGACAGGTCTTCATTTGACCTGCATTAAAGCCAAATTGAACAGCTCTATGGTGCATTGAATTCAACTGTGCTGTGAAGCCCTTTGGTTGGAATTGTGAAAAATAAAGACTAGTAGGAACAATAAAGAAATAGGCTGCTTCCTTATACATTGGCAGTTATTAGAAGTTGGAAGTAGCCACTTACCAATAAATTTGTGTAATTAACTGGTAAGTTAGTCATCATGTGTGATTTTGTGCACTGCAACACTTAACCAAATTTACAGCATAGGACTAAAATGATTTCTTTCCATTAGTTAAGTTAAAATTGGCATTGCTTTTTTCTAGGATTAGTAACTACTGAAGAGTTAGTTGATCTAATGATGGAAATGTAAGGCCCATTGAGTTCTATTGTTGATGTATGACAAAATGTATGGTCAAGACCAAGAATTTTGTTGCAAACAGAATTAGCCAAAGCAAAGAACAGCTGCACTTAATGCCAGAATTAAAAGATTGCTCTTTTCTTCCAAAAAAAGAAAAAAGAAAAAAAAAAAGGGGGGGGGGAAAGCAAAATATCAGAAAAGGGAACTTTTTAAATAGGAGAAAAATAAGCTTATTTTCTTAAATGCACTGTAGAATATTCAATGAATCAAGCATAATGCTTGAGTAAGAAACCTAGCACTACACATCTTCAGATGTTCAAAAATGAGAAGAATCTGATAGGTAGTAATAGTTAAGAGTAATAAACTCTTCATGTTTTCAGTTACTTAAGTACATAAAAGCAGACATTTCTTCAAGTATATTTCAAATTTCAGACTCCTCCACCCCCTCAACATAGCAGACCCATTAATCTATCCATGGGTATCACTAATCAATTTTATTTGAAAAAAAAAACAAAGTTACAGAACAGTTTGTGGGAATTTTCTTCCAAAATTTTCAACTGCATTTTTTTTAAAGGGATACAATTGCTTTATAGTTTTTCAAAAGAAAGATGAAAAATTAAATAAATTGCAACCTTAGTGGTTTATAAACTGGTAATGTGGCTGAACTATAAAGGAAGGGAAATAATAAAACATTACTTATAAATGCTAAAATGCTCCTTGCTAGGAACAAATAGTATTTCCCCCCACCACCCCATCTCCCTTAAATTCATGGTTCACAATTGGGAGCAGTTTAGAATTAAATTGGCAGTTCACTGCAAGTCTTGTGCATGATCCCCTCCAAGCTCATTACTTCTGTATGATTCAATCTCCATTCAACATATTCCCCACTGTACTTTCCAAAATCAGCATTGGAAGTGATCCTTACAAAAGCAGGCAAGCACTCTAGAAACTTAAGTAGAAGTTTACAGAAACAAAAGAAAGAAAGAAAAAAGAAACCAGAAAAAAGACACATCTAAAATTCCTTTGATGGTCTTAAACTTTGGTAGCAACTGAGACTGCTAAATGCTAAAGTCCAGGTATGCTGGACAGAAGGGTATTGCCTGCCATTCAGCACTAAACAGTTTATAGAAACCCATTCAGCTACATTAAGGGTGTAGACAAGAACCTGGTTTGGAACAACATAGAAAAAAAAAACATCCCACACAATCATATACAATTGAAATGAACAATTTAGAAAGACATACTATAAAAAAGAGATTCTCACAAATGGAGTCAATTCCAGGTCCAACCAATTCTGTAGCATATCATTCATTCATGTAAAAATTATAGAGGACAATTCTTCTGAAAAATCCTGTTTTATGTATCACGTACATCAATACAATGAAAGGTTTTAGTAATGAAAAGGCAAATGTGTGTAGGATAAGTAAATGCAAATGCACAAAAAATGTAAAAAAAAAAAACCGAACAAACAAACATCAAAGAGCTCCCATTAAATCGGGTTTTATTACTTCTGGAGCCTGGAAAGGATTTTACTAGGTGGTCAATTAACCTATTTTTGTTCTGGGATGATAATTTAAACCAACAGTAATATATAACCAAATGAAAAATAATTCTGTAGACACATAATGACGCTGCCTAGAGGAACAGAATAATCTTCAAAGAGCCTGTCTGCAAAAATTAAAATATCTTGTTGGGGTTTGTAAAAGACACCCCTCTTTAGTAACTTAAGAAACATCCTAGCCATTTAAGAAGGGAAAACTGCCTAAACATTGAAAAAGCAGTGATGTGCAAGTTATACTAGCTGCATGTAAAACAATTCTAAAGTCAGGAATTGAGTTTTTGCATGTATAATTAGTTGCAAAGATGTCGAAGGATTTTTCAGAAGAGTTAAAGTACCTTTAAGAGGGAAGGAGAGAGAGGTGGAGCCAGAAGAAAGCTCCCACTCTTGCTGAGAACTGCATTTGCTCACTTCTAAGGAGCACAAGTAGTATCAAAGGCTAGAAAGAGTGAATGTAGACTGTTTTTTTACTCCTGATTTTATTATTTCACACATTTAAAAGTATTCTGAAGTGGCCAAGAGACTCCTCCCTTAATGGCCAAGTCAATCTCAGCTGGTTGCACGTTGTGGGAAGTCCAGGCTGTTTGTCATGTGGTCCTATGAGACAAATAGCCATGAAGGGATACTCGTTTCTCCTGTTCGAAGGGGGCATGTGAGAGAAAGAATCAGGTGTGAGGCAGAGGAAAGCAGAACCATTCAGTCGCCAGCCTCATTGTCTTCTGCTGTTTCTCCTGTTGTGGCATTCTCCGCATTCTTGGAGGCCTGGAAAAACAAAGGGAGAGTCAGCTGTATGAAATTTAAAGCAGTTCCGCCTTTGGTGAGATCGAAAGATGTGAGTTATTCTATGGGAGACTGTATCACACACCCAGACAGATAACAGGTTGGACTCCTGGTGGATTACAGGACTGCATCCATGTTTACCTGGCATGATATGGAAATGGACTACCTCTTCTGGGATTCTTCCTAATCTTAATCTACAGCTGAGATTTCCTATTGATCTTTCAAACCATCTTAGCGTTTTGGTGCTCAGCCAAGGGTCACCTGGGTGCTGCCACCTGCTGATGGAAAGCCCCAATCCATCTAGAGTTGGAAATTTTCTTTGTGCAACTGGTCCTACCACTTTACACTTCTGCAAATCCAAGTATATGAAAACTTATCTAATGGGGTCATTTCTTTTCAACTGTACCTCCTAGAACAGGGGTGTCAAACTCATGTTGCCAAAGCGTTGTCACATGATGTATTGCAACTTTTTCCCCCTTTGCTAAACCGGGCGTGGCCAGTGTGCATCCGGCTTGCGGGCCGTGAGTTTGACAGTCCTGGCCTAGAATTAAGTATATTGTTAATTTGCCAGAGGTTATTAAATGATTATACCCCATTTATCCTGGAGTTAGCAAGATTTCCTGATCTTCCAAGTCACTTGACTCAATTAGGTCTACAGAACTACACATTGTATAACATAACACTGTATGGATTACATATTACACTTAACAATCCACTTGGAGGAAGCAGCTCTGGTAAGAATGATCCAAGGCATAAAAATATCTGAGCTGTCACTACTTGCAGCTCAACTGAGTTACATCACCATACATCTCAGAGCCAAGTTACCTTCTTTTTCTTCTTTTTTTGGGCCTTACGGCTTGTTGAGCTTTGTAGGAGCGCCTAGAAAAAGGAGAAAAAAATATCTGGAGTAAAGATACCTAATAAGTGATTCCTCTTTGTTCTAAGATTCCTGCCAGCCCTATAGGAATGTAACCAGCCCTAGAATGTTCCAACACTTGGAATCACAAGGAACAGGGCCACATGCCTTTTGGAGTCAGCTGCTTCAATTTTTATCCATTTGTAGAGAATTATTGGATAGTAGTCATAACTAGAAAAAGCTGGAAGTCAATCTCTCTCTCTCCCTTTTTAAAAAATGGCTATATAATCTAACTTAAGACAGGAAAAATGTCTAATTTTAATTCAAAACAATTTTCACCAGTTCCAGTGAATTAGGCATAGTGGCAGAGATAATGCCTATTGCTCTGCATTTATGAAATTTGGAAATGTTAAACATGTTAAACATATCCAATAATGAATATTTATAGCACAGTGTTTTTACCACCAGAATAGGAAATTCAAGGTATTCTCCTTGCTACAACAAATTTTGTTCTCGTGACTTTGATTCTTGCAAGAGCACAGGAGTTGTTACTGACCTTCAGATCGGCATCTTGAACTTCAAATTCTGATTTGTAGAGTTCAGGCTCAAAGGGGCCACTGGTTATTCTCATGGGGCCGTTGGGCATTAAAAGCACCGTGAACTTAAACTGGGCCACAAACTCTCCTAGTCAGGGGGAGGGGAGTAGAGGATTGACAACAGAGCAAGATAAGCAACCATTAGCAACAAGATGAATGCACAGCAAGAAAACAAAATGCACCAAAAGATCACATTACTTTCGTTCTGCCCCATCTCTTCCCACAAGGAAAACGAATCGGTTCCACGCCTCTAAAATCTGATCTAATCCAAGGCAGCATTTTGTGCAGGTTCCTATCTGAGCAGCACCTTTCTGGTCTGCTTATTGGCCTGAGATATCATTGCCCCTGATCCAAAAGCCACAAACCTTGATGGTAAATGCCCAATTAGAACTTGTAACTGCCATCAATTCTGCCCCTTCCTCCACAGTCGTACGTTCTAGCACTGGGGTTTTTATCCCAGACTTAAGATGCCCTTTGTCTTTAAAATCTGCCAAGCCTCAGTGAACTATGAAAACGAGCCTCTTCCAATTTTGCCGGGCTTGGAAGCTGAGAGAGGGAAGTCTTGCAGTTACACTGAATTTCAGGGCTCTCACAAATTAGAGGTCCGCCCCCACCCCCAATTTTTCCTGTTTTCCAAAGCAACGTGGTCAGTGATTAGGGGCACTGGAAGGTTCCAGAAACACCTGAAAAGCCAGTGGTGTCTCAGCCTGCAATGCAATGCTTAGCAACTGCCTCTGGAAGGAAACTGTCTAGCTTGATGCAAGACAAAAATAGCTCTGACATTCAGCAGCAAGTATTCACCTTCTTTCTCATAGAGGACATTAAAGGGCTGGAGCAGCTCATGTTTGGCACATTCTACTACCCCCATCCTGGCCTTCTTTTCATCCTCAAGTGCCCTATGGGAAACAGAAGAACAGATTCAGAATCCAATCATTCATCTTTTGGGATTTTCTGATTACTCAACAATTATGTTAGTCTTTTCAGGAAAATAAGCTGGCTCCAAACTGCAAAGAATCCTGCATCTATCCAAGTAAATAACTTGGCACCAGCCACAGGCTTCAGCTCCAAAGGAGCCTTACCTTCTCTAGCCTTTATGACTGCAAATTTGATTTGGACACTGCCTGAGAGTGAAAGGCATAGCATCAAATTGTCTCTCCACCAAGTCACTAAAAAAAGATACGGGAAGTTTTCATACAAGCCAGAAGGAGGACTTAATAGAGCACTAGACTCCTTCATAACTTGTAAGGAGCTTGGTTCATAACTGCAATAAGTCACAATGTAGTTTATTTATTTTGGCACATTGTGCAAATGTACTCAGTTTGTTCATTCATGATTACACAAACTCCGAGCGCACCTAGTCAGTGTACTTCCCTTATACAATCTCTTAGATTCCTTCAGCATGCTGTTATGCTTCTGAACCACAAGCTAGCGTCATCAACCTTCGTATCTCTGAGCTTGGCAATTTTTTTTAAAAAAACCTGCCTTTTACAATATAACTTACTGTTTTAAGATATTGTTTTAGATTGAGTAGAAACTATTCAGTGGCAAGAATTGTTCAACAGTTGAACAGTGGAAGGCCTGCTATTGAATGTTACATACAAACCTGAGAGTGAATGGCATAGCATCAAATCGTCTCTCCACCTCACTAAAAAAGGCACGGGAAGTTTTCATTTTCAAACCATACTGTTTGGAAGGGTCCCTTTTGTAAATGGTAGTTCTTTGCCCAGCATCCTTGGCCTAAAAACAAACAAAGGTAATTCATAACATTTTCAGCAACCCAGTCTCATGTGAGGGCAGCCATATGGCAAGAGAGGAGAAAAAAAACACCTTTCTGAAATACAATTTTGATTTTATAGAATCATTCCCAATGTAAGTGAATTTCCCAAGTTTATTCATTTAGAATTGTAGACCTAACTGGTATGTAAAACATCAAATAACAATTTGTGAACTGGGAAGAGAGCTTTCATGCCAAAATTAGTTTTAGCCAGTATTTCAATTGGCTAATCCTCATGCAGGCCTTGACTGACACACAATCCAATGTGAGCCTCAAGCTCATGCTTGAAGACAACGAGGGTCATGAAGTATTGCTCTTAAGAACTTGGATTGAATTGCCTCCATTTTTTGCAACATATTAGGTATAGATTTGTGTACCACAATATGTTGTCCCTCAAAAGCATGATTGTGACGAAACACAATTATTTCATATTTTTTTTCTCTTCCATTCAGTCATGTTTCATTCTAAGAGACTGCCAGGACAAGTCCCTGCAGATATTTTAAAAAAACGATTTGCCGGTGCCTCTGTGATTTCTACGCTGGGTGGCAAATCTAATTACTGCATTGGAAATTTTGTGTGTGATGAAGTAATCCCAGATACTAAAACATTTAACACAATGTAGTTAAAGGATTTGTTTTGCTCAGTCTGATTGCTGTTAACTTTCTTTTCATAAAGGTCATCTGCCCCTAATTTTGCGAATACTGTATGGCTTTTGTTTAATTAATTTCTATTTTTTCTTCCCTGCACTAAGTATTTAAGGCTTGTGCTCTATTGAAGATGAACTTGTTTCAGAAATGAATGGCTGTGTCATCAGCATAAACCAACAGATACTGGGCAGAAAATTCACTTTTTCTTAGAGCTTGAATTAGGGAGTAGATATAAAGATTAAATTTGACATAACATCAGAGTTGGAAGGGACCTTGGAGGCCTTCTAGTCCAACCCCCTGCCCAGGCAGGAAACCCTACACCATCTCAGTCAGATGGTTATCCAACATTTTCTTAAAAATTTCCAGTGTTGGAGCATTCACAACTTCTGCAGGCAAGTCGTTCCACTGATTAATTGTTCTAACTGTCAGGAAATTTCTCCTTAGTTCTAAGTTGCTTCTTTCCTTGATCAGTTTCCACCCATTGCTTCTTGTTCTACCCTCAGGTGCTCTGGAGAACAGCCCAACTCCCACTTCTCTGTGGCAGCCCCTGAGATATTGGAACACTGCTATCATGTCTCCCCTAGTCCTTCTTTTTGTTAAACTAGACATACCCAGTTCCTGCAACCGTTCTTCATATGTTTTATCCTCCAGTCCCCTAATCATCTTTGTTGCTCTTCTCTGCACTCTTTCTAGAGTGCAGAGAATTTAAAACAAGGCAGGATGCAGCCTCTTCTTAGAGTAGAAATTGCAGCCAAAAAAATCCTCTACTTGCTATGAGTACAATAAAACAGTGATCTATAAGTATTTAATATTTTTCACCACAATGAATCAAAAGCTGGCTGCAAATTACAAAAGTAGCATAAAGGGAATCTTGAGAACGAAAGAATAATTCTTCCACCATGACTTAGAATAATACCTTGATCTATTGTTGTTCAACTTGTTCTGAAGCTTCTTGTTCTTCAGCCAAGATTTGCTATCCTAGCCAATCAGTGTGTTTCTCATGCAGACGTATAGCAACCACATCATGAGTAACATTTAAATATTGTATGGAAATATGGCAGGATCAAACACTGGGACTATAACAGAACAGCAGCCTTTGAGCATCTGAATATCCTGATCAATACGTCAGGAAGGAGTCCAACACAGCAACCAACCACTCTGTTATCTTTCATTAACTCTGCAGGAATTAGCAACCTGAGGATTTTCCAAGACATCAGGACAAGCAACCCAATCAGGAATATATTTTATTATATTATATGAGGTTGGGTGTCTTTGGAATATCCACTTACAGGTAAGATATAAAACAGACTTACTTTTCCTTCTCCAGTACTGATAAGAACATCGATGGCGTATACTTCATGAACCTCAAATTCTGCTTTTTCATGGTCCTTTCTAGATAAGGAATAAATATATAAAGACCATTTCCATCTAAATGGGGTTTGGAAAGTTGCAGAATAAACCGCTAATTGAAAATCATTTCATCCATTTCATTTCCCATCAAAATTCATTTAAAAAAAAACAAACCCCGCAAATCATTATAAAAATGGGTGAGTATCAGTTCTAAATTGTCTCATACCTTTGTTGGTCTGTAGGGTTCTGGATGATGGTCTTCTCTCCATCTATCACATGCTGTTTTAGCTGGTGTGATAGCATCCCTAAGAAGAAAAGAGCTTATGTTAGTATTGGTATTGTAAGGGAGGCTTATATATAAGATTTTAAGGCATCCTGTGTTTTGAAATCAAAACTAATACCAGAAATACATTTTCGCTTAATGTCTGGCTATACTCATTATCAAAGCAAAGCATAGTTGACGCAGGAAAATGCGATATTGTTGCTACTGGTAGTTGGCAGTAAAATTCTTTCTGATTTTATTATTCTTTGTACTTTGTAAAATTATTCAGAAGTCATCTTTACATTTTATTACCCTAAATAATGATAACACAACTCAAATCTAGCTGTTACGAAGGAAGCCACAACCTCTATTATGTGATATTTGCATATCTGTTAAAGTGGATTGTCTTAACTTATCTCTATACTCCCAGTCTCCAGGTGCTTCACACATCCTAATGTTTTCACCCTTTTTCTACTCCTTGTCAATATTTTATACCAGATTTTTGTTCTTTTGCATTGTTTTTCATCTTCACAAGGTGTTGCACTTTCATGTTGTGTCACCTTCCCACTTATATAGCATTTTTGTGAAGTAAACGCAATACACTGTGCTCATTTTTAACATGGTCTTTCTATATCTTGCATGGTAATAGGAATCTGCAGCTGACTGTATTCACTGTTACAATGAGTGCATTTCTAAACATGTTATAGGTGGTCCTTGGGTTATGATCCCGCATTCAGCCACTGTTCAAAGTTACCACTGAGCAAGTTATACAGTTAGTCCTTTACTTACTACTGTATTGAAGCCTGCCCATCCCTGGTCTCCCTGATGCAGTCATTAAGTGGAGCATGGAGTGCCTCAGGTATGAAGAAAATTTTGGGAGACCTAATGCAGGTACAGCCCACCTGCCCCGAGTCTCCCAAGGCCTCCCCCACTCCCTAAAGCACACCATGCTCTGCTTCCTGCTCCACAGGGTCCCTGCGGGCAACATTAGTTGTGACTGCTCCCAAAATGGTGTCTGTTTCTGGGACAGCCACACGGCCTGCGAGGATGCTGAGGGGCAGAGTGACCTGTTCTCCTTTCTCAACATGAACTCCACAGCTTTGTAGGAAAGTTGCATGGCACAGTGGCTGCTTCCAGAAGATCTATAATAAAAGGTAAATAAACTGATTGGTAATAGGGGTGGGGGATTGGGGAGTATGTTGTGAGACCCAGAAGAATGCGAAGACGACTTTGGGAAGGAAAGCCAACTGATCTGCCAGGCAGCTTCCCTAAGTACATGGTGCCATTTTGGTGTGGCAACTATTCTTTGCAACCACTCCCAAAATGAGGCCTGCTTTCAGGATGGCACTGAACGGTCTCTGTATATAGTATATATAATATAGGGAGGCAGCATGGTGGAATGGTTGCTTCCCAAAAGAGAATTACAGTAAGTGGCCCCGTTCCATGACGGGGGTGGGTGGGGGTGGAGAGAGGTGGGAAGCAGGCCCAAGGCCTGAGGAAATACAGCTAGGCGGAAAGAGGAGTATGGTGCATCTCAGTGTGGGGGAGATCCTGGGAACCCGGAGTAGGTCACATGGAAGCTGGGGACATGTTGTAGTGCTAGGCTGAGCTAGGCCTCCCCCCCACAAAGCGCCGTGTATTCCACTTAATGACCTATACAGTCATTTCCTAACTGCAATCGGGAGAGCAGGGCTTGGGATCATTAAGCAAGGCAATCAATTTATGACTATAATGGGCAAGCTCCGTTACAGTCGTTAAGTCAACGAAGGGCCGTGATAGCTCAGGCTGTTAGAAGCCTGTTATTAGAACACAGCAGCCTGCAATTACTGCAGGTTCAAGCCCGGCCCAAGGTTGACTCAGCCTTCCATCCTTTATAAGGTAGGTAAAATGAGGACCCAGATTATTGGGGGGGGGCAATAAGTTGACTTTGTAAATATACAAATAGAATGAGACTATTGCCTTATACACTGTAAGCCGCCCTGAGTCTTCGGAGAAGGGTGGGATATAAATGTAAATAAATAAAAAAAATAAAAATAAAAACCTGTATTATTCTGCATCAACTTCACTCTTCATCCAGCCAACTCTTACCTTCAATTGGTGTGCAGTTAAACGAATGAGCAATCTTGTTCCAGGCATCCGTTACTTGTGAATTCTGCAAAGAATATGGAGACGATTCAAATATGACCATATAATGCAATTAAAAACTGTGTCCAATACCCTATTTTCTATTTCACTCTTTTAGAAATTTATGACATAGGATATGAATTTATGATATTCATTAAAGCATAGGTGACTTTTTAGTTCCTCACTGAAAACTGCAAAAGATGCCTATGCTTTAATGACCAGCGGAGAGTGCAAGGTCAGAAAGGTCCAATCAATTACAAAGGGTGCACAGTGTAACACAATACTACGAACTCCAAAGCCGTAACGCAAAAATTATTCTATATTCCAAGACAGGGGGAAAAAGCTTCCCATTCAAGAGCAGGATGCTAAGGGGAAAAGCTCAGCTTATCAAAACCTAGGAAATAAGGATGGATTAATAAAATAGAAAAAAGAAAGATTACTCCCATTTTTTAAAAATTTTAAGCTGCCGAGTATTTATGCCACCATTTTGAAAATACATACAGAACATCAAGGTGTTTCCAGGACAAACCTTGTCAATTTTTAGTTAAGCAAAGGGTTAAATGCTGACTGGATATTTATAAGCCCTTTAAAGGCAACATTCTCTAGCTATTGCTGAAGTGCTACCCCTGTCCTCTCAGACTTTCGGTTATGCTGGCCAGGGCTGAGTTTTAAGAGAGGCCCGTTGGCCACATTTGCTCTGCAGTCTGAAAGCAACAGTAGCAAACTTTTATGAAGAAGGCCTCACTGCTCAGCCTAGACCAGGGGTCTCCAACCTTGGTCACTTTAAGATTTGTGGACTTTAGCCCCTAGAATTCCTCAGCCAGCTTTGCTGGCTGAGGAACTCTGGGAATTGAAGTCCACAAGTCTTAAAGTGACCAAGGTTGGAGACCCCTGGCCTAGACTACACTCTCACATTACCTCCTCTCAGAAAAAGTCAAGTTTCTTATTCGTATATTCAGAATTATTTCAAGCTTGAACGGGAGCTGGAAAGTCTTGGCCACCTTCCTCAAACTGCCACGGTCCATGTGAAAAGTAGTTGCCTATTATTACCTGGTTTCCTGGCTTGACCAAGCGCAGGGCAGCTTCGGCACAGAGGTGAGCGGCTTTGATGACGTCAGCTTTGCGACCTGTCACTGGAGTTTCCTGAAATGGGGAGAAAATTATAATACAGAAGCATCCATTTTAAAAGTGAAAAAAAGAGAACTTTCCAGTTGACATGTAAGAAATAAACCTTAAAACTTATCAGATTTAAATATTCTGTTCAGAATTTAGCTGCACTGTACATAAAAGATATAACCTGGGTAAACGTGGATTTTTTTCCTGACTTTCCTGACTATATGAAACTTTATCTTGATTAGACCCAGGTGCTTTGCCTCATAAGACCTGCAAGACACTTGGGATCCACAAGATATTATTTTCCCCAGTGTCCTTCTGATGCCAGATTAATACCTCCTATGATTCAAAAATCTTAACTGCCGAAAAAGATAAATAATAATCTATATGGCCATTATTCTTTATTAGACTGATTTAATTATTTCATCGAGTCCACTGGAGTTAGATGACGGTAATAAATCTGAATGAATGAATTCAGAGATGCCCTATTGCTGTATCTGCAGCAACTGACTGAAAGAACAAAAGACACCTTAATGTAACACAGCATGACTCATGCTTAATTGTTCATTATTCATTACCATTTTCTGTCCTGTTTGTGGTTTTAATAATTTTGATAGCATTTTTTTTTTCTCCTGACTGCCCTGGTTAAACTGAATAGGACAAATCCTTCAAAAAGCTGTGAATAATATATAATGATCTGATTAATCAATATAGCTGTTTGCTCTTTTGGGCAGTGATAGAGATCAACACTATACATGGATTCAACCGCTCCCATTAATAGAGGCAGCCACTGGCAGATGGCAAATTCACTTAGCACAAACATTTTCGATAAGAAATGTCACTAAAAGTAAATTGCTTGAATAAGAACCTATGGACATTTAGCAAAAGAAAACCTGAATACCATGGTTTCACATGCCCACAACACGGTTTATACAGTCACTTAAGCCACTTGATCTCAGATCATGTTTATGAACTACCTTTCCAAAATACCTAGGGGGCTAGATGTAGGAGAGAAAATGGCTGAGCCAGGGGGAAGAGTCAAAAGGAGACTTAGTCTAGAAACCCTTCCATGTTCTGTGCTTGACTTTGATACATTTCTTTTTGTCCTTGGGTTTAAACTTGATCTTGGCTTCATTCAGGCTCAAGCTTAATCCCTCCAAGACGGAGTGGCTGTGGATGCCGGCATCCCGATTCAGTCAGCTGCAGCCGCAGCTGGCTGTCGGAGGCGAGTTATTGGCCCCAAAGGATAGGGTGCGCAACTTAGGCGTCCTCCTGGATGATCGGCTGTCGTTTGAAGATCATTTGACGGCCGTCTCCAGGAGGGCCTTCCACCAGGTTCGCCTGGTTCGGCAGTTGCGCCCCTTCCTTGATCGGGATGCCTTATGCACAGTCACTCATGCGCTCGTTACCTCTCGCTTGGATTACTGTAATGCTCTCTACATGGGGCTCCCCTTGAGGTGCACTCGGAGGCTTCAGTTAGTCCAGAATGCAGCTGCGCGGGTGATAGAGGGAGCTACACATAGCTCCCATGTAACACCGCTCCTGTGCAGACTGCACTGGCTGCCTGTGGCCTTTCGAGTGCACTTTAAGGTGTTGGTTACGACCTTTAAAGCGCTTCATGGCTTAGGACCTGGGTACTTACGGGACCGCCTGCTGTTACCACATGCCTCCCACCGACCCGTACGCTCCCATAGAGAGGGACTTCTCAGGGTGCCGTCCGCCAAACAATGTCGGCTGGCGGCCCCCAGGGGAAGGGCCTTCTCTGTGGGGGCTCCCACACTCTGGAACGAGCTTCCCCCGGGTTTACGTCAAATACCTGACCTTCGGACATTCCGTCGCGAACTGAAGACACATCTTTTTATTCGCGCGGGGCTGGCTTAAATTGGATTTTAAAAGTAAATTTTAGTAATTTTAAATGGGGTTTTAATTGACGGTAATTTTTAATTTCAGGCTAATTTTGAATAAGTTTTTTAAAGGTATTTTAATGTGTATATTTGTATTGTTGGTTTTATCTTGCCTGTACACCGCCCTGAGTCCTTCGGGAGAAGGGCGGTATAAAAATCAAATCAAATAAATAAATAAATAAATAAAATAAATTCCCTGCTTCTTTAGCAGCCTCTTCTAGCCCAAATGCCAAAAAAGCAAGGCAAGAGAGGGCAGCTGTCTTGGGTCTTTAAGAGCATCCATTGTCGATAGGTACATAAAGCTCTGCTGTGTTCTTTGCCTTTCTAATTATATTTTAGATTCTTTTTCCACTAAGTGACGTTGGCCTTGGTCTTCTTCTGTGGTACTGGGTTTAGCTTTTCCTGGCAAGCTCTTCAACCTTCTTTTCCTGACAACAGGATTAGTATTTGGGTTGTTGTTTCCCCCAAGATCCCTCCACGGGTTCTCGGGTCACCCCACCTCCTCGTGTCTGCTAGAGTTTGTGGCTGTTGCCCACGCCATCACTCTGCCATGCTCATTCTGGCCTTCTCTGACTTCTTCCTCTCTGGCCTGCACACAGGCCTCCTCTTTTCTGTTGCTGCTTCCCAGGCTAAGGAAGCTCAGTCCTTTTGAAAGGCCATTTCCCGTTCCTTTCCTGGGCAGGCCCTTTAAAAAAGAGACACCCGAGAGAAAGGCAAGGGCATTTCCACTGCTGTGGCCATCCATTTGGAACTCGAGCGCAAGCTCCTTTTTCTACTTAGGGATGCCGTTTATATAAATTCCCTCTACTAGGACAAATCCACTTTGACTGTTTGTGGTTTCTCAAAGCTGCAAGCAAATCACTTACTTTCGATGCCTCAACGACAAAGGTATGTGCTACATTTGCTATGAAGCCATCCACGTGGACTCCCAAGTCACTGCAACACAAAGAGGTGAAAAGATTTAAAATGTTTTTTTAAAATGAGAAACAAGGATGATTCTTGTGACATTCTAAGGTTTAAATGTTGTGCGTAGAAGTTACTTGTCCTCAGGGTCTCAAACAAACTATAAAACCGACAATTTGGTAAGCAGGGCACAGACAACTAACTTTATTTGGCTTCTGTCATGGGAAATCCACATTACGTCAATAGCAATACTCCAAAGTATGTCAGTGATACATTTCTGAATCTCACAGAGGCTCGTCTTGTATAGTTCAGTTCGGTAAACGAATTAAGTAAAAAACTAGCAAAAATTTTTAATCAAAGGCACTTACATTTTGATTAAATCACCATCTTTAAGGATGTAATCCTGGTCACTCTTCAAGGGCGAGAAGTGACAGACACAGTTATTTACCGATATACTTGTAGGAAAGGCAATACCTACACAAAAAAGGGAGTAGCAGTGAGTTCACAGTAGTTCTGTAACGTCTCCCAACTTGAAATATATTAGTTGATTGTACAAATTTTATCACTTTTACTATTAGAGACTTGGTTTTGCTTATCCATTTTTAAATCAAGACAGAAATAAATGGAGTGATACTCTGGATCTTCATATAATTCAGAAACTTTATCTGCCCCATAAACTGCTCATTTGAATTATTATTTTTCTGCTGATGCTGTGAGCATACAGCATTTACTAAAGCTGCACAAACTTGTCTTGTAACAACAGCTTCTTTGGGCTTGGTCAGTATTTGGAGACAGACACTTAAGGTGTAACCATGAATAGCTGAAGAAGCATAAACTATTTTTTCAGACTCTTCCCAAAGATTACAATGCATGTGATGAAGCTATCTCTCAGTCAAGAGGTGAAGGCGAATTCAGCCACTCTATTGTTGTAATCTTACTACATGCTCAAGATGGAAATAAACCCTGTTTATTTTTGTTCAATAGGATGGTGTTTCAAGCTAATATATTATTCTGTGAAACCAAAGAAAAATCATTCAAAATACTGACTTAAATCAGGAACCCCATTTCCGATTACTTCCTAATACATAGGCCAGATAAGACCATTAATCTTTAAATAGGCTTACATTCTTTGCCTCTAAGACTGACAACATTTATGTTACTTTAAAATCCCTAAGAACATTGATGTGGTTTGGTTTTCATATGTGAACGTAATTCAAGGTGTTGATTTTCACCCTTCATGTCTTAAAATCTGGGTACTTCCAGGACTGTCAACTTCCACTGGTCTCTGCCCTTCCACCAAGACTGGGAAGATCCCTTCCTGCACGGAATGTCACCTTCCAAGAAGTTGCAAATATTTGGGAAATTTCTGAGCAGTGTTTGTCTCTATGATGGCATTTCCCCAAAGATTAGATCAGTAGCCATGATCCTAATTTTTTTTAAAAAACTATAGGTTTTTTCATCATGCCTTCGTGTTTCGACATACTGTATCTTCTTCCTCTTGATTAGCAGTATCTAGATGTAAATCATGCTATTAGTCTCTGGGGGTATTTTAGATTATACGTTTTTATCCAATTATTGAATTAGATATGTATGCAGCTCAGAGCTAGGCGCCTTATGAGCCCATGGAATAAGCAAATAAACAAACACTTTAGAAGTTCTGCTTCAAAGTACACGAATTCAAGCAAAGGAAGTGGGAAATTGATAAACCAGCTGCTCACGGTATCAAATCACCCACTAGAACAGAACAAACAAAACTTTAATTCAATGTTTTCAGTTAACCAGATATCACAGGCTTCAAGAAACATGAGCAGTATTTATGTGATGCTCTCCCCAGCACCACAGACAAGGCTTCCCAGAAGTTGTAACTTAAAAAACTTACAACCAGGACTGTGCAAAAATATGGATTTGAAAAGCAAAATAAAATTTGGAGCACACATGAGAATATGCACAACAACTGCTGGGAATTGTGTAAACCAGGGATGTGCAAAAAATAATAATAATTGTGGATTACTGTATTGTACAAGGAACAACTAGCATAAAGTGGTCTGGCCTGATCTGTGTTTCATATGCGCGGATTTGGGATAAAGTAAGATTCTTTTGCTCCAGACACTGATCTGAAGTCCTATTTTAAGGAGAGATGTTGCAAGGGGGGATTTAAAAGAAAGAGAAAGTTGAAGTTGAGAGATTTCCTTTACAACAACCAGCACCCATATCAGTGACAGTAATATGGCAAGTTGTGACAAGTGAATGAAGAGGCCAGTTGCTAACATGGCCTTTGGAACATTGAGGAGGGCCATACGTAGTGCAGAAGTCCCCACTTTCACCATGAGGCCAGCAGGGATGGCAAATGAGGAAAAGCAGGATGAAAAGGAAAGTTAGGAAGATCAAGGAAGGTCCATCAGCTGGATCTCCTTCTCCGGGATTTACTGGGACCACTGAAGGAAGAAGCAGATAGACAGATGGCAATAGCAGCCCTTGAAAAAAATCTGCTTAACAACAATGGTTTACTTCCCTCATAAAATTACTGTGGGATCCCGCCACATTTTGCTTGAGACAAAATTTGGAACAATTAAAGTGTTCAATGTTTTGTTTTTCTGAACTGTGCCCAATTTGAAGTGATTTGTAAGAACCCCCGAGAATGATTTGTTTCTAGTTTGAAACAACAACAAAAAAATACCATTGTTCTTTTTGTGCACACTTCTACCTTGAGCCAAATGTGTCTTTTCCTGGCACTGCACATCAGCTGTAGAAGGCAGCCATGCAAATCTAAGAAAAGAGGCTGTATGCATCGCTCCACTTCACATTTTACCCTTCAATTCTACAGCCTAGTAACTAGTTCAAACCCCACAAAGAAAGTTAAGAGACGGAAATCTGGGTGAGCTTTGCTGGTAGCAGTAAATACTTTTGACTATATCCCAGTAATTCCAATCTCAACACCTCTACATACATTAATGCACGGAATAATGAATAGAATTTAAATAAGGAATAACTGATATGTTAAAAAAATATTGTGGCTGTATAATACCTTTCTTGATATCCTTCTCTTTCTTAAAGATTTTGCCAGTTTCTTCCATGATCATGACATCTCCTTTCTCACATAAGCTGAGGACAGACACTCCAGATTTAGCTGCCTCTACCACCGTACGCAAGACACCTGAAGTTCAACAGAAAAATACAAATTTAATATTAACGGATTTTAAAATTTCACAGAATTTTGATACACCAAATTTGGGGGAAGATACCACTAAGTGAACTTTCAGTAGTTGTTTTATTTTTCATCCACCTCATTATCAGCAGCATACAGTCTGTTTGAAAGAAAATCCTTTCTTTCCTTCTAACTGAAGGATATTGCTCCACATGTTCAGTACATCATTTTAATTAATATTTAAGCATACATCCTATTTTTAAAAACTGATTGACATCAGTAGAACTTCCTTCAGCCCAAACCTGTTTAGGATACAATTCAAAAAGACGAAGAAAACCCAGGCTGTCTTTCTGAAAATTATAATAGCCTTCTCTGATTGTACTGTGTCTCATCAGCAAATAGCAAACTGGTCCATCTTTGGCCAACAAATTATTTTTACTTACACATTATTTATCTTTACACTGCAACTCTGTGGCCATGATTTTCCCCCTATTTTCTTTCACTTGGGGAAAAATTAGTTTTCCAACTTTGAGCGTTCTGTTCAATAAGTAACTTTACATGGGTTATGTCAGAACTTGGGCAATAGAACATTTGGTCTCTTCAAAAAATGCAACATAATGCTATTCTGAAATGCACTGTGATTCCAACAGAATTTTGGTAATAGCAGTCCCGAGGCACATTCAAAGCCACAAAATGTAATATACAATGCCATTAAGACTATATGATAAGACTTCATAATATAATTTTAACATTTGAATTCAGATCAGACAGTATGTCCACATCAACTGCCCATTCAAAATGTATCAAATTCTGTCTTTATGCAAATTAGTATGTATTGAATTAAGAGAAGCTAGCTATGTCAAAGCACTGTAAAAACTTTAAAAAAGGGTTTTCAGAACTCTGAATTAAACATGCATAGGGTGGTGAAATCTTTAAGTATTCATTCTATCCCATTATGGTAGTTTTTCCAGTCTGGCATCTTTCTGCCCTCAAGAAACTACCTATCCAATTTAAACTTACAGTTTGAGGGCCTTTGTAGTTCTGTGAATTTAAGAAGCATCTTAGTAGCTACATAGGTTCTCAGGAGCTGCAGTAAGATTAGTGCATGAAATTCCATACATGCCCAATTATAAAAACCCAATAGATTGCTGCAAGAGGAAAATCCTTTCTTCTTCCAGCAAAGAACAGCTCTCTATTTTCCACTAGTCTCTCCCAGTAGGCAAGTAATTTATTTTTTGCTTAATTCTTGGGTGCTTATTTCCATTAAAAGAAGACCTCTATTAAATAAATGTTTCAACAACATCTAGCAATAAGAACACATCATTAATTTATGTAAAACACAAGTGAATCAGAACTGAACATTTGATAGTACATTTTATATCTGGTAGTAAAAAATAACGCCAGATACCTATTTTTTTTGTGATCATTCAAATTATTTTAGGTGAAATATAATCAGTAAACATAGGTTAATATACAATTTAAAACAATGCAGGTGATCTCAATTGGCTGCATAAATAATTTTCATCCTTTTTAGTTAAGTTATGATCTATTTTATGTAACTCCAACATCCCTGCTAAAAAGGCAAGGAGAGGACTGCTAACCCCACCTCGGGGAGGGGGGGGGAAATGATGATTGAGAAATAAGACTGCTCTTTCTCTCTCTCTCTGCGTGAGCAAATGTAAAGCTAACATCTGCAGCTAAGCCTTCCATCCTTCCTTTAGATTCGGAATGTTTCCCAGTAACATTTATTATGGCGCATCTGCGCCAAGCAGTTTATCCGAAAGCGGACAAAGTCTGAAGCTTCTGCTCCTCACCAAAGCAAATATATATATTTTAAAAAAAACGATAAACTGGATGTATCTCTAATGAAGCAATCCAGGTATTTGATTACTCAATCTGTCCGTGTCTGTTTGTTCACACTATAAAAACCACCGGGGCTAGGGGGAGGAGGAAAAAAAAAGTCAAGTGTGCTATATATACATACTTGGTTTGCTAAAAGGGAAAGCCTCCATCTCTCCAAACAGAGGCATAAGTTATGGCTGAGCTGTAATAAAAGCCTTCCCTTTGCCGATCTTCGCGCCGGCCTAATTATCGACTTCCTAGAATACGGTGTGTGTGTGCGTGTGTGTGTTTTAAGGTGATCTGATCCGGAGCAGGCATTCTTCCTTAAACAAAAGGGGGGAAACCTGGGAGGCCGCCAGGACGTCGGAAGATAGTGAAGGAGAGGAGAGAGCGAGCGCCAGCAGCAGCAGCAGCACATGGCAAGTCCCAGACCATGTGCCTTGCAGTTCTCGGAGGACAGCGTCTCCATTCAGCAACACCCCACACACACACACACACACACCGGTGGGGGGGATGAGATCGAGGATCCTCCCGCCGTTCCAGCCCCCCAAAAGAATCCGACCACCTAATCAAGGACGGATATCATTCAAAAGGAGGAATGATTACCAAAAGGAGTCGAGGTTAGCAAGCGAAAGTCCCCCCCCCCTCCAAGCAAAGGGTGATTAATTCAAGTAAAACTATTACATTTCCCTTCCAGGTTTTTTTTGGGGGGGGGGGTGAGGAGAGGGTTTACTTAAGCTGGAGGCAAAAAAAAAGATGGGGAAATATGTGTGTATGTGTATATATATTTTAAAAAGTACACAGGAAAGAGATCGAGGATCACGGGCAGCTGGATTCTCCTGGAAAATCGCCCCAAGAGGTTGTGTGTGTCCACCCTAGTCCTAGATGGGACAGCTACAAAAATGGGTCTCTCTCTCTCTCTCTTCCCCCCCCCTCCCCCGATCCAACGGGAGGCTTCCGAGTCGGTTCTTCCCAGCCCGACTTGCACCCGGTTTCTTCCGTCCTGCCGGGCAAAGCTACGCCCCCGGGGACTCCCGCGATCTCTCCCCACCTTCCCTTCTCCGTCACCCCCGCCATCCGCCGCCGCTTGTCCTGCCGCTCCCCCTGACAGCTCGGGGACGCCCTTCCCTCCCTCCCAGGCCCCCGTCCCAGCCTCCCCCAATGCCGTGCGCCAGACTCACGGTTGGCGATCTCTCCCCCCATCTTGTACTTGTTCACCACCACGTCTTCCGCGATCGTCAGCTCGGCCGCTTCTTCCTCGCCCGACATGGTCGGACCGAGCCCCGCCGCCGCCGCCGCCGCCTCCTCCTCTCGCCTCAAGCCCTTTCCCTCTCCACGCTCCGCGGAGGAGGAGGAGGAAGAAGAGGGGCGGGTGGTGGTGGCGGAGGTTCTGGTGGTGGCGGTGGCTGCCGCGCTCGCCGACACCGCCTCGCCTCACCAAGACGGAACGCGAGACAGGCTGGAAAAGGGAGCGAGCGCGCGGGCTTTGCGCGGGGCACGCTGGGAAGCGAGTCCGCTCTGTCGGCGGCGAAGAACTACAACTCCCGTCGGGCCGAGGACGAAGCAAGTGGGCGAGGCACGACGGGAAAAAAAACGAGCCCTCTTTTCGTTTTTCCGAACTAGCGCCCCATAATGGCCCGGGACGAGATTTGCAGGCGGGCTCTTCTTTCCCCTTGGTTCTCTGACGTTTATTCTGGTTGCCCGACTTTTCCGCTGCTTTCCCATGGCGTTTAGTGAGCTCTTTTGCTCTGCCAGTTAACCCAGAAATGCCGGTCCTTTGGTTGTGTGATCATCAAACGTGAATGCCGATTAAAAATCCCATAAACTCGCATATAATATAATATAATATAATATAATATAATATAATATAATATAATATAATATAATATAATATAATATAATATAATATAATATAATATATATAGGTTAATATAATTAATATAATATAATATAATAAATATAATATAATATAATATAATATAATATAATATAATATAATATAATATAATATAATATAATATAATATAATATAATATAATATAATATAATATAATATATACTCGCCTTGAAGTTGTGCGAAAACAATCACTCTTTTGGTTTTATCTGACCACTTTAAAAACATGAGAGAGAGATTGATGTATCAGGAAAGGGGGAAAGTTAGTATCGTCTTTATTATGACCGACTCAAATGCCTGAATTATGCTCGGAATCTCTACATCAGGTCCGGAAGAGTACTTTTTAAAAAAGCCCAGGTTAACGTTTGTTGCGTTAATTGTGAGTATAGGATGGGAAATGAAGGACCAGTTTAGATATAGAAAATGTAATAAAAATTTTGAATTTAATATATTTATATAAAAAATTACAAATTAGTATAATTTTAATAAACTAATATATATTTGTGTTAGAGAGGTGCAACGCTTGTTCAGCAGAAAAATAACAGTAGCAAACAAAAAAAAACCTGTGATGAATATTAGCTCTCAGTTGAGGAAGCAGCTTTGCTTTAAAAAAGGCTCCCCTTGAAGCTGATGGGAAATTAGGGGGAAAGGGATGAAGAATGATGCCATTGACAAGACAGGCTAACCTGACACAATGCCAGAGATAGACAGCCTAATGCCTTCCATGTATTGTGAACTGTAGTTTTCATAATCCTTTGCCTGTTGTGGGTAGGTCAGAAACATCAGGAAGGCTCCAGGAGGCCTTTTCCTGACTTAGTAATAGCCTGAACTAAACCCAGTAATAGTGCTGCTTGATAGCTGTGACACTCATGCCATGAGATGGGAACGAAGACCATATCTCACCTTCAAATCAAACTTTTAGCCACTCCACATGTCAAAAGAATTTTTTCAAGAGTGCAGATTTAAGTTGAACAGGGCACACATAAGGACAATTACAAAAAAAATTGACTAGCAGGGCAATGAGAGTCGGCATCATAGTTAAGGGTATGAAAAGCTATGTATTGCCCCTTGCACGGGGGCATGTAACTTATTTCTGAGGCCGATGATACCCGTCTTGAGCAAGGTAGCCTGGCAGGTAGGCTGCTGGGTACAGAGAAACAAAAATAAAATTGGAGCAGCCCCATGGCGTCTGCCGCACTCAGGGTACCTGTTGAATGACCAAGTGCTTATATATTGCTGCTACCACGTACCCCCCCCACCACAAAACGAGCAAGGTTTGGACAGAACAGATAAATGCAGTCTATACCAGGGGTCTCCAACCTTAGCAACTTTCAGACTTGTGGACTTCAACTCCCAAAATTCCTCAGCCAGCATTGCTATGGTTTGCTTTGCTGACTGAGGAACTCTGGGAGTTGAAGTCCACAAGTCTTAAAGTTACTAGGGTTGGAGACCCATGGTCTATGCCAACATAAAGATTGCACATTGCTGGACTTCCGGTGGTGCTGCGTCATTGATGGCGGTCTTTTTTAGACCACCAGCCTCGCAATCTTATAGAACTGCTCAGACAGCACAAATCAGCTGTCTGGCGGTTCGGAAACCTCTCCCTCGGGCAAAGAGGGAGAGGTGAGCAACCGAGCTGAGGTAGAGCCTCCCGGAAAGCCCCAGGAATGATACTGGAGGCTTGTGGGTGAGGGCTCCCTCCCAAGCTCGAGAAGCTCCGGATCTGGGACGCCTCTGCAGAAGGCAGAGCAAAACACCGCATCCACATCTGCTATCAATTTTAAACTTGGAATGGATTAACAAGCAGACAAAGCAAAATCAGGAGTACCGGCAGTTGCAAGTATCAATTTTTAACTCTCCAGTTATATATTTTTCTTCTCTTTTTTTTGGGTGGAATGATCTAAGAAGAGGAAAGGAAATGGCGTCTTTAGTGTAACAAGGCGTGAAAATGTAAGTTAAAGGAAGTACTCGTTAAAGCTGTCAGCGCTGGAGTTACATGAAGAGGCTAAGCCAAAGGAAGGATTTAAAATGATTTGATTAATTTAATTATAGTGTTTAAGAGAAGATTTGAAGATTGTCTTTTTTCTTTTCCCTTTTTTTTTCTCTTCTCTTTTTGTAGAGTTTAAAGTTTAACAAAAATAGCTTTTATGCAAACTAAGTTAGGTGCATAAAAACTTAAAATTAAAAAATTAAAAAAATTAAGCATAAAACTTAGTTTGCATAAAACTAAGTTTTATGCAAATAAATTAACTAAGACAGAATGATCTCAGTCCGAATCCAAGGCAAACCATTCAATATCACAGTAGTTCAAGTCTATGCCCCAACCACTGGTGCTGAAGAAGATGAAATTGACCAGTTCTACAGCACCTGATAGAATTAACACCAAAAAATGATGTCCTTATCATCATGGGAGATTGGAATGCTAAAGTAGGAAGCCAAAAGATAACCAGAATAACAGGCAAGTATGGCCTTGGAGAACAAAATAAAGCAGGGCACAGGCTGATAGAATTCTGTCAAGACAATACGATGGTCATAGCAAACACTCTTTTCCAACAACCTAAGAGACGACTCTACACATGGACATCACCAGATGGTCAACACAGAAATCAGATTGACTATGTGCTCTGCAGCCAAAGATGGAGAAGCTCTATACAGTCAGTAAAAACAAGACCAGGAGCTGACTGTGGCTCAGATCATGAGCTTCTTCTTGCAAAATTTAGGCTTAAACTAAAGAAAGTAGGGAAAAGCACCAGGCCACTCAGGTATGAACTAAATCATATCCCTGATGAATATACAGTAGAGGTGACAAATAGATTTAAAGAATTAGATCTGATAGACAGAGTGCCTGAAGAACTATGGACGGAGGTTCGCAACATTGTACAAGAGGTAGCAACTAAAACCATTCCAAAGAAAAAGAAATGCAAGAAAGCAAAATGGCTGTCTGAGGAAGCTCTGCAAATAGCTGAGGAAAGAAGGGAAGCGAAAAGCAAGGGAGAAAGAGAAAGATACACCCAGTTGAATGCAGAATTCCAGAGAATAGCTAGAAGAGATAAGAATGCATTCTTAAATGAACAGTGCAAAGAAATAGAAGAAAACAATAGAATAGGGAGGACCAGAGATCTATTCAAGAAAATTGGAGATATGAAGGGAACGTTTCATGCAAAGATGGGCATGATAAAGGACCAAAATGGCAGGGACCTAACAGAGGCAGAAGAGATTAAGAAGAGGTGGCAAAATTACACAGAAGAACTATACAAGAATGAGCTTAACATCCCTGATAACCACGATGGGGTGGTCACTAACCTTGAGCCAGACATCCTAGAATGTGAAGTCAAATGGGTCTTAGGAAATCTGAGCAACAACAAAGCTAGTGGAGGAGACAGTATTCCAGCTGAGCTATTCAAAATCTTAAAAGACGATGCAGTAAAAGTGCTATACCTAATTTGCCAGCAAATTTGGAAAATTCAACAATGGCCACAGGATTGGAAAAGGTCAGTTTACATTCCAATTCCAAAGAAAGGCAATGCCAAAGAATGTTCAAACTATCGCACCATTGCACTCATTTCACATGCTAGTAAGGTTATGCTTAAAATCCTACAAGCTAGGCTCCAGCAATATGTGGATTGAGAACTACCAGAAGTACAGGCAGGATTTCGTAGAGGCAGAGGAACTAGAGATCAAATTGCCAACATACGCTGGATCATGGAGAAAGCTAGGGAGTTCCAGAAAAACATCTACTTCTGCTTCATTGACTATGTTAAAGCCTTTGATTGTGTGGATCACAACAAAATGTGGCAAGTTCTTAAAGAGATGGGAGTACCAGACCATCTTATTTGTCTCTTGAAAAACCTGTATGCGGGTCAAGAAGCCACAGTGAGAACTGGACACGGAACCACTGATTGGTTCAAAATTGGGAAAGGAGTTCGGCAAGGCTGTATACTATCACCCTGCCTATTTAACTGATATGCAGAACACATCATGAGAAAGGCGGGGCTAGATGAATCAAAAATTGGAATTAAGATTGCCGCAAGAAATATCAACAACCTCAGATATGCAGATGATACCGCTCTAATGGCAGGAAGCGAAGAGGAACTAAAGAGTCTCTTGATGAAGGAGGAGAGTGCAAAAGTTGGCTTGAAACTCAAAATTAAGAAAACTAAAATCATGCATCCGTCCCTTTCAATTCCTGGCAGATAGATGGGGAAGAAATGGAGGTAGTGACAGATTTTATTTTCCTGGGCTCCAAGATCACCGCAGATGGGGACTGCAGCCAAGAAATTAAAAGACGCTTGCTCCTGGGGAGGAAAGCTATGGCAAATCTAGACAGTGTACTAAAAAGCAGAGACATCACCCTGCCAACAAAAGTGTGTATAGTCAAAGCTATGGTTTTCCCAGTTGCAATGTATGGCTGTGAAGGTTGGACCATAAGAAAGGCTGAGCGCCAAAGAATTGAGGCCTTTGAACTCTGGTGCTGGAGAAGACTCCTGCGAGTCCCTTGGACTGCAAGGCGAACAAACAAGTCAGTTCTAGAGAAGATCAACCCTGACTGCTCTTTAGAAGGCCAGATCCTGAAGATGAAACTGAAATACTTTGGCCACCTAATGAGAAAGAAGGACTCATTGGAGAAGAGCCTAATGCTGGGAAAGATTGAGGGCAAAAGAAGAAGGGGACGACAGAGAATGAGGTGGCTGGATGGAGTCACTGAAGCAGTAGGCATGAGTTTAAATGGACTCCAGAGGATGGCAGAGGACAGGAAGGCCTGAAGGAATGTTGTCCATGGGGTCGCGATGGGTCAGACATGACTTCGTAACTAACAAAAACAAAGTTAAGTGCTTTTAAGGACATTGAAGTTTTGCCAGCTCAAATACATAAGTTAAAAGAAGACATGAAAGGGTCTAAATTAGACTAAAGGGTCTAATAGATCAAAAATTTAGTAAAATTGAAAAAGAAACATTGGAATTTAAAAACACACTGGAAGTTCAGAATAAAGATATGACTTAAAGAGTGGGGGTAGTAGCTCAATGTTTTTCAAAAAGTATGATCTCATTGGAGGAAAGAATGGAAGAAACTGATCAAGTTAATTTGAATTTGGAAAAGAAAATAGAGGAGGTTCAGAATAATCAAATTAATTTAAATTTGGGAAATAAAATTGAGAAAACTGAAAAGCAATCTTGGAACTTAAAAATAAGGTGGAACCTTGGAATAAAGATATGAGTGAAAGTGTGCTGGCAGCTTTGCGATGTATTGGAGAAAATATGATTCAGTTGGATGGAAGAATAGAAGAAATTAATCAAGCTAATTTGAATTTGGAAATGAAAATAGAGGAGACCCAGAATAATCAACTTAACTTGAATTGGGAAAATAAAATAGAGGAAGTTCAGAGTAAAATGGATAGGGCAGACGAAGAAATTATTACATTGCAGTATAGATTGATGGAGTATGCTTTGAGAGTTAGAGGACTGAAGGAAAATAAGCAGGAGAACTTAAAAGAGATTTTTGTGCAGGCTTTCACAGATATAAATGGAGAGCATGCAGTAGATTTTGAAGTTCATATCGAAAAAAATTATCGAGTTAACTTGTGGATTGCTAAACAAAGGCAGCTACCAAGAGATGTTGTGATCTATTTCACGAATAAGAAGATTAGGAATGGAATTTTACAGGCATTTTATAAAAACAAAATTCAAATATTAGGACAAGATGTATTAGTAATGAAAGAAATTCCTTTTCAATGTTAAGAAATAGAAAGGAGTTTGCCTTTTTGGTGGAAGAACTTAGGAAACATCAGATACAGTATAGATGGGATGTTCCAGCTGGATTAACAGTGAATTATAAAGGAAGAAAGTTTTGTCTTAGTACAGTTCTCAAAGCAAGAGACTTTTATACTAATGTACTAGAGGCTGGAAATCCTTTATTGTTAAAAGCTAAGATGAGAACAGGAGAGGAGATGGTAAAAGGGTGGGAGAAGGAAGTAAAACAAATACAAGGTAAAGATGGGCCTGTAATTGCTGAAGAAGAAATAGTAGGAAAAATAGGGGAAGTAGAGGAACAAATGGGGTGAGTAAAAAGGTAATAAAAAATGGTGCTACGTTTTTTCTTATGGGAAAAGATAAATTATAATTGAAATTGAATATAATATAAGAAGAAAGGTTAATTTATATATAGTTTCTGTGAGAATAGTTATTGGGAATTTGTAAAAAAATTATTTGTACTTGTTTGAATTTATAATGTGAGGTTATTGGTTTATATATGGTTGAATTGTTAATAACTATTATCTGATTTGGGAGAGTCTTGATAAAAATAGAAAAAGAAATATTTTATTAGGGAATGTATGAAAAATGGTTAGAAAATATCTGGTAATTTATAGTGATGGAAATAGGGGGAATGGTATTGTTTGAATTAATAATTTGAAGGTTTGGTAACATACAGTGATGGAAGTATGGGGAAGAATCTGGATTAGTTAAATGGTATTGTTTGAATTTATAATTTAAATATTTGTGTGATTGTAGTACTGTAAATTATTTTGGATAAAATTTGACTTGGGGTCAAATAAGGTAATGATAAAAATAGAATAAGAGATGGAGTATTAAGGATTGAAAAATGATATTATTTGTTAATAAGTATGATAGAATTATAAATCTGGTGGATCATATAAGACATTACTTTGAAGAATAATAAGGTCCAAATTGACTTTAAATCTAATATTGGTAGTTGGACTTTAGCTACTGATACACTGGAAGATGGAGCACTGCTTATACTTGAAGATTGGACTAATTTTAATGGACTTAAGAAAGAAAACAGAAACTTTAATGTACTCAAAGAATGTCTACAAAAGAATATTTTTCGTGTATGTGAAGACTACCTACAAGAAAGATATACACTGGAATGAAAAATTGGATTGACTACATTCAAACCAAATTTTAGACTGAAGTGTCAAATAGTTTATGAGTGATTATAAGAATTGTATTGTATTAATGTACTTGTTTATATGGGAAAGGGGAGTTAAGGTTTCAATGGGAGAGGAGAGAGAATGGATTATGGTTTATTGGTGTAATTTAGTTTATGATTGTTAGATGCAATAACCTGTATTCTGCTCTGGGAAGTCCTGGGGAGGGTGGGGGGAAGGGTGGAGGGGAGGGGGAAAGGGAGAGGGAGGAGGGTGGGGGGGAATTAAGTGGTAAAAAAAAATTTGTAAAACTTTTTCAATTAAAAAAAAAAAGATTGCACATTCCCATGCATTTTGACCCCTTTGGGCTGAGGAACCCTCCGTGGCATGGAATAGACATGAGGAAGGATGGGATGAGCAGCCTCAATCTCCTTCTCCAGAAATTCCTAGATGTTATTGGCTTGGACTGCTGGGGTCATTTGTGTTAAAGGCAACCAAGATGGTATTGTGAAAGGGATGTGAAACTTTTCCAGGCCTTTTGAATGGGAAACAGCTTGAACAAAAATAAGTTTGACAACCCCTTGGCTTGCGATCATCGGTTGGGTTCACAAACTGTATTAAGTCACATAGTTTGTCTAGGTTTGATTCTACAGATTAAATGACACTAACCACTGCAGCTTGTAAACTATGGTTTATGGCATGAGTGAACTCAGATTTTGTGGCTTAAACCACTAATCAGGGCTCAGGCAAATCATGATGTCCTGTAATATAGAGATCTAGTCCTCCCAATCAGTTTGCTTCTTTTTAAAGCTCTTCTGTTGGCAGAAAGTCAATAGTTTTTTCCTCCAATGCAAATTGCAATGATGAGGAAAGCTGTCTTTCATTGCTTAGTGTAAAAAACAGTCTTTGTTTTGCAGCAACCCCCCACCCCAAGGAGGGCATCATGCCTGTCAAGCATCAAACGTCCACACTTAACTTCTCAGCTCATTATTACTCAAATAACATAGAGGAAGGATACCACCAATCCTTGAAATACATTATCATGAGGAGCGTTAAATAAAATTACCTCTGCCATCCCCTACTAATTTTCATCAACAGACACAGATACAAACTTTGTGCTTTATTGATATTTGTATTAAACACACACACACACACACATACATACAAACTTCTGTAAGGCCTTCAGCAACAGGAAGTACCTCTGTCTGGAAAACCATCCTTTCTTTGAAAATGGTTAAATGTGTAGTCCTTGCCCGGCAAGAAATAGGCCTCTAAGTCTGAATATATATGTAATAATTCATATTCAGCTCCCAGTGAAATCACAGTAATCGGGGCTCCCAAACCTTGGAAATCTATCACCTTGTTAGATTCAGCTTTTTGAATCAGCACTGCTTTGATAGGGAAGCAGAAAGTTGTGGTGCCCTGTAAATCCTTCTATACATAACTCCGCATGTGACCCGGGCCTGTTTCTATTCTTGCAAGTTGCTTCCATCTTGGCACAGGAGAGGGCTCCCATCATCATAGCCTGTGACAATAGAGACAGTGCATATCTGTTTGTCTGTTTGCTTGCTTTTAAAACAACACTATTATTCCTTGTTATTCTGAAGCTGGAACATTGTACTGAGCGATTCAAAGTGTGCCAACATTTGGATTCCTTCCAATTTGGTTTAAAATAAAAAAAAGACAAAAACCTTCATTTCACCAGTTACAAAGCAAGGCAGAAATTCAACATGAGTTTTATGACAAACAATATACAGAATAGGAAAACATTAAAAGTGGCACTTTTATCCTACAAAAACAATTGTTCTAAAACAATTCAATGAGTTGCTTTCATGTTTTTATTTTTGCCATAGCCTGAAACAATTGGTATCTACATGTACCTCAATGAAAGCCTCATCTCTGATGTTGGCTGTTGTTTATATGGCACTGATGCATAACTGAAGAGAAAAACAACAGCATCTGAAGAGAAGTGTAGGGATTAGCGCACCTTCACTTCAAAATCCCAGCATCATGGATCCCTTTATTTTAACTCTCCTTTCTCCTTAAAGTGAGGGTGGGTCAAATTTCTTTCCTACAAATAAAACCATTAAAATCAAATAAATGTGCCAAAACTATGGTTGTAGGGCTGCACAAAATAAAATATAGCATTTCAGGAAATGTGATAAGTAAATGCTATAAGTGAAGGGAGGACTAACAATTGGGAAGGCTTTTTTCCTCTCAACGTCAACCCCAATATGGATAAAAGAAATCTCAGGGGTGAAAGTCTCATAGATTTGCTAGATTTGAAAGTAGCCTACGTAGTTCTTCATTCAGTTAAGGATTTGATCTGTAGCGAAGTGATGATGATAGTAACTGGGGATCATCCTTCATGCTAAATAATAATATTGTTTGCCTAATTTGGGGTTCGTATGAGTGAACCCAGTCAATTGGGGCTTGTTAAACAAAGCATAGAAGAGCACTGACCCTAGCCACTATTTATTTTTATGCTATGAAAGCTTTAGCTGATGTTTCTTCATAATGATCTCTATTGTAAGTATAAGTAGTGCACATCAAACAATTTGGTTTTTTGCCAGGGATATTCTGGAACAAAAAAAAAAAAATTGGATTGCAGCCTTTGGAGACAGTCTGGAAATCCAAACAGTAACATATCGGTTTATGCTAATATACAGAGAGCCACTTTGTTCTAGTCACGAGGCACCAAGACCAGAAAACTGAGTTCTAGTCCCACCTCAGGCAGTCACTCTCTATCAGCCCAAAACCTCAGGCTCGGGAACCGCTCAATTCCTGTCACAACCAATGGATCAACATTCAGCCGATCTGAAAAAAAGCAGACTTTGCACTCCTGGGAAAACTCTAGGGAAAAAATAGGAATTACATCAAATTTTAGCATACCTGTGTCTACAAGAATATTATCTTGATTTTTGCTTCTTTACGCTTGCAGGTATCCAGGCCCAAATCATCCAAAACCAGAACTTGTTAAAATTGCTTTTCTAATTTCGGTTTTGTTTTATGGGAATTTTTCCTTCAAAATTCACTGGATTCGGGGGGGGGGGGTTTCTTGAAGGGACATGCACTAATCAAAATTTAAAAATATTTCTAATGAGCATCTGGTCTAGAGGCCTGTGATCTTCTGGAAGAATAGAAAGCAGCTTTGGAAAAAGAGCTGAAAAAAAACTTCCTGGCTCAAAAATCAAGCCAAGAATTTTTTTGCAATTACACACAGCACTGGTGTATTTTGATTTTAGAATATAGCAAATCTATGTTTGTTTGTCAGAAGTAAATTCTGCTCTGTTCATCTGGGTTTACTCCATTATTTTGCTTTTACCCAGATTCGTTTTGCTACGGAGGGCAGAAGGAATGCGAAAAGCTGTGTTTGTTTAACGAACAAGGAAAACAAATTTATATCTCCCATTTCCTCAAAGATTTCGTTTCAATAAATTTCTCTCTCAGTCCAGTCACAAAGCAAGATATTTTATGCAGTTTACTCACTAGAGGGCAGCCTACTAGCACCCGTAGCATCCTTCTCTTCTATGGCTCTTTAGCATTTCTAATTGGCAGGAGCTAGAATGAATTGGGCGGTTTACAACCCTTCAGGTATGACTATACCTTAAGGAATTCTGATCTGGGCAGGAACAGAACTGATTTGTTCAATCAGCATTTTGTGTTTCTCAAAATCAGCAGTAGCAAAATATCACTAACGGCCCAGAATCCCTTGAAACTCAAGGTCAGTTTAAATCCAACCGAATTCAGCCATCAATTTAAGAATGTACGCTTGAAAATACACCATTATGGTTGCAACCTGGCTCTCGTGGACAAATAATCAAATTTCCTTTTATATCACGCAGTCTTATTTTTTTTTTCTTCACTCAATGTGATTGGTGGGGGGGAATAGCTTGGCTGGCAACTATCAAAGCAGACTGATTACATGCACACACACACATATGTTTTCTGAAATATCCACTGACATTTTACTCAGACATTGGCAATTCCAAATAGTACCCAGAGACCAGCAGTATGGCTCCAAAACAGTATGGTTAATTGCTCTGACTATAACAATGCTGCATGGTAAATTCTGCACTAGGCTACAATAGTGATCAATTACAGAAGAGAGGAACATGCTGTTGAAACTGTGCGGAAGCCATCATCAAGGGGTTTTTTTTGTTTTGTTTTAAAAAAAAAGCAAATCACAGCCTTTGCCTCTCCCAAATTGGGATGGAATTTTGCTTTTTCTAACTGCCTCTTTATTTGGTGGAATCCGGAACACCTGAGTTATGTCAAGGTTGTATATTCTGTAATAAGCCCTCAGGATAGGGAGGAGTGATGGTGAGAAAAGGGGGGGAAATTGTTCCCATATCATGCTCTTGTATAAATGAGCTTGACTCAAAAGAATTGTAATAATGCCGTAAAGCTCAGTGTGCTTTTATGCCCTTTCAAACAAAAGTACATTAGTTAACTTCAGGAATAAGGAGACCTCCCTCGTGTTATCCATTTTTTTTGTAGCAAGGATTAAGTTGCTGCTGGTCTCTTTCCTTGGTCCCTAATCTGACAAACATCCCTGTATTCCATTCTAGAAAAGGAGGAAATATAAAACTTATTGCTTTAAAAAAAAAAAAGGCTCTGCCTCTGGCATCTTCTGCATAGGGCCATAGAAAGATTCCTTCCCCCCACTTCCTTATAACAGGGTTGGCACTCTCTCCCGACTGCTTGTGGTTTGGAAGTATTGGAGATTATTGCTGAATCGTCCACAATCAAGAAAGAAGAATATTTCAAGTTGCTTGTAATCGTGAACATCTAAATGCCTAGAGTGGAAATTGGCCTCCTGCATGTTCAGGCTTTGTTCATATCCACTCTTCTCATTGTGACATGGGGATTCCTAACAGCAAAACAGCATGACATAGACCAGAGGTCTCCAACCTTGGCAACTTTAAGCCTGGCGGATTTCAACTCCCAGAATCCCCAGCCAGCTTTGCTGGCTGGGGGATTCTGGGAGTTGAAGTCCGCCAGGCTTAAAGTTGCCAAGGTTGGAGACCTCTGACATAGACAGAACCAAGAGTGCCTAAGGTCTTATTGAGAGGTAGGAGCAAAAACCTAGTCATCTCGTAGCCCACACATGGGCATATTGGCTTCTTCAGTGAGGTTGCTTGTCACAAGTTCTGAGAGAAAAAGTACCATTATCCTTCATATCCACCCTGAGGATTAATCAACTCCTCTACTGTTATACATATTACTAGAGGAATATATAACAAGGGTCGGCCTCCTTTTTCTCAAGAAGTTTGTCCCTTCAGCCTTATGGCCAACAATAAGGCTCAGCACATGCTTGGTTCACGATTAAGGCCCCTCTGCTTGTAAAGGACAGAGGGTTGTCACAGAGCGCAAGTCTTCCCTCGGCAGCCTAGAGGGCTGGCTTTATCTGAGCTGCTTCCAGTGTCGTCCATCTGTGGTCAGAGCACTTTGGTTTGGAGCAGCTGTTAGCAAGTCTCTTCCAAACCCCTACACTGCGAAAGTAGGCATCCCTCCGTTTGCATAACAGGAACGGATTCCAGTATGAACTGTGCTTCCTCAACTGGTCCTATTTGCCTTGCGGGTCCAGAGCCTTCGAACCGAAGAGACCCAACTGAAGACAGCTGTTGATCCACAGTGCAAGACGGGGAAAACTGCAATGCAGTTGTTCTTCAGAAGCTCATCAGCCGTCTAGATACGTTTGCTAACTATGGTCAACATCATAGAGGCTTTGCAGATGAATAGAAGGTTTGCCTTTGCAGTTCACAATCACCATAAAGTGTGATTGCGTTAAAGGGTTTTTTAGCTACCCGTGAAGTCAGAGAAAGCTTCCCGCCCCCAGCTATGTCCTCTGAGCATCAACTTTGCTGAACATCCGGCTGTGCCAGTAATCCGGATTATCGAAGGCACAATCTGAGGAGTCCAGTGTGCGCAAGGGTTTCATGAAACCGTTCTTGGGACAGGGTGGACTCTGGCAGCCAAGATACTGGACTGGGGGCAACACAGCACCCATTTCCTCATATCCCTGCTCATCTGGGGAGCTCTGGGTGATGCCAGAATCCATATCGGTATAGTCTCCCTGAGAACTGCGGATGCTACTCAGGGACTTGCTAAGTTTGGGCTGTTTGTTCATATACTCGTAGTCCTCTTCCTCGTCTTCATCCTCCCTGCAAGGTGTAGTTAGTTGGGAGCTTGGCACACTGCCCAAAGAGGCACTCAGCTCTGAGCCAAGATCCATATACTCATAGCCAAGCTCTTCCAAAGAGGCTGGCCGGGGTTGTGAGGATTGCGGAGTACGCCGGTTCATGTACTCATACTCTTCCTCCACTTCGTGGACAGGGATGGAGCCACGCATCAGCGAAGCGGTAATGCCAGCAGCGCGCTCTGTACAAAAAAAAAGACAAAAGAAGACTAAGGTTTTGTCATTTTGTGGTCACCTAGACCAGGGGTCTTCAAACTTGGTTCTTTTAAGACTTGTGGACTTCAATTCCCAGAGTTGGCTGGCCGGGCCGGAATAGCTCAGGCTGTTACAGCCTGTTATTAGAACACAGTAGCCTGCAATTACTGCAGGTTCAAGCCCGGCCCAAGGTTGACTCAGCCTTCCATCCTTTATAAGGTAGGTAAAATGAGGACCCAGATTGTTGGGGGGGCAATAAGTTGACTTTGTAAAAATATACAAATAGAATGAGACTATTGCCTTATACACTGTAAGCCGCCCTGAGTCTTCGGAGAAGGGCGGGATATAAATGTAAACCAAAAAAAAAAAAAGTCCACAAGTCTTAAAAGAGCCAAGTTTGCAGATCCCTGACCTAGAACAAGAAACAACCATTGCTAAGGTTGAGACAAGAATCCCCCTGAAATTGGGATACATCTGTGCAGCAAGTGAATTCAGCACAGTAGTCCATTCTGCTTCTAGGAACAATGGAAGAGGTGGGGAAGAAAGAGTCTATGGAGACCATCTAGTGTTGCTTTGTGTGAAAGCAGGTAGGGTTACACTTATATTGACTCTTCCATATTCCAAGGGTTAAGGTGAGAAATAACAACCTCAGGTGCAATGTTTCAAAACTTGTGTTGACTACACAGAATGAGAGATCATGGAAGCTGTACCTGCAACTCCATTATAGGGCCATGCCAGTTTCAAAATCTGGGATAATTCCATTGCTATGAGGAGAAGAAAGGGGGGGCGGGGAGGAGGAGGAAATAAATAGCAATTGCCCTGAATCATAGCTTTTGTTTATTCTATTTCAGTGTGGCTGTCTTCACTTCAGAGTAAGTAAGTCAAAGTTATAAGCTAGGGCCAATTATTGGCCAACAACTGGAGCAAGTCAGGGTGAAAAGAGAGCCAAGGCTATGCCTATAGGGCAGATCTGATAATAACCTTGATTTCTCCATCATGGTATGGGTACATCCAATTCTTTCTAGAGGAGAAGGGCACAAACTACATCTCATTTCCCTGCAGGGGAAGCATTTCAATGCTGCTCTTACCTCTGCCATTTCGATCTGGCATAACATAGCCGTTGGCATCCTCCTCTCCGTCCACATTGCCAACGGGCAGCATGAGACTTTCCCGCTGAGAGAGGTAAGCGCTGTCTCCCCGGGATTGCAGGCTGCGGCATAAGCTTCCGGACAGTGACAGATCCTCTGTGAGGTCGTAATCCGAGGTTGTGCCTCGTCCTTCAGAGGACTCCGATATAGTACGGCCCATTGACTCCTGCCTTATCCGCAAAGTCTGCCGGGAGCCGAGTCCCATACCCTGGATCCAAAAGGAGTCAGAAATCAGGTAATGATAAAGATATACTGAAGCCTGGAAGGCTCCCATTTTCTCTGATCACTAGAAGCGGTAATGATACCCTACAAATGACTATTTCCAAAATTCTACAGCCCGCTTTGTCACGGATGAGAATTCAAGGAGTTGAATTCCACACATCCAGAGGATATCTAGGCTGGACAACACTGTCCCAATGTTTAAACATACAGAGTCATTCAGTTGTGCTCTACAGTAGACCCGTCCAATTTGGAACTACCCAAGAAGGCCAAGACAGCTGGTTGTCAATGGTAGTCCATCAGAAGCTCAGAAAAGTAAAAATCAGGAAATTTGTCAAGGGCCTAAATATGTACAAATACATGGCTAATGACATTCGGAAGTCACAAATTATGAAGAATGGCCAAAGGGGGATAGCCTTTATCTGGAAGGTCTCTACCTGAGCTTCTTTAATAGCAGACACCAGAACCTTCTAACGTAGCATTCTCCAACCTGACACAATCCAGATATTTTGGAGCACAGCTCCCATATTTAGCATAACCCAATACTTGCACTGTCTGAAAATAATAGTGCGACTCACTTGGAGATGCATTAGGAAAAGTGAAAATAAATTTTCTAAAGGGCATTAAGGTTTTCCCTTTTCCCACCACCCACTAACAACACCCTCCTAATTCACTGCCTCTCTCCCTCTCATACTAGTGGTGGACCTATAGTGGCTTATTATACTCCAGCTTTTTTCCTCTGTACAAACTTAGAAGAAATCCGTACCTGCCGACTTCCACTGAGGCTGCTTTGATTCATGGGGATGTATCCAGCAGAGGAGTTCAGAAGATTTGGAGGCTGGAGTAGATTTGTTTGAAAAAAGAAACACCCAGTGTTGAATATCAATTGTTTCCCCACCCCTCCTTAATATATACATAGAATGGCTTTATTTTGCCTTCAATGAAAGTTTTCAATTATAATATCATATAATGAGACAAGAATTAACATTTGTTAACCTTTGTTTACAAATGCATCTTAATCCTACATCTGTACATTCTCCCCTGAGGAATGCAACTACCAAACTCTAGTTCAGGGGTCTCCAACCTTGGTCCCTTTAAGACTTGTGGACTTCAACCACAATCAGCATATTGCCCCCAACAATCTGGAACCTCATTTTGCCGATCTCGGAAGGATGGAAGGCTGAGTCACCCTTGAGCTGATGAGGATCGAATTCCTGGCAGTCGGCAGAATTAGCCGGCAATACTGCATTCTAAGCACTGTGACTCTAATAAGATAGTACTGAAAGCAAAGCCTCTTTCAATCAGCTAGAGCAGCAGCCCCCAACCTTTTGGGCACCAGGGACCCATTCCATTGAGACAGTTTATTCCAAAGACTGGAGGGGGCGTGGTTTCATGTGCTGCTTGCATCCCGTGGATGGAGTTTTGCTTGTTTGCATGGACCAGTTTCTGGCATGCCGCGGACAGGTGGCAGCCCAAGGACTGGGCATTGGGGACCCCTGAGATACAGCAGCAGAACACTGAAAAGCCAGTGTTCTCCCAAGTAAAACAGAGCCTTCTGGCGTGGTCCTCTAATTAATCGCCCAACATCAGAAATCTCACTTGTCCCAAACAGTACGGATATACATTTGTGATAGTCTAAGTGTAAATCTAATAAATCATTCTAGAGCTTCGGCCCCAAATTTCCGTTCTAAAGTAGCCATAAGGAGCAGGGTCACACAGACTATGGTAAGCGGAACTTTCTTACCCGCATGGAGTCCACCCACTGCCGCGAGGCAAAAAGATTGTGAAGTTCCTCCTCCTCCAACTCGGATTCCATCTCCAGTGTCTCCATCTCATCTAACTCCTTTTCGCTGAGTGAAGGTGGCTCTACTGGAGATAGTGTCCCGCTTTCTCTCTGTGGGGAAAGCCAAGCATTGCCTTTTAACATTATTTCAAACCTCTTAATACAGCTGGCTGAGGATTGTCATTAAACATCACTGAGCAGAACATTTCATCTCAGGATAAGAGTGTGGAACTGAAGAAAGGGAAGGAATAGGCCTCCAGTTATCCTGGAAGTCCATTCCACGCTCCCTTCAGGTCTTGGTTTCTGTAACATCCAGGCATGATGAGAGAGAAGATCCAAACTGCATAGGGATGAACTGCAACCAAAATTATCTTTTCTCTTACTAACAGGTGTCAAGCTTGCAGCCCGCAGGCCAGATGCGTCTCGCACTGGCCAAACCTACCTCAATTTAGCAAACGGGGGGGGGGGAGTCGCGATACGTCACGTGACGACAACATGACTCCGTGAGTTCAATACCCCTATCTTACTATATCAAGCAATATATTATGGAATCACACCTGTGTTTCAAGCAGGTTCCATGGTGAGCCTTGGGATTTTAAAGGCCTCTCATGCCATGCCTAAGGGCTCAGCTATGAGATGAGAACTTAGGAGACTGTTCTGATTAATGGAACATAGTCACTTTCTGGTAAGGAACTAGGAAATGTTTTATTATGCAACAATGTATTTTCTTTAAGGAAGGGTTTTATTTTTTTATAAGCCCCAGCACGCCACACCCAAACTCCTGCCTACATCTCACACAAACTATCTTTCCATTTGCCTATCTTGGAAAAGTGAAACATGACCAGGTCCTGTCTAATAAGCAGGATGTATCTACTGACCAACTAGGACTGCAGAAGAAAAGCATGAGGGCATCTCACGGATATAACAAACACATGCTTAACCAAACTGTTCAGAATTTAACACCTTTAAGGCCCCCATTGGTTTAATGTGTAACTTCAGCTGGGAAAGGAAGTCAGCAACAACTGACCTTAATCACCAGGTAGCGAGGAGGGTCACGGGCCATTCGTGTGAACTCATTGGCTAGTTCTTTGAAGGTGGGACGAATGTTCTCATCAATCATCCAGCCTGTAAGGTTAGAAAAGATTTTTAAAAAATTCAAATAAGCACCAAATACCACATCTCCTATAGCCGTGATGGGGAAGCTATGGCACGTGTGCCACAGGTGACACACGTAGCCATATTGGTGGGCACGCGACCTCAGCTTTCTAGGACCCTGGGGGCAAAAACGCCCCCCCCCCCCGGAGGCCCTCTGGAGGCCAAAAACAGCCCATTTGCCAACTTCCAGTGGAACCGGAAGGCCCGTTTTTCACTCTCCTCAGGCTCCAGAGCCTTTCTATGAGGCTGGGGAGGCTGAAAATGGCCTGCTTGCCAACTTCTGGTCTCACAGGAAGTTGGCAAATGGGCCTTTTCTGGCCTCCAGAAGATCTCGGTGGGGATGGAGGCCGTTTTAGTCCTCCCAAGGCTCTGAGAAAGTCTCTGGAGCCTGAGGAGAGCAAAAAACGGACCTACTGGGCCCACCGGGCCAAAAGCGGGGGCGAAGCACAGCGGGGTTGTTATGTGCGCATGCGAGGGGGTGGGGCGCATACAATTATGAGTGTGGGCATGCGCACGACCCCCCCTGCTCTCTCCCCACTTTTGGCACGTGATGGCAAAAAGATTCGCCATCACTGTCTTATAGTTTAGGACAGAGGTGGGGGAACTATGGCCCCTTTATGACTTGTGAACTTCAATGCTGGCTCAAGAATTCTGGGAGCTGAACTCCACAGGTCATAAAAAGGCCATATGTCTATGGAGATTCTCAGTCATCCAGGTCATGATTGTCCCAGAGCTGAGGAAACTTCTTGGATGAGAAGCGAAACATCTTCAAAGAAAAACCAGAAAGTCCAGTTGCCTCTTGAAAAAAGCACTTTTGGGCAAAAGGGCCATAGATCTCCACCGTGGGTTTAGGGTAATATCATAAAACCTGTGGTTTCTTGATTAATTAATGAAAAAAATGTTATTTTTGAACACGGGTGTCAAACTTGATCATGTCATGTGATGTATCACAAAATATCATGAATTTTTTTTTGCCTTTGTGGAGCCAGGGTGGGCGTGGCCTGCATGTGACACATCTGGTCCACAAGCTGCCAGTTTGAAACCCCTATTTTAGAAGGTATTAGAGAAGCAAGAGTATAAAAAATATGTATACATACATTTTACCATCACCATGTAGACATCAATGGTGCAGATCTGAGGTTGTGAAAGGCGTTCTCCCTTTTCCAGTAGGTCAGGAACTTCTGAAAGGTGGATTCCAGCATAAGGTTCGCCTCCAAAAGTCATCATCTCCCACAATGTAACTCCTGTTAGGGTGAAAATGTGAGTGGATAAGTCAAAGTAGATGTTGCATGGTTAGCTGAACAGCTACCTGTAATTATGAGTAAATAGAGTTTTAATTTTTTCCATCTACGTTCACAACTCTCCTGGAATCTATCCATTGGAACCCCTAGGTTAGAAAGCCTTTTTAAACTTTAGAACAGGGGTCTCCAACGTTGGCAACTTTTTTTTTTTTTTTTTTTTTTTTTAAGACTTTAAGAATTCCTCAGCCAGCTTTGCTGTGGTTTGCTCTGCTGGCTGAGGAACTCTGGGAGTTGAAGTCCACAAGTCTTAAAGTTGCCAAGGTTGGAGACCTCTGCTTTAGAACATGAAGGGAGAAAGTCTCCTGGCACCCAACATTGTGTGCAGACCAGGGGTCTCCAACCTTGGCAACTTTAAGCCTGGCGGACTTCTACTCCCAGAACCCCCCAGCCAGCAAAGCTTAAAGTTGCCAAGGTTGGAGACCCCTGATGTAGACAGTCTCTTCTGTCTAAGCCAGAAGAACTCCCCAACCTCAGAAGCAGAGTTGATTACAGTTAGTCCTTGACTTACAATAGTTCACTTAGTGACTGTTCAAAGTTACAACAGCACTGAAAAAAGTGACTGATGACTGTTTTTCACACTTACAACCATTGCAGCATCCCCATGGACATGTGATCCAAACTCAAATGCTTGGCATCTGACTCATATTTATGACAGTCACAGTGTCCCAGGGTCATGTGAGCTTCCCTTCTGCGACCTTCTGACAAGCAAAGTCAGATTCCCCTAACAACCGTGTTACTAACTTAAACAACTGCAATGATTCACTTACAAACTGTGGCAAGAAAGGTCGTAAAATGGGGCAAAAGTCACTTAACAAATGTTAGCAATAGAAATGTTGGGCTGAAGTGTGGTTGTAAGTCAAGGACTACCCGTATTGCCCGTGAGTGGAGAACCACTATTTCAGCAAGCAGCCGCTCTTAATAACCTAGTACAGGGGTCTGCAAACTTGACTCTTTTAAGACTTGTGGACTTCAACTCCCAGAAATCTCAGCAAAGCTGGCTGAGGAACTCTGGGAGTTGAAGTCCACAAGTCTTAAAAGAGTCGAGTTTGCAGATCCCTGACCTAACACAAAGATTCCTAAAAAGCAAGAAGAATGTTGTCAGGGGGACCAAAACAGTTGCCAAGAGTGTGGGCAGATTGTTCCTGCTTTCTTCTCATTTACTGCATGTTTTGACCTGGAAGGAGGAAAATTACAGACTACAGATCCCTTTTCCCCATGCAGAAGGAGGACAAGCACTCCACAGTTCTTAAGCTGATTATTACTGATAAAAATCTTTAGAGTATCTCTGAGTTCTTACTGGAGGATCACTTCGTCAAAGATCTCAAAGTACCTTAAAGCATAATAAAGGCAGGTCTAGTATAGCTGTTGGGAATCATCCTTGATCTGATTTAAATAATTCAACAACATGAGTCAGTTCAAACCATGGAATCTGAAGAGCATTCGGAAGCTATAGCTGGCACAGACTGCGGTGGTGGCATGGGCAATTATTAGGGCCTCTAGAATGGTCCATGTTATTTTGCGAGCTGCACTGGTTTACCTGTTTGCTTCTGGGTGCAATTCAAGGTGTCGCTCATCACCTATAAAGCCCTACATGGCATGGGATCCAGGCTACTTGTCTCACCCTGATGGGACTGGCCGGCCCCACCCTTGCTGGCAGAGAAGGCACACTGCAAATCCTGTCAGCCAAAGAATTTTGGCTAGTGGGATCCAAGAGAAGAGCTTTCTCTGCCATGGCTCCTGCTCTCTGGGTCTCCAACCTTGGCAACTTTAAGACTTGTGGACTTCAACTCCCAGAGTTCCTCAGCCAGCAAAGCTTTCTGGGAGTTGAAGTCCACAAGTCTTAAAGTTGCCAAGGTTGGAGACCCCTGCTCTGGAACATTCTATTCCCTGAGGTGAAATTGACTCCCAACCTCCTGACTTTTCGTAAAAGCCTTAAAATCTGACTCTGCCAGATGGCTTCAGGATCCAATTGGGGAGCTTCATGCTGGAGGTGGTTGACTAATGAAAACTTAATCCCCCTCCCACCCACCCCATGTCTAGTCCGGCTCTCTCTTTTCCATCTTGGGTTAATGATTTATCTGGTGTCATTTGTAATGTCTTCTAATGTTTTTATGTTGTAAACTGCCCAGTCATTGGATATGAGATGGGCAGCAAATAAATTTTATAATTAAATAAATAAAAATAAGTAAATAAAATCATCAGATTGAGCTAATTTGATTAAACTAATCAATTTGATAGCATTCACTACAATTTAGTTCAACACATTTATTTTAAAATTCAGTTTGAAAAGTTCTGCAGCTGAAATCTTTACATCCAATCTTTAAATGTAATATTTCAAAGCCGGAATTTGTCTCTCTGTCTTAAAATGCTTGTTTTGTCGTTAGAGATGGATATGAAGTCCAAGAAAGAAAACCAAGCTATAACTACGCAAGATCAAGTAAAACAAAAGTACCAATAAGAGTAAAATATTTGTAGCTTATGGATGAACTGAGGGGTCCTTGGTGCCTTCTGATCTTGACTGTTTTCTTGCAGACGTTTCATTACCAAACTAGGTAACATCATCAGAGCACCAAGGATCCCTAAAAATGTCTTGATTTCTGGAAACTTACAACAATAACAAAGACTAAGTAGCTGCAGTCAAATACTTAATAGATGGAACAATCAGATACATACCATAACTCCACACATCACTTTGGTGAGTATATTTTCCGAAGTGTATACTCTCTAATGCCATCCACTTTATTGGTGTCTGAAAAACATAAAGAAAGGAAAATTCTAAGAATAAATTTGATCTACCTGTAGATATGCATACATGGATACACTGGTAGAAATTTCTTCGTCGGTTGAGCCACTCTGAATGTGATTCCCTTTCCCTTGGAACTTTTGAAATAAAGTGGTACTTTAAATCTTAAAGGATATATTTTTGTCGAATTGTAGCTCACAACTCCTTGGCAATAAAACCTTGACATGTCATGTGTTCAATCATGATTCTTCCAACCAACCAAGAGTTGAGAAGGGCACCATTCAGTTAGTGTCCTGACCCATCTGACTGCTTGTGGAGCAACAAAAATCACCACTTGGATTATAAAGATAGCTTTGCTCCAGTTTTAATGACCAAGTGCAGAAGTACAAATAATGGACTTTTCTCCCCAATGTCTGATGGTGAAATCAGGAATATCTACAGTTGTATTAAAATTGGCACAAAACACTCAGAAGTGCTCTCACACACATAAAAATCCATCTATCCATCTACTGTATGTATGTATGTATGTATGTATGTATGTATGTACTCTCTCTCTCTCTCTCTCTCTTTCTTCCTTTTCCTTCCTTCCTTCCTTCCTTCCTTCCTTCCTTCCTTCCTTCCTTCCTTCCTTCCTCCCTTCCCTCTTTCCCTGAAACAGGTACTAACCTTAATTTCATTGTAGAAGTATTTCTTATCATCTGGGTAGAGCAAATCAGCAATGCCAAAATCTGCCACTTGTACTTGACTAGGGGATTTAACCAAAACATTACGGGCAGCCAGGTTGCGATGTACCATGCGATGTTCTTCCAGATAGTACATACCCTGAATATTAAGAAGGAGATATCATTTTTGCCATTTCCATGAATTCCATCATCTTTACATCCCATTCCTGTGTTATAGGTATTTCATTACTTTTCCATCTTCATGCATATTGAAGTCTTGAAGCAGTTACCATATACAAAACCAAACTTCCATAAGTTTTTTTTTAATTGGTTATCCCTAAGTTCCAGTAAGAACAGTTCTGGTTTCAGCTGATTATTAAACTTTAGAATTCTTTCTATCACCTATGCATTTCTATCTGGTTGTTTGTTTGTTTTTTGCTTTTTCATAAGTCCACCATGCATGATAAAATCAGTCTTCTTATGAATGACTGTATTCCAAAGCTCAAGACAGTTGGACTCATTATGGTTTGAGCATATTCTATGCTAACCTTGCCCTTACATGTTAGCTCAGCTCATCCTAATATAAACCAAATATTTTATTTCATGCCCTATCTCTTCACGAGATTGTGAGTTTTGAAAGGACTGCAGATCCCAGGATCTATAAGAACGCTCATCTGTGGGGCCATTCAAGAATGTGTTGGGGAAGAGCAAAATTGAAGGAGGTTGAACATTTGTGGAACTTATAAAAATATATTACATCATTAAAAAAAACTTAAACATTTTTAGGATGTACACTTAGTTCACGTTAGATTAGATCTGTTTAGGCATGCAGCTGCCCTGTATGAGTCAAAAGAGCAACCAAGAGCAACACCCTCGTACACACGCATAACTGCAAGGTAAGTTAAACGGAATACAAAAACATATTTCAGGAATGTTTCTCCAACTCCACTTATGACAGTGAAAATGTAATTGTGCTTCTACAAAATATCCTGTATCCTTAAAGTTTTGTAGTCCATCTATTCTGCAAGTGGCCCTGATATATAGCTCATATTACACTAGAGAAGATTCCTCAAGTTCCTCAATTAGGATATGCCAGAAGTAGAATGGAAGGCATTCTTTCCCTCAAACAATGGGAGATCCTAATTGACCCGGAAAAGGATTCCAGCTGTTCTTGTACAAAACCTACCTTGGCAATCTGGACACACCAGTTGAGCATCAGCTGAGGGCCAATGGCGTCCCTGTTTTTGCGAACGTACTCCAGCAGGGAGCCCAATGGTAGAAGCTGGGTGACAAGTTGCAGCTGGGAACCAATGCAGATGCCCAAGAGACGGACAATATAGGCGTGATCCAGGCTACCTATAGCTAGCATGTGCTGCACAAAAGAAAAGCATCATGGTAAAGCTTTGATCGCAGCTGAAAGTGAAGGCAGGAACTGGGAAAGTTCCAAGAAAAAAAAAAAAGTCTAGTGCGGATTGAATATGGAATCAACAGTGGTACTCCTTAGCCACAGCTTGCTTCAGTCTTTTCACTATTCACCCATCCACCTAACCCAATATCCTTAGTCTGCCTATACATATATAAGAGATTAGCCATCTCCTCCAAACAGTGGCCAAGGAAAGCTTCTAACAGACTGTCAGCCTGTGTTTTTAATACTAGCTTCCACAGAGGTAAAGGGTGGGGATCATGAAGCAACAATGATGAAAGAGCATCAGATAAGGATCCTTCTTGCAATGCTAATGCTTGGCATTATCTACAAGTTTTTGTTTTGTTTTGTTATTTTAATGCACCTGGATAGGTTAATTTGGACATAATTTGCCAAAGATCTGTCTTGTCCGTCATGCCCCAATCTGTTGTCAATACCATGGACTTCTACATACCCCTGCAGCAGTTCTCTTCCAAAAAATTAGACATACTAATAAATATCTTGTGCATTTTGACTTTCATACAGATGACTTAATTTACTATAACCTTCCTCAGTCCGACCCCCTACAAATGTGTCAGGATTGTAATTCCCAATTTCTATTCAGCATATATAGAACCAGCATGTTTGGAAGGCACCTTTACAGAAATCCAGGGTGTTACAGACTGTGCCCTGCCTGTGGTCAGACACACTACTTTCACTGCCTTATAGGGAAAAGAGGGCAATGGCCTCTTCCCCCCTCCCTCTGCTTTTCAGTCCCAAGAGATCATTAGAGTTCTCCTAGCTCTTGATTTGGATGCAGCTGGAAGAGGAAGGAGACTTAACCCTGGATTACAAGTGGAAATTTACAAGTGGAGATTTGCATTTACAATATCAATGAGGACAGACATCCTCAAGATAAACTAAAAGTAACAATAAAGTTGAAGGGAGATAGGGAGTGAAACCAATGGCTATATAGAAATGCTCTAAACTCCCCCTTGTTTTTACAGGCAGGCAGACCATCATGGTCCTATTCCCAAAAGTCTGATATGAAAAGAAGTTGAAATATTGGGAGTCAGTTGGTAGATTGGCCAAAGTGGTGACCTAGAAACCAGGAATTCTAGTTCCACTTTAGGCATGAAAGCTGGCTGGGTGAATTTGGACCAGTCAACTCTCTCAGCCCAACCCATCTCAGCTCAACCCATCTTGTAGAGAAAATAAGAGGCGGAAACATTAGATAAGTTCACCCACCTTGAATTATATGTTAAAAAAGTGGGATAAATAATAACAATTTATGTTTGACACCCCTCTTCCATCTTAAATGTTTCTGATTAGGACTACAAAAAGAATGATTATGAGGGTCTTAATCAGTAATCACAGATGCAAAGTCTTCCGTCTTACAGAAACACTTGAGGTGTACCAATAAAAACAGAAACAAAAATCAGAAGCCCAGGGATGAAGTTCACCATACATTCAACATCAGCTATTAGCAATTCCATCACAATTAAAAGTGACCAGCAAAGTTGAATAAATACTAAGTCAAAAGCAAGCAATTCATATCCAGATCAACTGCACTGAAGAGGATTTCCTTGCAGGTTGAAAAACAAGAAATCCGATGCCTTTTGACATTTACTGCACTTTACCTAGAAATTTATCAGTAGATAATGATCTTATTAATTTCTTGTCTGCCTGCCTGTGCACGAGAAGGAATTCATGGAGGCCAATCGCACCTTCTCTGCCTGTGACCTATATGGCACTTACATCAGTTACAGCATGGAAGGACTGTCGACCACTCGGATCCTGGATAACTTTGATGCTTACAGGGATCTTAATAGAGTCTCCTTCTGGAATCCAGACCCCCTAGAAAGAAGGAAAACTAGGAATGACTAATTGTTTAAAATGAGGAAAACAATAAATGTTGAGGAATAAATAAAACAATAAATGTTGAGGAATCACTGGGAATCGTGAGCTTCTAAAGTTCTTATCTATCTTATCCAGTCTGTCATTCAGCAAACTCTAGGTGGAATTTTTTCTATCTGCTTCTCTTTTCAGACAAAACAAGACACGTAGGATCCCATTGGTCTAAACTTTTAACCATGGAGCAGCGATAGCTCTGATTTGCCCATCATCAGAATTTTTAATCGCTCCATCTCAGCCAAAGCAGACAGTCGGGGTGCTCTTTAGCAATTGTTTTTTTTCCCTGCAGTTCTAATTATCCTCTGAAGTCTGTGTCTGTCCTGTTGGGTTGGTTCTGCAACCCAACAAGACAGACAGAGACTTCAGAGTATAATTAGAACTGCAAAAAAAAACAATTGCTACCAGCCTGCCTTCCATTGAGGACCTGTATACTGCCCGAGTCAAAAAGAGGGCTGTGAAAATATTTACAGACCCCTTACATCCTGGACATACTGCAAACTGTTTCCTACCCTCAAAACAATGCTATAGAGCACTGCACACCAGAACAACTAGACACAAGAACAGTTTTTTCCCGAATGCCATCACTCTGCTAAACAAATAATTCCTTCAACACTGTCAAACTATTTACTAAGTCTGCACTACTATTAATCTTCTCATCATTCCCACCACCCATCTCCTTCCACTTACGACTGTATGACTGTAACTTTGTTGCTTGTATCCTTACGATTTATATTGATATTGTTTCCTGATTGCTTATTTGTATGCTATGACTATCAGTAAGTGTTGTACCTTAGAATTCTTGATGAGGGTATCTTTTTTTTTATGTACACTGAGAGCATATGCAACAAGACAAATTCCTTGTGTATCCAATCACACTTGGCCAATAAAAAAAATATATTCTATTCTATTCTATTCTATTTATATAATACCCCACAGCATATTGAGCTGAGTCACTTCTCTGTTTAAGAGAGACAAATGCAATGTTACTTAGGAAACAGAAAGCAAATGTAGAGAATGAAGGATGCTTGACTTGATAAAGTACTTGTGAACTGCAGCTGATCATAAACTGAATGTAGGACAGTAGTGAGATTTGGCTGCTAAGCAAGGCAACTGCAGTTTTAGGCTGCAGCAACAAAAATATTTCAACCAAATCATGGAAACCAATAATTCCTTTTTTATTCTGCTTTGATCCAACCACAACTCAAACACAGGTTTAGCACTGGGCACTACACTTGAAGAAGATGGCAGAGAAATTGGAAAAGATTCATAGAGGAGCAGAGGAGATGATCAGGGGCGAAGTCCTATGAAGAGATACTGAAGTTGTTTGGTATGCTTAGCCTTAAAAAAAAAAACAATGGTTGAGGAGAACTAGGACAGTGTTATCCCCTTAATCATTTCCCCCTTCAAATACCTAGAAGATGTCATGTACAAGAACATTAGCTATACTCTATACTCTAGTTCCAGGGTTCAGGACACAGAATTTAGGTTATATAAATATTAGAAAAAAGTCACTATAATAAGAGCAGTTTGACAGTAGAACCAACTATGCAGGATGGGGTAGCTTCTAATTCACTGAGGGCACTCAAATGGAGGCTGGGGGCATTCAAATGGAATCTAGCCAGCCATCTGTTTTGGATGCTGCAAGGAGCAGGGATTGGTCTTGGTGCCTAAATGGCCCCTTGCAGCTCTATGATTGTACATGTATATATGGTACACTAGCCTCTTTCCCTCACCATAGAGTAGAGGATATTCCAGGGGCCACCTTGTTTTCACAGCTTTCTAGAGCCAGCTGCTGAATGAAAAGTGACAATAAACAAAGCAAGAGGTATCACTTCTGACTTTCTCTTTGAAAAAATATCAGGAAGAGATTCATACACTGCAACTAGTTTAGAATGGAAGATCTGGCCCTTCCTCTGAAAGGAACTGGTTCATTTTTCAATATCGCTTAACGTTTAGATGTGCTGGTAAGTAACAATTTCCAGAATGCCTAGTCAGCTTCTGGGAATTGTAGTTCCACCATATCTGGAGGAGGACAGATATAAGTAAAATGTAGTAAAGCAGTGTTTCTTAACCTTGGGAACCTTAAAACATGTGGACTTCAATTTCTAGTGCATGGCTGGCTGGGGAATTCTGGGAGCTGAAGTCCTAAGGTTGCCAAGGTTGAGAAACACTGCTGTAGAGAATAAGCAGGGCTGTAAAGAATCAAAAACTAGTCAGTGCAATCTTACTCCATTCAACAGGTTTACTTATCTCATTCTCCAACTTCCCCAGTTGTATTAGATATAACTGTCTAGCAGCAAATTATTCTTCACAATATTTTCTGCCCCTTGCTACATTGCAGCTTGAAGCAGCGTGGAGCATGTTTAACCCCACAGAAGCAGAAGCTCTTCCTTCCAGATTTCCAACTTACTCTGTGCACCGTTCCAAACACGCCTGATCCTAGAACTTTCAGTTTCTTTAATTCTGTCTCCTTGAAGATTCGAGCCAGGACCTTGTTGGCTTTCTCACTGGGATCCAGAGGTTCCAGACTCTTATAGGGAAAACAAAAACAGGTCAGAGACTCCTTGTTTTCTCAGTATTCTTCTTGGAAAAGGCAGGGATGGGCAATTTTGGGGGCTAAGAGCACAAGAAACCTGCCTAATTATAAAATGGATGCAATAACAAAACAGCCATTTATGACAAGATTAGCCTTATCAAGTTGCCTGCTGCCACCCGAGTGGGATTTTTGTAGGTTTTCAAAGGCTTTGCTGGGTAAAAATATGACACAGAGTTATAAATACGATGTAGAGAGCCAATTCTTTGCTTTGCAACCAACCACTTTTCTAATAATTTATTTTTGTTAAAACAAATATTTAAAATCAGGAGAGCAAGGAACCTAAGGCACATTTGTGCCTATAGGCACAATGCTGCTTATTCCTAAATTAGGAGCATCATAATTCTCAAATATACCAAAAACTTTCAAGTTTTTTGAAATAAGCTTCACTTCAATCTACAAAAATCACAGCACTAGGATGGCAACAGGCATCTTGAGACGGCTATAGCCTTCTCTTCTCACAAATGGTTGTTTTGTTATGGCATCCATTTTATGGATTCGGCTATTATCTCTAGCGCAGCTTCTAGAAACCAAGATGATGCCAAATAACTGAAATTCTTCCCCATCATGCCAGCATTTTTCAGTGGCATTTTTAGTACCGATATTTCTTTTTAGGAACTGACATTTCTCATAGTCTTCAAAAACAGGCACAATATCTCCCATCGTCGCCACCACCTCCATCAAGCAAAGCTACTGATGGACCCGGGGGTGTCCGTAAGATGGGGAGAAGGGAGGTATTAACAGTGTCAAATGGCAGGCCCAAGTGGGCAACTGAAGTCCACACTTTCAAATATATGTATTTTCCAATTATCAGTGCACGTTAGGGCAGTCCTAAATGAAAAATATTCCTTCATTTTTCTCTAGTGTGATAGTTTCCATTTCAGGGTAGTTGGCTGTACTTCAGGCAAAGTTCAGTTCTATACTCTGAAGGCACTCTGTTTGGGTTTAATTTGGATTTACTGCCAGGCAAAAGTGCAGCTTTAATAGACTGCCTCCTCACAACATAAAGAGATCAGGATCAGGTGTTGGATAATAAATGAAAATGTCCCCTTTCCTTCCATATGGTCAAATCTGACTGGTTACTTGAGATCCTCAAACATGTCCCAGATCAGTGGTGGGTTTCAAATTTTCTTACTGCTGGTTCTGTGAGTGTGGCTTGGTGTGCATGGCTTGATGGGCATGGCAGGAGAAGGATACTGTAAAATCTCCATTCCTACCCCACTCCAGGGGAAGGTTACTGCAAAATCCCCATTTCCCCCCAATCAGCTGGGACTTGGGAGGCAGAGAATAGATGGAGGTGAGGCCAGTCAGAATTTTTACTACCGGTTCTCCGAACTACTCAATATTTCCGCTACCGGTTCTCCAGAACTGGTCAGAACCTGCTGAAACCAACCTCTGTCCCAGATGAATCATCTTACCTCCCCTCTCTCTAAGTATCTGCGCATGGCTCTCTTCTTCCGAATCTTCTTGCCACGGCAGTACAAGAAGGTGAGCAAAACAAATGAACAGGAGGCGAAGAGGCAACCCACAACCATCATAGCAATCATTGTTGGAGCTTTCCTAAGAGAAGCACTGTATGTTAGATCCATGCATGCATCACAATTCCACACAGGCATGGAAAAAAACAGTAAGGAAGAAAGTGGGGGCGAGGGGGGAAGGGGGAGGGAGAGAGAGAGAAAGATTTCAGCAACATCCTGAACATCCTAGCCTTCCTCTGGAAACAGGTTTCTGGCCCTCAAGCTGCAACTGGTGAAATAAGAAGGCCATACAAGTTCAGCTTCAGTAGTCGGATGGCAGCCATGTAAGATGTTTCTTGAGGGAGGGACAGAGGCAGAATAAATGGCAAATGGGCAAATATAAGCAAATGGGCTTAATCTGAATCAGATTAAGGGAAAAAACTCAGCCTTTGACCTTTTTTAAGAATTACCACAGAAAATGAAAGTGGAACATGATGAATGTTCTAAAATAGAATGCTCATATAAATAAATCCCCCAGCAAGCATGTTTATTGTTCTTTGAGAAGGTTGCTCATAAATCATTTTTCAGTACACCAATGCCTGATGGTGGAGATGCTTCAGCCAAGAAGCGATGCATTTGGCAGATGGACAATCAAGAAAGGTGATTGGCACCAGTGCTGCCCAGCATCGAAGAGCTTGCCATAGTTCTACAGTCCTTTGAGAAACAGAGATGGAGCTGCAAGGATGGTCCCAAATTTGAGGGTTAGAAGGCAACCTGGATAGCAAAGGTTTGCGAGTAATTTCTCCTAAATGCCTACATCTCTGGCACCCCTTTTACTACTATCTGTTGCTGCTCAAAGCTTTGTGCCAAATTGTTTTATAATCGCTCCAAACTTCCTCCTTTCATCAGGTAACTGCATCTCACCCATAATAAGGGGGCTTGGGGAGGGTGTTGCCTACTTGTTTTGTGTTTTGCCAAGTGAGCCCAATTCTAGAAGTTTACTTTCCAAGCAAGTACAACAAGAGCTCTTTTGAATGAAACTGAACTCTTAAGGTGAGTTTATGGGTATAAGCACATATTTGCTTGATGATGAGATGAGTGGCAAATAAATTTAATAAATAAACAATGGGATTCCCTTTTTCTGGAAGGCTTTTCTGACTTCCCAGGCTAGCCTAATTTCCTGGTGTTCCTCCATTGAAGCATTAACCCCGTTTGACCCTATTTAACTTTTCAAGACCAGCCACAGTACTGCTACCTAACTGGGCTCCAAGCCAATGTAGAGCCCTAATTCCAGCAATCCTCTTCACAATTGCTCTAATGACTTTCTCCCCTGCATTCTTGGCTCTGTTTCAAGAGCACGAGAAAAAAGGGGTAGGGAAATGAGCCTCCACCAAAAAAAGGTGGGAACTTCCTTTCCCTTCTTACGGGAGAAAACAGGTGCGTGGGAAGGAGATCAAAATGGGATGCTCCTCGCCCTCTGGCAACAGGCCAGAACCTGCAGTAGCCGGCCCATGCCATTCATGAAGGCCTCCAGGCAAACCATGGGCACCAGTGGGAAAAAGGAGATAGAAAATGGAGCAGAAAAAAGTGGGAATGGAATGAGAAAAACAGCAATAGCAATAGCACTTATACTTATATACCGCTTTATAGCCCTCTCTAAACGGTTTAGAGCAGGGGTCTCCAATCTTAGCAACTTTAAGACTTGTGGATTTCAGGTCTCAGAATTCCCCAGCCAGCTTTGCTTTGCTTTGCTGGCTGAGGAATTCTGGGAGCTGAAGTCCACAAGCCTTAAAGTTACCAAGGTTGGAAACCGTGGTTTAGAGAGTCAACATCTTGCCCCCAATAATCTGGGTCCTCATTTTACCCAACTCGGAAGGATGGAAGGCTGAGTCAACTTTGAGCCAGTGAGATTCGAACAGCCAAATTGCAGGCAACCAGCAGTCAGCAGAAGTAGCCTGCAGTACTGCACTCTAACCACTGCGCCACCATGGCTCTTAAGAAGGACTCTTTTAAGCCAATGCTGGGAGAGGTAGAAATCTTGCACTAGGGTAGATGTGTGATACCCAAATCAATATATTTGCATTTCTTCTTAATCCTCCCCTCCCATCACCTATTTGAAATCTTGAGATTCTTTCAGTATGAGGGAGCTGAGAACTCAGGTTGTGAACCTATTTTTTTTAAAAAACAAAAACAAAAACAGGAGTGCCTGCCTTAGATGGAAGGACAATTAAAAAAACCAATATTGGGGAAGGGGAAGCCAACAGAGAGAAGAGGCTGTGATCCTGGCCATTTTCTTGTCTTGGCCCGTGGGAAGCCTCCACAGGTGTGCCAAAGTGCTCCTTCAACCGCACTGTCTTGGAAAGGGGATGGATTCTCTTGGAAAGGGGTTGGATTCTCTTGGAGAGAATCCATGCCACAATTACAGTTTAATTTGGAAAAGGAACTTGAAAGAGGAGCCCTTTGGCTAAAAAAAAAAATTTGTCAAAATAAGGAAGCAAAAGCATTTATTTTTAACCATGTTTTAACGGAAGGAGGGCTTAACCCTTACAAAAGGATTGTAATCTGTTATCTTCAACCAGCTGTTCATACAGCATGCTTTGGGGCAGAATATAAAGTATTATATACCACAACCAGGAACTGCTGAAGCTATTTTCTAGCTGTTGGAGGAAGATGTGCCAGGGAGGAGCGAAGTAATAATCACGGTACGAAATAAATTATCTATTTCCAGTGTTCCTTGTAAACTGAGTGAACTCAGTGGCTTTATCTAGAGTATGGTAATTCCAATCCTATGGCTCTAATATGAATAAATCTGGATCCAATTTATTATCTCTATCAGCCTTACAATCATTTTAAAGGACAGCCACTATTGTCTTCAAGGAAGACAGAGAGAAAAGTAGAGTGTTTGTCTATAGTCGAGGTGTGATTTAAATGACTCAAGGATCACCTAAGCCTATGTAGCGCAATGTCCATCCATCAAATGGCAAGATTGGAGATACTACAGATGGAACTTAGAACTTTCTGGGTACAAGGATATAGTTTTGTAACATCTAGGTGGTTGTAGGTTCTCCCAGCAATGCTTTGTAAGGGTAAAATTTCTTTCAAATATTAGTAGTAATCTGGGAGCACAGGAAGAATCACAAAGACTCTTTTCTATCCACCCACTCTTTTTATATCCTCTCCCTTTTTTTCCCCAGACTCCCCAACAGCTCCTAGACAGGTACCTGGGGCCAGGCAGTTCCACAATGAAGCAATTTCCAATCTCTGGACCAAAACACCTGTAAGAAACGGAAGCCCAGGGTTAGCTTGCTTACCTGAACCCAGATTCATTCAAATAATCCAACTGCCTGTATTCACACAACATCCCAAACTGTAAACTAACCACAGCGAATGACAGAATGCTCTGAACCATAAAACAACCTAAGATGAGAACTCAGCCAATATATTTCTTACAGAAGAAGTAGGTAGGTCAAGGGAATGACAAACAAAAGAGTATTTCCAATATGACTCTCCTATAGATTTCCAACATCAGGGGACTCTATAGATCTTTATTTTTTTTTTCAGAACTGGGCAAGCAATCCTATTCTTGGTCCACGAACCCTGTGAGTAATCCGACATTAATAATTACCTTGCACTAAGAAATACTTCAGTCCACAATCTCCATCCAGGATAGAGATTTTGGTGTACATCAGGTATAATTTTTGGACTGTCCCCCATTTCTTGCTTTTAGAACCACCTTGCCCAATGAAAAAGTCTGAAGAATTCAAACTCTTGCACCCTTGTATCCTTTTATCAGTAACAGTAAAAGTAACAGAGTTGGAAGGGACCTTGGAGGTCATCTAGTCCAACCCCCTGCTTACGCAGAAGACCTGTACTAGGGATTCGAAGCGCCATACTGCTGAACTTTCTGATCGACAAGCTCAGTGTCTTAGCCACTGAGTCACCTAGTCAGGCTCAAAATAAAATAAATAAAAGATGATTTAGAGACTTTTTTCCCCTTCTTCACAAGCCTGCAAGGCTATGATTGCTTGTTTGGTTCCTTGTGAAATGGTTTGGACAGCCTTATTTTCATTATAAGGACTGTGGTCCCTTGACCCCACGAATACAGTGTGCCACCTGAAGCTTCTCCAGGTGTACTGTCTATATTAACTCCAATGCAGTTTTCCATTGCCTTCCTCACCTGGCTGTGTTCCTGACATTTGAACAATACAACACTTGTGGCTGCAGTCATAGCAGTGCCAGCAAGAATCTTAGCCAAATAACTATCTGAAATCATACTCTTAGTGCTACTTAAAAGATCTTAATTTCACACTTTGGACTGAAATCACTAAGCCCTGGGCTCAGAGCTGGGAAGCAGAAAACTTAGCATCTCGGAGTGTGCCCTCTTCCTGAAAGACACCTGAAAAAGTTGGTTTTTTCCAGGCACTTTGATAGATATGTCTGTAGGTTCTCATGTATTTTTTGTACAAATATGATATCCTGCCCAGACAACATTTGTATACCTCTCGGGGTGGGGGTGGGGTTACAGTACCAGCAATTAAAATCAATAAAAGGCTGTAACCAATATTACCAACTAGAAGTGTGATATAATATAGTGTTTCTCAACCTTGGCAACTTGAAGATGTATGGACTTCAACTCCCAGAATTCCCCAACCAACAGGGGAGACTGAATTCAATGAGGGATGCTGCTTGAGAAAACATGATTGTAACAATCGGGATGCTGTTTTTTGCCCTTACCCCTCTGTGCAATTCTCATGGCACAGCCAGCACTCCTTGTTGGCATCAGGGTACTTGAAGATTAGTCCCTTCACCCCAAGGATTCCTGATGGGCAGCTTTCAACACAATGGGGCCCATCCTTATAGTTTGCACAGGTCACACACTCATCAGCACCCTGAAGAGGAAAACAGGACACCATTTGTATTTGGGAAGGGGACGATGAACTTACAGCCTTGAGTCAGAGCAGGTAGGCAGTTCCCAGTATAGAGACAGTTCAGAAATTAAGGTTATCAATCAAATTTCTACTGAATGGCAATTTTATTTGAAGGATGGATATGTAGCTAGCTAGCTAGCTAGGTAGGCAGGCAGGCAGACAGGCAGGCAGAGAGATATTAAACTGGAATCTATATATATAAAAACGAAATACCACTCATGTATCATCACAAAATCTCCAGAACCATAAAGCCTACAAACTTGAAATTTGGCACATATGTTCCTCTTGGCTTCTAGGTGCTTGCTAAGAAAGGATTTTTTGAAATGGCCATCAGATCGTTAGTATTTCTTATATTATTATTAACACACTCTGATGCTAAGGAGTTAGATGTTCTACTTCCCCTCCCCACTGAAAAGAACTCTGTTCCAACTGCCACTCGGGCATGGGCGTGGCCAGCATGTGACTCATCCGGCCTGCGGGCTGGAAGTTTAGACATTCTACTCCCCCTCCTCACCTGAAAAACGCTCTGATCCTAAGGAGTTAGACTGAGGGAAAGAAGAGGATAAGATAGGAGACGCCTCTGTGGGGCAAGCCTGAGGGAGAGAAGGGGACAGGAGAGGATCAATGGGGCCAGCCTGAGGGGAAGAAGGGGATAAGATAAGAGAGACCTCTGTGGGGCAAGCCTGATGGAGAGAAGTGGACAGGAGAGGATCAATGGGGCCAGCCTGAGGGAGAGAAGGGGGATAGGAGAGGAGAGGATTCTGTGGGGCCAGCCTGAGGGAGAGAAGGGGAGGGGAGGGGAGAGGAGAGGAGGGGATTCTGTGGGGCAAGCCTGAGGGAGAGAAGGGGAGAGAAGAGGCGAATCATAACTACTCATTAATTTTTAAGCTGTAAGTGTGGATTTATCAAGCCCGATTACATAATTTCATAGCGGAGCACGATTATCCAGCTAGTATATATATATATAGAGAGAGAGAGACAATTCGGAAGATAAGGTTATCAGTCTTCCCATCTTCACCATGCTGTCATCTACAAAGAACAGGGTCTTTGCTGCCCTCCAAAAGCTATCTCTCAAGAGAGGAACATCTCAGCTCTTCCTGTCGAGCCCTCAGGAAAGGCTACATTTATTTAGGAAAAGCAGTTGTAGGATAGGAAATAGGAACAGCTGTTTTGCCCCAGGACATTTCCTGGAAATTATTTGAGATGTTTTAAACTGCCTCTTACCTCTGGAAATGCAGTGTGGTTAAATGGAGTAATTTAAAATTAATCCCTCCCCCCCACCCCCCACCCCGCTTCCTTACAAAAATGTGTTCTATCATACCTGTCCATTACAGGTGAGGCCTCCCTCAATCTTCTGGCATTGTGGATGGCACGGCAAGCAAACGTCCCCTTGAGCAAATTCTCGACTCTCCCTTCATGCAGCCAAGGGGAGAAAAAAGGACATGTTAGAAACAGGGGTCTGAGATGGAACCCAGGGTGGAGGGAAGCAAGCGCCCTTGGCTGTTATTCTTACCCCTCATAGAAGTTGCAGGAGACAGTGCAGACCCCTTCACGGCTGTAGTTTCGGCAAGAGACACACTGGTCTGGGCCAGGCCCCCAACAGCCGTCACTGGAACAAAGAGGGTCACAGACCTTCCCCTCTTGAGCTGATAGGAAAAGAAAACGGATCACAAATGGGAGCCATCTTGTCAAGGCCCCTTTGGTTCATTTTTGAGCTGTCTGAAGGAAAACAGATCAAATCTAATCCTTTTAAGATTATATATTTTAATCAACACTCTTTGAAAACACTGATGGCTCTATTTGATAAATAGCATTTGCTATCCCCGGACAACACTGCTGTTACTGCAAGCAACCCACGTTCTCTCATCGCCATCATAGCAAGATGTTAATGGAAGATCAATGAGTTGCCCTGGCCAAGACAGCTGAGGGCAAAAGAGAATGAGCATTTTTAGAGTATGGATATTATGGGGTTGCAGTTTTGTTCCCTGCAATTGGATGGGTGCGATGTGTATGACAGCCCTGTGACTGGTCTCACCACCAGCAGACGATCGTACGTCAAAAGCAGACTCACCTCATTCATTTTATAAGGACACTGAGGAGCGGAAGCACAATGCAAGTGGAAAATGTATGTTGTCTTGAGTGGGTCTGATCAAATCACTTTCCCTTATGAGGGGTTAGGCTAAGTTTCCATAATGAACATAAGCATAAAGCTGCCATAATTTAAAGATGAACCAGGCAAGTAAGCAGGAGAGGACAAAAAGCTAGGAATCTTGAGTAAAAGATCCATTTGGGGGGTGGATAAGAAGCAAATTTATTAAGGAAACAAAGAAAAAAAATGTTACCTGAAGCAGATAAAAAACTGGGCCTGAGGAAAACCCAATCCTAGCTAATCAACAAAGCAAGATTAAAAAGGGGTTCTGAAGCTGCCCTCTCCTGAAGTCATTTCTGCATCAAGACTTAGCAGCTTCCATCCCTCTAGTCTAGCTAGTGACTGGCAGCCTAACTGAGAAGGACTGGGTAAGTGTGTGTGTGTGTGTGTGTGTGTGTGTGTATGTGTGTATGAGAGAGAGAGAGAGAGAGAGAGAGAGAGAGAGAGAGAGAGAGGAGAAGGAGGGAGGGAGGGAGGGAGGGAAAGAGAGAGAGACAGGGAATGTTCATTGTAACCAGGAAAGTTTTGCTATTTTATTGGGTCTCTATATATTCGGAAGAACCTGAATGCCTCAGTGGTTGAAACTGATTTGGATGTGTGTACCCCTAATTATTTCATCATTGTTGATGGGTTCTGTTCAGAGGTGGTATTCAGCAGGTTCTGACCAGTTCTGGAGAACCAGCAGTGGAAATTTTGAGTAGTTTGGAGAACCGGTAAATACCACCTCTGACTGGCACCGCCCCCATCTATTCGCTGCCTCCCGAGTCACAGCTGATTGGGAGGAAATGGGGATTTTGCAGTAACCTTCCCCTGAAGTGGGGTGGGAATGGAGATTTTACAGAATGCTTCACCTGCTATGCCCACCAAGTCACGCTATCCAAGCCAAGCCCACAGAACCGGTAGTAAAAAAAAATTTGAATCCCACCACTGGTCTGTTTCTTGTCTTCTCTAGCCACATCCATCTGGAAAACCCAGGTAGGAAGCAAAGGGGGCTTAACAAGATCCAAGTGTAACATCCCTTCCAATGAGAATGATCTCTTTCTAGGAAGTTGAAAAGGAGAGCACTCCGGGATGTCCTTGTAAGGTTAGTCCTGGAGAGGAAAAGTGACCAGTTCGTTCCTATGGGATAGATGTGTTCCATGCTGTCCCCAAATTCTGGGAATTGTAAACCAATGTATCTGGAAGGCAGCAGGTTGGTCTGAGTGAGTAGCTTTATGTAATGCGCATCTGTATGTTTGCTCACGTCTAAAAAATAATTTCTAGTCCAGCAATTAACCACATCATGTATTACTGCTATAGAAACAACTGCTGCTATTTAATTCTGTTCATTGACGCCATCCCTCCCTTTTCTATTATCCTCACTTACTGCATTTCCTGGGAGATTTGTTACTCCTGATGTTAAGATCTGCACGCCGGCGAGAGAGACGTGCCCAGTTGATGGTGTGATAATAGCAAAGTTGTCGATTCTCAGTGATGTAGACCTGGCCAGCACTGATCTCCTGAAGGGAACGGAAGTCTAAGGAGGTGACATTCATGTTCTTCATGATCAGCAAAGAAAATCCACGGCTAGAAAAAGCACAGAGCAGTCTCCGTCTCAGAAGTGGAATGGAAGCAACTCATTCAAACTCACAAGTACCGGAGGCACAATGAGGGTGGGAAACTGGCAGAGCAGAATCCAAAGACGTCTTCAAATACATCCTTGGATCACCTAGAGAGGAGTCTCCATATGCATGAAGGTGCCAACCAGGGGTGGGTTCTACTTACCTTTACGACTGGTTCGCCTCGTGCCCGCGCGCATGTGCAGATCACTTTTAATGACGTTCGGGTCAGCCTCCCGCCGGTTTTACTACCAGTTCTACAGAATCGGTCTGAACCGTGGGCAACCCATCACTGGTGCCAACCCTTTATATCAGGGGTGGGGAACCGTGGCCCTTTTATGACTTGTGGACTTCAACTCCCAGAATTCCTGAGCCAGCCATGCTCAGGAATTCTCCAATTCTGGGAGTTGAAGTCCATAAGTCATAAAAGGGCCACGGTTCCCCACCCCTGCTCTACTGGAACCCACTATGGCAAAGCCTTTACTGTAGAGGCTTTTCAAACTTGCGAACTTCTCTTCAGCAGAAGAGGCAAATTGGAGGAATCGCCATCCTTAAAGTTTCCTACAGTCCAAAGGCAAAGGTAAAACTTGTGGATCAAGGGGGGGGGGGAATGCTTACTTATATAGACTGCGCCCACCAATGGTGACCAGGTTGGAGAAGATGCTGAAATTCTGCATATGCTTGGGCCATGACTGGATGTTCAAGTAACCTACAACAACAAAGATGAAATTTCTGGATCCCTATACCTTGTTCCATCATTGCTGCACATTCCCCCTTTCCAGGTGCCTCCAAATAAAGACTTTTTACCATGCAACTGGCCTGCCTCACGCATAGAATTTTGTAAAGGGGAAGCAACATTGTTCTTTGCTATTTGCAGACCTATCAATGTTTTTTTCATCCTGTTTCTTAGTCCAGAAAATCCCCAAATGTAAGATGAAATGGTTACATCGCATTTGTTGGTTAGTGATATTAGGAATCAAACTTTGAGAGCTACCATTAGGCCACCTCCAAAATTCAAACCTCCGCATGTAAATTGTACTTATTATTCTAACTCTCCAGAAAGTTCCCATAAGGACTAGGCAGCATGACTAATAGGTCACCACCTCCCCAAATAATTTTTATTATGCAAGTTTTCTTTTCAAATAGCCAACCTGTGCTTTTCATGTGGCACACTGTGACCTGCATGGGTCTGAGTCTGTTTTATTACATCATGCACACATCTCATTTTATTTTATTTGAATTTTACTTCATTTGTATTCCATCTTTCTGCCAACACAGTGCTCAAAGCTCACAAGAGAAATGTGGAACACAGCAGCTAAGAAATGTGGGCTTTTCTTCTCCCAAACCCTGAAGTATAATCTTCCTTAAAGTTCCAAACTCTCTTTTCCAAATAAGTTTCTATAACTTTCCAGCTTTTCTTCAAGCTTGTTTCACATCAGGAAGAAGACACCAGAAAACAGATGAAATATCAAAGAGTACTGTCCTTACCACCTGCGCTATACACAACATGCTACTGTGCACATTCCACATTTCTCTAAAGATTTCTGCACGCCAACTCACCAGTGATCTCTCGCACAGTCCTGAAGACATTGAGTTTTTCTGGATCCAGGGCACTTATGTTGTGCCAAGGGTCTCTGTAGAAAGAACGGAGCATCGGATAACTTATTCCAATTTAGTTTATTTCCTTAATTCAAAGTATGTGATTATTTACATAACTATGAATATAACATCCATAAGTTAGTATATATTAGTTAGCATAGATTAGTAGCCATAAGTTAATATCCACAAGAGTGTAGAGAAGCAACAAAGAAGATTAGTGGGATGGAAGCTAAAACATATTATGAACAGTTGCTGGAACTGGGTACTGTATATTTAGTCTAACGAAGAGAAAGACTAGGGATGACATGATAGCAGTCTTCCAAAATTTGAGTGGCTGCCACGGAGAAGAAAGGGACAACCTATTCTCCGAAGCACTTGAGGGAAGGACAAGTACTGGATGGAAACTAACCAACTTACAACTTAGGAGAAATTTCCTGACAGTGAGAACAATCAACCAGTGAAACGTTGTTTTGTTTTTTTAATTTACATTTATATCCCGCCCTTGTCCGAAGACTCAGGGCGGCTTACAGTGTGTAAGGCAATAGTCTCATTCTATTTGTATATTTACAAAGTCAACTTATTGCCCCCCCAACAATCTGGGTCCTCATTTTACCTACCTTATAAAGGATGGAAGGCTGAGTCAACCTTGGACCTGGTGGGACTAGAACCTGCAGTAATTGCAGGCAGCTGTGTTTTAATAACAGGCTTCTTACAGCCTGAGCCACACCGCGGCCCTAGATTTGCCTCCAGAAGTTGTGGGTGCTCTATCACTGGAGGTTTTTAAGAAGAGATTGGACAACCCCTTGTCTCCAATGGTATAGGGTTTTCTGCTTGAGCAGGGGATTGGACTAGAAGTCCTCCAAGGTCCTTTCCAATTCTTTAATTCCATATTCTGTAAGTTCAAGGATAGCCTCATGCTTCTTACCAGGAAATTACCAAATTCCAGCAAAAATGGTAGCAACTGGAGGGCAAAGAAGGAAGTATAAAAGAGGTGCTATATCTATTTCCATTCCAATTTGCTGGGATCCAGAGACATGAAAATACAACCCAAGCTCAGACTGACCCATTCAACAAATATAGCTATGTTTAGAATGAGACACCATCTTTGCATATTTAAGTGACAGAAAAACAGGATATAATTTGAAATAACACCGAGAGACACGTACTTACCCTTCTAGACCAGTGATAAGAAAATCCAAATTGCCCAAGATTTTGGTGCAGTTTATAAATCGGTGAATGTTGCTGGAATCCACTGTCTGATATTTACTTCCAATACCAGTCCCTTCACAAGCTGTAAAGGATATAAAGTATTCTTTATATAGTTGGTAAATGACTCCTATTTAGCCTTCCACTTCATATATCCCCATGAGGTTAATGGAAAAGGAAAGGTTTAGGACAGGGGTCGGCAACCTTAAACACTCAAAGAGCCATTTGGACCTGTTTCCCACAGAAAAGAAAACACCAGGAGCCACAAAACCCTTTTGACGTCTAAAATGAAGATAACACTGCATATATCATTTTTTACCTTTATACTATGTATAAAAATACTATAATGTGTTGCATTTATGAAATCAATGAACTGCTACAGAGAAAACAATTTTTTATTTCTGCATGCAACAAACACATTTTGAACTCTGAACAAAAAGATGGGTCAAAAAGCTCAATAAATCACATGCCGGCAGGTGTCACACATTGGCGGTTGTGACACATATTTTGAGTAACAGGGAGCCGCAGCAGAGGGGTGAAAGAGCCACATGTGACTACAGAGCCACGGGTTGCAAACCCCTGGTTTAGGAGGATTGGGTTCTCTCCCAGGTTTTGGAGTGGCTCCAAGTTAGGGTCATAACAAATTTACCCTCTGTAATCATCAGCATGCATATTTCCAAGGACAAAGGTACAGTATAAAGACCCAGGGTGTCTCTTTTTGCATTCCCAGTAAATCCACTTAAGTTTTACTAAAATAATATGCAACTAATTTGTCATGCCCAAGTCATGTGCAGCCAAGGGCATCTGGAGTAACTGAATAGAATAGCTCAGTGGTGAAATCCAATTTTTTTTACTACCAGCTCTGTAGGCGTGGCTTCGTGTGGCTTCGTGGGTGTGGCTTGGTGGGCGTGGCAGGGGAAGGATACTGCAAAATCTCCATTCCCACCCCACTCCTGGGGGAAGGTATTGCAAAATCTCCATTCCCACCCTACTCTGGGGCCAGCCGGAGGTGGTATTTGCCAGTTCTCCTAACTATTCAAAATTTCCGCTGCCGGTTCTCCGAACTGCTCAAAATTTCTGCTACTAGCTCTCCAGAATCTGTCAGAACCTGCTGGATTTCATCCCTGGGATATCTGATATATGATAGACAGTGACCCTAGTAAAATCAGTGGTTAGGGTGGCCATTGTAGATGGCTTTAATTCCCCTGCCCCGCCCAGCTTTTCCCTTAATTTAGTACAATAGAATAAAGAATAGTGTTTCATTCATTGCTGGATGCTCAAGCTGACATGCAAAAGTTGATAATACATTGAAATCATTTTTAACAGCTCCACCCCATACAGAATCGATGATGCAAAATCTATAAAACATACATACAGTATATACATATTCAGTTTTTCAAACTTCACTTAGGGGCTTGTTGAGATTGTGGTTTTTCTTTTTAATTCTTCACCCAGGAAATAATTTGTGTTGGGAGAATCAAAAATTAAAGTTACACCAACTGGAAGATTACATCTGAGGCCAATTAGTACCGTATATACTCGAGTATAAGCCGAGTTTTTCAGCACGTTTTTTGTGCTGAAAAGCACCCCCTCGGCTTATACTCGAGTCTACGTCTCGATGTACTTCGGGAACCCCGCACAGGAGACGCCAAAGAGGCGGCGAGATCGTCCGGCGGGATTTGCCCAAGGCTGAGCAGTTCGCCGCGCGGACCTGAGCCAAGCCGGTCCCAGTCCAGCCGAATGGTGAAAGCGGAGCGGGTCCGCAGTAACTCCCGCCAGGCTGTGCCGCGAAGAAACCATTTAAAAGCCCCGCCAGGGCTTTCTTTCTTCTCCCTCCGTGCTTCAGAAGTTGGGCTTTTAAATGGTTTCTTCGCGGCACAGCCTGGCGGAGTTACTGCGGACCCGCCCGCTTTCACCGCTCGCTGGACCGGGACCGGCTTGGCTGGTCCGCAGTAACTCCGCCAGGCTGTGCCACGAAGAAACCATTTAAAAGCCCAACTTCTGAAGCACGGAGGAGAAGAAAGAAAGCCTGGCGGGCTTTTAAATGGTTTCTTCGGCACAGCCTGGCGGGAGTTACTGCGGACCCGCTCCGCTTTCACCGTTCGGCTGGACCGGGACCGGCTTGGCTCAGGTCCGCAGTAACTCCCGCCAGGCTGTGCCGCGAAGAAACCATTTAAAAGCCCAACTTCTGAAGCACGGAGGGAGAAGAAAGCCCTGGCGGGCTTTTAAATGGTTTCTTCGCGGCACAGCCTGGCGGGAGTTACCGCGACCCGAGCAAGCCGGTCCCGTCCAGCCGAACGGTGAAAGCGAGCGGCGCCGGCATGTCGCCTTCACCGCTCGGCTGGACTGGGACCGGCTTGGCTCGGGTCCGCGGGCGGGCGGGGAGCCGACTTTGGCCCTTTAGCAAGGAGGAAGGTGGGAGGAAGCGGAGCTGCCGGCTGTGGCGCTCCGCTGAGCCGCCGCCGCCGCCACCTGGAAGAGGGAGGAGGTGACCTTCACGCTGGAGAGGGTGGGGATGGGGGTTGAGGCGTGCAAGAGGAGCGGCGTGGAGGAAGAGGAGGAGGCGACGGCCCCGCGGGACAGCGCAGCTTCTAAGACCAGCCCACGCTCCGAAGAGGAAAGGGAGCGAGTGGGTGGGTGGCTGGGACGAGACCCCACCACAAACACACACACAGCCGGTCGGACGGCGCGGTTCCTTTCTCTCTCTCTCGCTCTGCGTCAAGGCGCTGGAAGGGGCGGAGAGCGAAACAGCAGCAGGAGCAGCCGGCGCTCGCCTTCGCTTCCTCCTCCTCCTCCTCCTCCTTTCGTGGCGGGCTGCTTCCAAGTCTGGAAATCTGTTTTGGGAAGTGGTGGTGCAGCGCGGCAGTTCAGCCCTGTCGGCCGGGGGAAGGAGGCGGTGGATCGGATTCTCGCGCCACACCGAAGTCGGCTGGAAAGCTTGCTGCTTCTTCTTCTTTTTTGCTTCTCTCCCCCCACCCACTCTTTTCTGCTCTCTTGCAACGTTGCTGCAGCTCCTCGGCTCCTTTTCCCGGCGCCCCAGAAGGCTCGAGCCTCTGCTGCCGATTGAATACTAAAATAAAATAAAAGAGCGGAGAAGAACGGGGCGCCGCTTTTGGTGTCCGTGTCCCTGTCGCCGCCCGGCAGGACGCGTTTAAAAAAAAGGGGTGGGGGAGTTGAAAAGAGGCTGCCTCTTCGGGTTACCTCAACATCCATTCCAGAGCCGCTAAAAGAGCGGCTGCTTGGCCCGCCCTGGTTGGGGAACGGGCACAAAAAAAGGGTCCCTGGTGACCCAGATTTCATCCTAGCCCCATTGACTGGCCCCTTTGACTCGATAGGATTTAGCTGACGGGATTGTTAAACAGCGCTCGCACCTTTCTTCTGGGGAGAGAAGTCACTCTAATAAATATTGGGAGGTGTTTTCAAGGAAACATAGGGGTCCACCTTCTGCCCACAAGAAATGTAGGGAAATGCCACCATTCCCAGCCTTCTGAGCACATCAGCTTATCCTGGCAGAGGAGGAAAGCATTTCAAAGCCTTTGGAAATCACCAGCTTGGAAAAAGCTAAATTATGTAGGGCTATTCAGCTACAACTTCGTGTTTAAGTTTTGTCTTTTGAAGCGAGATAATGATAGCTAGCTAGCTAGCTAATTAGATAGATAGATAGATAGATAGATAGATAGATAGATAGATAGATAGATAGATAGATAGATAGATTAGAAAGAAAACAGAACAAAAAAACAGAATAATAGAGTTGGAAGGGACCTTGGAGGTCTTCTAGTCTAACCCCTGCTTACGCAGGAAACCTTATACCACTTCAAATGCTTATCCAATATCTTCTTAAAAACTTTCAGTGTTAGAGCATTCACAACTTCTGGAGGCAAGTTGTTCCACTGGTTAATTGTTCTAACTGTCAGGAAATTTCTCCTTAGTTCTAGGTTGCTTCTTTCCTTGATTAGTTTCCACCCATGCTTCTTGTCCTGCCCTCAGGTGCTTTGGAGAATAGTTTGATTCCCCCTTCTTTGTGGCAGCCCCTGAGATATTGGAATGTTCCTATCATGTCACCCCTAAACTAGACATACCCAGTTCACATGCCCCGTGAGACATCTTGCTTGCATGTCACACACACGCACCGCTCGCTGGGAAAAAAAAAAAGGATGGATGGATGGATGGAAGGAAGGAAGGAAGGATGGATTGATGGATGGAGGCGACTGCTTTGAAGCGCAACCCTTCTCCCGCAACTAAGGGGGGGGGTCAATGTTTTCCCCAATCCTAGGGTGTGGGGAAACAGTCATTTTTTCTTCCCCCCTAGTCTCTCCCGAGATCGCACTGCAGCGCCCATCATCCCCAGCCGGCAATCTGAGCTCGTGCCATCGATGTGGTCCTTGAACTTCCCCCTCCTTGTTTCTAACCCAGCCTAGGATGGCCGGCGTGGAGGGTATGGTGGTGGTAAAACGGCCAGGAGAAAGCTTTCGCTCTTTTCGAGAGGTCCTCTTGGAAGGCTGCCTTGGAAAGGGAAAGTGGGAGGGGCAGAGATTTCTCCTCAAAGGTCCCCTTGGAAGGCTGGGTTGGAAAGGAAAGTGGGAGGGGCAGAGATTTCTTCCTCTCGGGTCCCCTTGGAAGGCTGGGTTGGAAAGGGAAAGTGGGAGGGGCAGAGATTTCTTCCTCGGTCCTTCTAGAGTCCTTGAGAAACTGATATCATACAAGGTTAATAAATTATACTCCTCCTCATTGATGAGTTTTTCATCCTGAAATTGATTGAAACATTGTACCATCATATGCTGCCATAGTATAGTGTTAACAACATCTGTAAAGATGATATATGAGCATGACACTAAGTTTTGTCTATATTTCCCTTTATTGAAAAACTTCCATCATGCTTCTTTCTGAAAACAAAGGTCATTATAATATACCTCATTATATATTTGATTTGATGATATTTCAGTTAATAAATACCATTTAAGGTGTTAAGCTTCTTTCTTTTCAGCAGCAAAGTGAATTACAACTTTAAAGAACTTTATTACTTTATATTCATTTATTTTAAGTATAGATTTTAGATTTTTAAACAAATATGTTTAGAGCTTTTATATCTTTCAAGTTATTCAAATTATCCCCTCAGCAGGTATATAATGGCATCCAATTCCAATATCATGTTGGGGCTTTTGAGCAAGGGAGGAGGAACGCGAGCACCGCCTTTCGCGCTGGCATTCCGGGATTTCCCTTTGTTTAGAGCTGGGAATCCTCCTTCCCCCTTTTGCACTTTTATTGTTTTTCGTTCAAATAAATATTCATGTTATTTTACTTGGCTCTATCTTTATTTTTTACATTGACCAGTAGCTGCCTCATTTCCCACCCTCGGCTTATACTCGAGTCAATAGTTTTTCCCAGTTTTTTGTGGTAAAATTAGGTGCCTCGGCTTATATTCGGGTCGGCTTATACTCGAGTATATACGGTAATTTAGAAACTGGTTTCACCTGGACCAATAAGAAGCTGGATGAAGCCTGCTCAATTTCAAAGTAATAGATGCTGGGATGATTTAAAAAAAAAAATAAGCACCTTTGATGTTTTAGTTACTGACAAATTTAAATTTCATTTAAGGATTGTGGCTATAAAGATTTTTAAAACGACTTAAAAGTTAAGACCTTTTGCAGATGATTTGGGGTTGGTTTTGGAAGATCTTTCAAAGGGAATTGAATTATTAATGCTTAAATTAAAAGAATTTTGTGCATTAACATCATTAAGATTAACAAACTATCTGCATGAGACTTTCAAGTCTGTATCCACTAATCCCATATAAAGTCTGTGAGTCAGAAATGCTTGTTCTCATTCATACCTTTTGGGCAGAGTCCCTCACAAAGCTGACAGATCTTCTGGCCATTTTTTTCAACTTCCATTTTGTCATTGGGACAGGTTCTGACACAGGAGGTCCGGTCCACCACAAAATTATCTGTGAGGAGGTAAAACAAAGGGTGGGAAAAATAAAGTTGTAAGAAATTGGTAGCTGGAGAGTAAGATATTACAAATCAAAGAAAGGCTGGGAGATAGAAAATCTCTGGAAAGGGAGCGTAAAAAGTCATGGAGCAGAAGAAAAAGCCCTCAGGAATTCATCGATCTCTGTTTCATCAGAGTACATCACTGTATACATGACCTAGGACTTACGTGGGCAATTTTTGACACACACGCCACCATATTGGTATTTAGCATCAGGATTGGGCTCCAGTTGAAAAGTGAGCCTGTTGTAGATCATTGGCTGAGGACAGAGGGTTTCACAGGCTCCACTGTCATTGAAGTGACGGCAGGCCTGCGGTGGAGGAAAGAATGTCATCAGATGTTGAAACAGACTTTGTCCCCATCACTCCAGGCTGAGAGACTTTTCTCCTAATGAAAGATGGAGTCTCCCCCACCCTTCCTGATAGCACACAACAGAACCTGAGCAAATTAAAAGGAGACAAGATTTGGGGTGGATATTGCACAACAAGGGCTTCAAATTCTCCCTGGCACCTCACAAAAGATTGTAGATCAAGGGAAACCAGAGAGCAAAAAATGTGGGAAGGAACGCGGGAAAGGCAGGATACACTGGTTCTGGGATGAAAACAAAAGGCCTTAAAGTTCAAGAACTAGCGATGGCCAGACTGTACAAAGATACAAATGCGAAGATTTAGCAAGGTGTTGGCTGGTGGATGGTGTTGGCTGGCAGACCCTGGCAACGAAACTCCAGAAATCAAAAGAAAGTGGTAGGATTGAGATGGTATGACGTTTTGAAAGTATTAGCAAAAGAGTAGAAATGAGGAAACTAGGCCTAATGGGGAAAAAGAGGCAGAGTTGATAGATGAGGTAATGGCAATTGTGAAGGTCAGCCTGGAAAGCGGTCCTGGTTACGTACAAAGCACTTTGTCTTGAGCGGCCCAGTGCAACCTCCTGCACACTCATCGTGACAGCATTCATTGGGGTTGGGGCCAAAGCAGCGTCCATTGCACTGAGGAGCACAGATGGTCTTTGTCACTAAGGTAGGGAGAGGGAAAAAAATGCTGATCAGTGTCCTGGTAGCCCTCTAAAGGTCACTCATTCTCTCCAATCGAAGGATTTTGGGTATCTACATGAACACATTTAATATTGACCCTTTAACACAGAAGCTTTCTAAATAATAATGAAAAGTGCAAGCCTTTGGGATGTTATCATATACTGTATATCATATATTAAGAGCTGTGGTGGTGCAGTGGTTAAGATGTAGTACTACAGGCTACTTCTGCTGACTGCTGGCTACTGGCAGTTCGATTCTCACCAGCTCAAAGTCGACTCAACCTTCCATTCTTCCGAGGTCGGTAAAATGAGGACCCAGATTGTTGGGGGCAATAGGCTGTAAACTGCTTAGAGTATGCTGTAAAGCACTGTGAAGCGGGACATAAGTGTAAGTGTTATTGCTATTGCCACATGGGTGAAATTCAGCAGGTTCTGACAGGTTCTGGAGAACTGGTAGTGGAAATTTTGAGCAGTTTGGAGAACCGGCAAATACCACCTCTGGCTGGCCCCAGAGGGGGGACGGAATGGGGCTTTTGCAGTATTCTTCCCCTGCCACGCCCACCAAGCCACGCCCACCAAGCCACGCCCACAGAACCAGTAGTAAAACATCTGGATTTCACCACTGTGTTGCCATCATTGATATGATGCTCAAACCAAACTTTAGCAAACTCTAATCCCAAAGTTTAAATGACACCAAATTGCCATGAATGGGAATGGGAAGGTAGCTTTGCTATATTTCCAGCTCGTGTTTTTTTTAAAGGATGATTTTGCAATGGTTTTCCACAAGTGGAAAACATATATACGGTAATTTAAAGGAAATAAAATAACAGTTTTCTACACAGTAAACCATTCTGAAACAGGAAAATAGGTTTTGTTTCTATCTATACATGAGCAATTTTGCTGATGAAAAATCAACTTTCTAAAGCAATCAACTCTTGACTACAACTGCCAAAATCCCCAAGTAAAATTACAACTGCCCATATTGGTTGGGAAGTCTTAGACCTAAAAACTATTTTTAATAGCATGTTCAGACAATCATCTGTTTTGTTGCCCAAATATTCTGATTCCACTTTAAATTGATCTGGCCTAGTTTATTTGCAGACTCTTGACAGAGGGGTGAAATCCAGCAGCTTCTGACAGGTTCTAAAGAACCAGTAGCGGAAATTTTGAGCAGTTTGGAGAACCGGCAAATACCCCTCCTAACTGGCCCCAGAGTGGGGTGGGAATGGAGATTTTGCAATATCCTTCCTCCAGGAGTGGAGGGAATGGAGATTTTGCAGTATCCTTCCCTACACCACGCCCACAAAACCGGTAATAAAAAAATTTGGATTTCACCATTGTCTTGACACCTTTCTGCATCATAGTAGCTCAGCCATAAAAAAAGGGTTGAAGTTGTCAGATATTTGGTCTTTTTCCCCTTTTCTTTAACCGTGATTCAGTTGAGGCATAGCTTGTACAGTTTTTCCCCCCACAAAGGACCAGAGCTGACCAAAGCATTTGAAAGTGAGTTAGCAGAAGTGGAACATCTTTCTGAAGTTTTAAAGCAGTCCCATCCTCTGCAAAGATGATGTGGCTGCTTTGAATGCTATCTCCAAGTGCTTTAAGATGCTTGCCTCAAGAGGGAAAATGCCACTTATTTATTTATTAATCAAATGTGTATAGCTGCCCATCTCACAAAAAGTGACTTTGGGCAGTGACCAACACTTATGCTAAGACGCTTCACAAAACACAGCTTTTAAATTCTTTGCATAGCCTATAAGCAATTGCCTTGAAAGGAAATTTTCCTGTTTATGACAACAATGGGGCTAGGCCACAATGGATCATGAGTTCAAGCTTCCGGTTTCAATGCTATTTGTTCATTGGAGAATTCACAATAGAACTATACTGCTACTAGAAAATGCCCTGAAAAGGCTAAAAATGTTGACACTCAACTTTTAATTAAAGATAATAGCTGAATTATGTCAGATATTTTGTAATACTTACATTTTTGACAGTCTTCAGGACCAGGCCCCCAACAGCGGCCATTGCAGTTTTCATGGCACGGAGCACCTGCATGAGAAGTGGGGGGGGGGGAGGAGGAAAAGACACACAGCATCACAATAGAGATAATGAGCTTGATGCAAGCAGAGTTACCATGCAAGATGAATGCTAGCCTTCTACCAACAAGCTGTTCTTACGCTTCTGGAACTTCAGGCTGAACCCTTTAAAATCTACGAAAGGTTCATTTAAAAATTTTAAAACATGATCATGAGGCCATGCAACCGGTTATGAGTGTAAATTGGCCACACACCCAGCTTGTGGTCATGTGACTACAAAGGTGCTGGGATGGTTGGAGCTCCGAGGACCAGTCATAACTACCTTTCATTCAATGCTATCCTAAATTACTTATTGATTATTTAGTTTATATCCCACCTTTATTATTTTTTTAAGCAACTCAAGATGGCAAACATATCTTATACTCCTTTCTCATCTTAATTTCCTCACAACAACAACCCTTTGAGGTGGGTTGGGCTGAGAGCGAGTGACTGGCTCGAAGTCACTTAAGTAAAACTTATATTCTTAAATAAAACAGCTCTTTCTTGTTTAATTTCAGATTCTCCAACCTTTGTTCCTCTTCTTCTACTATGCTTTTTTTTAGCTAATGAACCGGACTTTGCTGACCAAATGGTCATAGTTTCAGGATTTACCAATATTGGTATTGCAACTCTCAAAATTTCCAACCAGCAATGTGGCCACTAATCTAAATAAATTCTAAAATATCTGGAAAACAACAGGTTGGGTAAAACTAAGCCACTGCTCTAGAAGAAGCACACAATCTTTAAAGTCTCCTGTATAAATGAAAGGCCAGTGAGAAGTGATGTGAACAGGTGACCAATACTCACATTTCTCCCCATTGTCATGGACCACTGCATGGAATTTTGGATCTCGGATGATGTCTTCCCAATCAATTGTGTTCATGTGACATAGCTGTTTGTTCTTTCCAATATAAACACCCCCAGAGAGGATTTCTGAAAAATAAAAATTGAAATTGAAACTAATCAAGGAGAGAAGCAACTTAGAACTAAGGAGAAATTTCCTGACAGTTAGAACAATTAATCAGTGGAACAACTTGCCTCCAGAAGTTGTGAATACTCCAACACTGGAAGTTTTTAAGAAGATGTTGGATAACCATTTGTCTGAAGTGATGTTCCTGTCTGGGCAGGGGGTTGGACTAGAAGACCTCCAAGGTCCCTTCCAACTCTGTTATTCTATTTCTATTTCTAATAATTTCCTCTTATACATTTAGAGCTTGTAAAGAAGAAGAAATGTGTGAAGCTAAGCTTGTATAAGATACCGTTTCATATCTGCTATTCTCCTGGCTTCCTGCTGAAAATTATTGACAGGCAAAAACTATGTTGGGTTTCTCCGCCAAGCCTGTTTCAGAAAGCAGAACAAGAAAGGGAAATGGGATCTTGAACATCCAATTCCCATAATTTGATAAGTTAGAAATAACTTCTATGTAAGCAAAAAGGTTTCCTGCTTTTTTCTGGGCCACACAGAAACTCTGGACATCTAACATCTTTATCCAAGGGCTCTTTTCAGACATTATTATGCATGTTTATAGATCTTTCTCTAGTAATTTCCTTTAGTTATTATGTGCCATCAAATTGGTGTCGGCTCTTGGTGGCCACATTTCTCCATGTGCAGTAATACAGTATCAAAAAGGGAATAGAATGAACTCCCAAAAGGCAGTCTGAATTCTTCTTACAAACATACGTACTTATTTATTCCATCTCCAATCTAAAATGCTATTATAATTATTATTGTTGTTGTTGTTGTTGTTGTTGTACTTGTATCACAGATATTTGGCTTCCTGTCCCATTCCTCTTTTTTCAAGCTGACAGTATACATCAATGCATGCATACTTACATACATATAGATACTGTATCTATATGTACTAAATTAGCGACTTTGGTTCTTGGAGCCTTGAAATAATTAATTGAATCCAGGTCAAATATATCACTGCCCTCACCAGCAGTTTGGAGTGGGTACTATCTCTATATCTTTGAGGCCACAGGGATTTCTTCAGGTGGAGAAAGGATTATGGGTATTTGTTGCCTAAAAATGGCTGCAGGAGGAAGTTTCTGAAGTAGGCAGGCCTAGTATAAATATTTCATATTTATCGATGTACTTTAGTTCCTGCCTGGCACAGTTCCTCAGGTACTTCTGACTAACGACTCTATTTAAAATACAAAAATCTAGATTGCCAAGACATCACACCAAATGGGGTTCACAGTTACATTTCCTATCTTTGGACTGCTTTCCTGAATGATTGCTTTGGATTACCAAGGAAATAACTTCATTATTGTGTAAAGATGTGTGAAGCTATTCTGGATCTTTTTGAATGCTTTAAGTTTTCAGACAGATAGCTATTGAGTTGCCCAAATTATTTGCTAATGTTGGTTATTTATTTATTTATTATTTATTTATTATTTAAATTTTTATACCGCCCTTCTCCCGAGGGACTCAGGGCGGTTTACAGCCAGATAAAATGACAGTACTATTACAAAATAAATACTATTAAAATACCACTAAAAAACTTATTCAAATTGGCCGCAATTAAAATTTAGCAAATAATAAAACCCATTAAAAACCCATTCAAAACCCATTTAAAACCCCTTAAAAACCCACGAATTTAAAAAACTAATCCAGTCCTGCGCAGATGAACAAATAAGTTTTAAGCTCGCGACGGAAGGTTCGGAGGTCCGGAAGTTGACGAAGTCCTGGGGGGAGTTCGTTCCAGAGGGCGGAGCCCCACAGAAGGCCCTTCCCCTGGGTGTCGCCAGACGACACTGTTTCGCTGACGGCACCCTGAGGAGTCCCTCTCTGTGAGAGCGCACGGGACGGTGAGAGGTATCCGGTAGCAGTAGGCGGTCCCGTAAGTAACCCGGCCCTATGCCATGGAGCGCTTTGAAGATGTTCACCAGAACCTTGAAGCGCACCCGGAAGGCCACAGGCAGCCAGTGCAGTCTGCGCAGGATAGGTGTCACACGGGAGCCACGAGGGGCTCCCTCTATCACCCGCGCAGCTGCATTCTGGACTAACTGAAGCCTCCGGATGCTCTTCAAGGGGAGCCCCATGTAGAGAGCATTGCAGTAATCCAGGCGAGACGTCACGAGGGCGTGAGTGACCGTGCACAGGGCATCCCGGTCTAGAAAGGGGCGCAACTGGCGCACCAGGCGAACCTGGTAAAAAGCTCTCCTGGAGACGGCCGTCAAGTGATCTTCAAAAGACAGCCGTTCATCCAGGAGGACGCCCAAGTTGCGCACCCGTTCCATCGGGGCCAATGACTCGCCCCCGACAGTCAGCTGAGGACTCAGCTGACTGTACCGAGATGCCGGCATCCACAGCCACTCTGTCTTGGAGGGATTGAGCCTGAGCCTGTTTCTCCCCATCCAGACCCGTACGGCTTCCAAGCACCGGGACAACACTTCGATAGCTTCGTTGGGGTGGCCCGGTGTGGAAAAGTACAGCTGGGTGTCATCAGCGTACAGCTGGTACCTCACACCGAAGCCACTGATGATCTCACCCAGCGGCTTCATATAGATGTTGAACAGAAGGGGCGAGAGGATCGACCCCTGCGGCACCCCACAAGTGAGGTGTCTCGGAGCCGACCTCTGCCCCCCTGTCAACACCGTCTGCGACCGATCGGAGATAGGAGGAGAACCACCGATAAACGGTGCCTCCCACTCCCAATCCCTCCAACCGGCGCAGCAGGATACCATGGTCGATGGTATCAAAAGCCGCTGAGAGGTCTAATAGGACCAGGGCAGAGGAGCATCCCCTATCCCTGGCCCTCCAGAGATCATCCACCAACGCGACCAAAGCCGTCTCAGTGCTGTAACCGGGCCGGAAGCCAGACTGGAACGGGTCTAGATAGACAGTTTCATCCAGGTGCAAGGGAAACTGATATGCCACCATACTCTCTACAACCTTCGCCACGAAGCGAAGGTTGGAGACCGGACGATAATTACCTAAAACAGCCGGGTCCAGGGAAGGCTTCTTGAGGAGGGTCTCACCACCGCCTTTTTCAAGGCGGCCGGAAAGACTCCTCCACCAAGGAAGCGCTCATAATAGCCTGGAGCCAGCCTCGTGTCACCTCCTGAGTGGCCAGTACCAGCCAGGAGGGCACGGGTCCAGTAAACATGTGGTGGCATTCAACCTCCCCAGCAACCTGTCCATGTCCTCGGAGCGACAGGGTCAAACTCATCCCATAAAATATCCCCAAGACCACCCTCAGCCGCCTCACCCGCCACTGCAATCTTGATCTAGACCTCCCGAAGCTGAACGATTTTATCGTATAGATAACCGTTAAACTCCTCAGCACGCCCCTGCAACGGGTCATCCCGCTCCCCTGATGTAAAAGGGAGCGAGTCACCAAACAGGGCGGCTGGGCGGTTATCTGCCGATGCAATGAGGGAGGAGGCGAGCTACGCCTCGCTTCCTCATTGCCACTAGGTAAGCCCTAGTATAGGACTTCACTAGTGTCCGATCAGCCTCGAACGGCTAGACCTCCAGGAACTCTCTAGGCGCCTTCTCCGGCGCTTCATCCCCTCAACTCCTCGGAGAACCAAGGAGCCGGTTGGGACCCGCGCCGGGTCAGAGGCCGCAAAGGCACGACACGGTCTAAGGCCCCGCCGCGCCCGCTCCCAGGCCGCAACAAGTTCCTCAGCCGAGCCGTGAGCCAGACCGTCAGGAAATGGCCCAAGCTCCGTCCGGAACCCCTCCGGGTCCATCAGGCGCCTGGGACGGAACCAACGTATCGGCTCCGTCTCCCTGCGGTGGTGAATGGCGGTCAGAAAGTCCAGGCGAAGAAGAGAGTGATCTGACCATGACAAAGGTTCAATGACTATTTCCTTTAAGTCCAGATCTCTCAACCACTGACCAGAGACAAAAACCAAGTCCAGAGTGCCACCCCCGATGTGAGTAGGGCCATCCACTACTTGGGTCAGGTCCAAGGCCGTCATGGAGGCCATGAACTCCCGAGCTGCCGTTGATGACGAGCCGGAAGATGGCAAGTTAAAATCCCCCATGACTAAGAGTCTGGGGGTCTCAACTGCCACTCCAGCCAGCACCTCCAAGAGCTCGGGCAGGGCAGCTGACACGCAGCAAGGAGCCAGGTACGTGATCAGCAAACCCATCTGACACCTATGGCCCCATCTCACAAGGAGGGATTCACACCCGGCAATCTGAGGTACAGTGGTCTCCTCGGCTCTAGACTCTCTAATCACAACCGCCACCCCCACCCCTACCCTGAGCCCTCGGCTGATGGAATGCACGGAAGCCCGGCGGGCACATCTCGACAAGGCACTCCCCTTCCGTGCCCAGCCAGGTTTCCGAACGCCTATAAGGTCCGCGCCCCTGAATAAGATCGTGATTAGGGGCCTTATTGACTACGGACCGTGCGTTGTATAACATCAGCCAAGGCCCAGGCTCTGAGGGTCTTGACCATCCGGGAACGGGAAAGGGCGAGGATCGGGCGCGCGATCGCCTGCAAACATCGAGCGCGCCCCCTAGGACGATATGATCCCCCTTCCGCCATATCTGCCCCTCCCACTTACCGTGCAAATCGAACCACCCTCACCAACAGGAACGTAATCTCCCCCCCTAACCTCCGAACCCGTTAAAAAACCGTCACGAGCACGCGCAGGGACTGGCTCCCCACCCGACGGGCTACCCCCGACGCCCGCCCTAACCCTCCCTCCCCTTAAAACCCTATCTAAAAACCCCCAAAGGCTCTTTTTTTTCGCATGCCACCTCTGTGGGTCCCAAGACCCGTCATTGAGGCCGGCCCTTGATAGTGCGGCGGGCCATTCCTGCGAGGCGGGGGCACCTCGCAGGCGCAAGAGTTCAAGTGCTGAATATCGCATAAATAAAGTGCATAAATAGAGGATAGAGGCCGACGAGAGGCGATGCTGTCCGGAGTGGTCAAATGTCATGCCAAAATCAAATGGACACCCATTGACTAATGATGATCAAATGGTGGCTGGCTTAAAGATGACGAAGGCTGGAACATAGGCAGAGCAAAGTCCATGATGACAAAGGTACTACTGCTCTGCCCAGAGCTCAGTCCTAAAGTCCATGACCTGGGGGAGGTGGTATTACTCTCCCTAACAGCGGTGTCCACAGATGTTTCCAATTAGATGTTTCCAAGTAAACAAGTCCAGAAAGTTACGTCCAGAAATAAGAATAAAAATAGAACTCCCTGTAGATCACAGATCGGTCTCCAGTCTTCTTCCACGGCCATAATGTACCGGCCATAAAATGCATAAATGCATAAAGTGCAGATGACAATGCAGATTACAGATGGTAAGGTGTTGAAGATGGTAAAACACCAATTGTAATCCCAAGAAGAGTGGGCCTAATAGGCCAGGAAACCTCAACGCCCCCCCCCACTCCTATCCTACCAGGATAGTCCAGGATAGTCCAGGCCTCTCAGGCCGGCCACTCCCTCCTCAAGGTCCAGGTCCAATCCAAGGTTATGTTTTGATAGTTTTAAAATGCATATGCAATGGGGAAAGATAAGCAAGTATCCTCAAAGGCCAGCAATGTTTACACGTAATTGACGCTGCCAATATGATTTTTTTTCTCTAAAAGGTAGCTTGCAAAAGAACCAGTAACAACTTTCTATATACTACTCAATCACACCCACTACTGGGAGGCATAAGTAAAACACATAGACCAGTTCCATGCGTTGTTTGTTTACTGAAATTTGCAGACTAAGAATTCTTGCTGTTCTTAACAAGCTTTTCGGTCTCGGCTTGAGAGAAGCTGGAGATGTCAGCAAAAACATCCACTAGACTAGACAAATCCTGGGAGGAATTTGCTTTGGTGGGGTTGGAGAATTCCCGTCATCCCTAAAGTTGACTATATTGGCTGGAGCATCTGGGACCTGTAGTTTAGCCCCAGCGGGAGAGTCATGAAATTCCCTCTGCTAATGTAGAAACACTCCTGCTGGCAGGAAGATTAAGTAGCAGATATTAGCATATTCTTCATTCATGTAAACCAGAATTTGACCCACAATTACTAAAGTAATTTTTAAATAGAAAGTATACAGTACATCCTGCATTCTACTATTCTATCAAGCATACTATTGGTAGCATGAAATACATTCTAAGTACTAGCCACTGATGTGAATTCTCAAAGGTATATTTCCATGTAACAAGCAATGTTATATTTTAAAAACACATAATGTAGTATCTCTCCAGCTAAGGCTGTTCTGTCATCCAAGAGAAAGATCAAGTGATGGGAATACAGATAGACAGGTGTTGTCTGTCTCCTGGTGCCATGGTAGCTCAATAATAATAACACCAATATCAACCAAACCGGTTGGTTGGGCAGGAATCTACAACATGCACAGACCTGTTGCAGGTTTTCTGCTTTACTCTAACTCTGCTGACACGATCCCAGGAGCTCTTGTGCAGCTAGTCATCCGTTTTTAACTAAGAGACTTGGAAAACTCTTTGCTAATCAATAACACGGACAGACAGTCTTTAGTCATCTGAATTTAATTTTAAAAAATGTTAAACCAGACTTGGAAAACTCTTTGCTAATGCATATAGGTAACCAATCAAAACCGAGATTTCACACAATCAGAGAAGCAGCTGCTGTGATCCACAGAAGGCAAAAATTGAATTAGATGAAAACTCAGCTACAGGGACAAATTTATTAGCACCCAAGAACCCTTGTGGGACTTTTAAGCACATCTTAAATCACCTGATCCAAATTTGCCTGCTTGGAGAAAAAGGATGAGAGGTTGGATTCATTTTCCTAACTTCTGAAAGAGTTTTATTTATTTTATTTATTTATTTATTAAATTTTTATCTGCGGCAGGATTTACTACTTGAGTATCTGCTAGGGCAATTAAAGCTACTCTCAGGATGGTTTTCATGATCTCTATGCAGGCTTAAAACATTAAGATAGCAAGGTTATAGTAGAAGGTTGAACAACATGGAGACAGCCCTGTGGTTTGTTTTAATCTAGCATGGGGATCAAGAACAATACCGACCAGAAAACTTTTAGAAGATAAGCTATACCTTTGACAGTTGTGCAAAATATAAATTAATCTTTGGGATTCTATGCTTACAAAGCATTTTTAATATAAGGATTGATTTGGAATCTCAACCAGCCAAACTATTTAGCATTTGTTCCAGAATCTGGATAATGTAATCCTGTCTAGTCACTAAGAAAATGAATCATAGAACAAATATCATATTGCAGCAATGATTTCTAGAGAAAAACAATTGTAATGAAAGAATCCTCCTGAAATGTTTTTCAAATACAGGGAGTCCTCAATTTACAACTGTTGGTTTAACAATATTTTGAAATTACAACTGCCTTTGAAAAAGCAATTTACGACCCGTTCTCAAAAGTTTTAACTGTCATACCACTCCCTGCAATCACATGATCGCAATCCAGAAGTTTGGCAATTGGCTCAGACTTATGATGGTTGCGGCATATGTGGTCACGTGATTGCGAACTACAAACTTCCCAGCCAGCTTCTGACAAACAAAGTCACTGGGAAAGCAGGATTGGCTTAAGCGTTTCACTTAAAAGACCACACGGATTGCTTTTGGATGTGGTAAAAATGGTGACAACATTGAGTCTAGTCATGTATGACTCAGTTAATGGCTGCATTGCTTAGTGACTGAAACTCCAGTCCCAGTTGAGATCGTAAGACAGGGACTATCTGTACATACTTTGCAATCCATGAAATTGGACTTAGTGTTCTTCTCCCATTTCATTTGTCCACAAGGAAATCAAAAGTACCTTCCTGTATCAGGCATATTTGGTTCCAGGCATTGAAAATACTGAGTTCACCAACTCTTCTACCATAGCTTGCAAAAGGCCAGAGAACTGATTTGCAAACTTATGTGCTGCCTTCTTGAAATAATGTTCTACTTTTCTAAAATTTAACCTCCACACTGGTGCAGACTCAGGAGTTTACTAAATCCCAAGAAATGCAAAATCCCCTCCCACAGAAAAACCTTATCAACTGCTAACTTTTCTTCTTCAAATGTGGCTATACAGGTAGTCCTCGACTTATAACAGTTCATTTAGTGACAGTTCAAAGTTACGAGGACACTGAAAAAAATGACTTATAACCGTTTTTCACACTCACGGCCGTTGCTGCATCCTCACGAACATGTGATCAAAATTCAGACACTTGGCAACTGACTCATATTTATGACGGCGAAAGTGTCCCGGGGTCATGCGATCCCCTTATGTGACTTTCTGACAAGCAAAGTCAATGGGGGAAGCTGGATTCACTTAACAACCATGTTACTATCTTAACAACTGCAGGGATTCATTTAACAACTCTGGCAACAAAGGTGGTAAAATGGGGCAAAACTCACTTAACAACTGTCTTACAACAGACATTTTGTCATAAATCATAAGTCGAGGACTACCCGTATACTATAATCTCGAGCAGGAATCAGAAAAAGTTCCTTTTAGGATCCTAGAACTTGCTTAATCAGATGCTGTTATGCATTTATTGTGTAAAATAGTTGGTGATTCCTTATGTTGCAAATTAATCCCAAGATCTTTCACAATATCCAATTCGTCATAGTTAAGACAAGCAGGGGCAGTGTATCTCTCAGCTAATTAGCTAGTATATGTCTTCCTAAAGTTTTGTCCACAAATTATAGAGCCAAATCAAGCTATTTGATCCGTGAATTCCAGGTACTCTGTTGTGTATGGATTTGAATCAGGCATTTACAGTAGTGGCCAAAATTGTGGAAACCTTTTGGGAAAAGTGTATTTTTGAGGTTTGATGGCTAATAACATCTTCTTTTTTTTTTTGGACTTTCAAGATAATCACATTCCATTGCTGGAATGGCCTGGGAATAGCTCAGACCTTAACCCAGTTGAAAATCTATGATGCCTACTAAAGAAACTTGTTAGTCAGAAGTGACCCAGCAATAAAACCCAGTTAATAGAAGCAATCATCAATCTTGGTTTCACATTATAACAGCTGCAGAACTAAAAGACTTGGTTCACTCCATAGGAAGACGTTGTAAGGCCGTAATTCATACTAAAGGTTACCCAACTAAATATTAACTGACATGTGATAATTTTTGTATACCTCGTTATACTTCTTTATAACTGCTATTCTAATAGCAAATATTTCATAAAAGTTATTGCATTACATTCCTGATTAAATTATCTTTCCACTGATATATAATTTTATGGTACTACTCCCAAAAAAGTGGTGTTATTAGCTAGTTTTAGTGAATACACTTTTCCCAAAAGGTTGCACAATTTTGGCCACTACTGTATATGCTTATTGTTTATTAGACTTTACCTGTTGTAAAATTTCAGGCTTGGCCAGCTAGAAGACAGTATAATATGACTAACTGATAAACCTGTTTCTTGAAATTGATAAAAATGCAATTAAGTTAAACCCTGAAAGCTTATTGTCTAAGAAGTAGATCCATAAATTCTTTTGGTGGATTGGACTTTCACTCATAAATCTCCAAATGGGAGACCTGATTTCAGATATAATCAGAAGTTCAGAGAGATAGCCATGGAAGGAACAGGGATGTAGCCTACCACTTAAAATACCTGACTCGCTGGCTGATAAGAGACACACAGGCTTGTTTTCCTTCCTTAGTATGAAACCATCCCTTAATTAGGGCAGCTGTGAAAAATGTAACAAATACAGGTTATCCTCGACTTACAGCCACAACTGAGCCCAAAATTTCTGTTCCTAAGCGAGACAGATCTTAAGTGAATTTTGCCTGATTTTATGAGCTTTCTTGCCACTGTTGTCAAGTGAATCACTGCGGTTGTTAAATTAGTAAGGCGGCTGTTAAGTGAAGCTGGCTTCCCCATTGGTTTTGCTTGTCAGAAGGTCACAAAAGGTGATCACATGACTCCAGGACACCGCAACCGTCATAAATATGAGTCAGTGTGAAAAACGGTCACGTTACTTTTTTTCCAGCATCGTTGTAACTTCAAACAGTCACTAAATGGATGGTTGTAAGTCAAGGATTACCTGTATAGAATCCTTAAATTTGAAAAGGTCAAAATCCAGGGAGATCAGAAGTAGAATGAATTGTGTAAATATGTACCTGTGCGTATATTTTTATTTCCTCTCCCCAGTGATATTTATAGATTGCAGAATTCAAAGTTTGAATTCCTTTGGTGCAGGTAATTTATTCTACCCAGAGGTCAGGGTGCTACCAGTTAAACATGGGAAAACATCCCAATAAACATCCTTAAAGTTTCTTTAAAATTCTGACAGTAATGAAGATGCTTTAAAGAAAACCCACAAGCTAATTACAGAGGAATCCATTCCATGCCATGCTTAATACTCCCACCACTGTCACAAACTACTCTGTGTTGCAACAAAGCCACACCAATGGAAGCTGGCCCAGAAAAACAAACCCCTTTCACCTTATCTTATATACCTTGCTGAAGAATTTCTCTTTCGCTTTTTATTCTCCTGTCTTTTCTCTTACAGTTTGATTTCCGAATCTTGGAGTTGGGACTGAAAAAGCTGTTAGAACTGGCAGGACAGGGGTGAAATCCAGCAGGTTCTGACAGGTTCTGCAGAACCGGTAGCGGACATATTGAGCAGTTGAGAGAACCGGCAAATATCACGTCTGGTTGGCTCCAGAGTGGGGTGGGAATGGAGATTTTGCAGTATCCTTCCCCTGCCACGCCCACCAAGCCACACCACGCCCACCAAGCCACGCCCACAGAACCGGCAGTAAAAAAACTGATTTTACCACTGTGGCAGGGTGACAAATAGGTTTCCTAAATTCTATCACCAAAAAAGGCTACATTATGCTCATTACTTATCACTTAAATATTTCTTTGTTGAATTTTTTTTTAATATCTGGATCATAGGAAAATAATTTGAACTATGATTGAATTAAGGAACTCTCCATCATAATAGCCCTAATCTAATTTTTAACATGGAAGCAGTTACCAACAAACTTATCAAATACCGTACATTGCAAGATGCACAAATTTTCTGAGCTAAAAAATTGGTTTGGAAAATCGCTTACAGCAGTTAATTTAGTGACCTTACAAAGTTACAAGGGCACTGAAAAAAGTGAATTATGACCGTTTTTCACAGTTACGACCTTTGATCATGGGATCAAAATTCAGATGTTTGGCAACTGGTTCATATTTATGACTTGCTGTGTCAGCTTGCTGTGATCCCCTTTTATGACCTTCTGACAAGCAAAGTCAATGGGAAGCCAGATTCACTTAACAATCATGTTGCTCACTTAACAACTGCAGAGATGTATTTAACAACTGTAGCAAGAAAAGTCATAAAATAGGGCAAAACTCACTTAACAAATGCCTCGCTTAATAACAGAAATTTTAGGCTCAATTGTGGTCATTATTGTGGTCAGAGGATAATTAGAACTGCAGAAAAAATAATTGCTACCAACCTGCCTTCCATTGAGGACCTGTATACTGCACGAATCAAGAAGAGGGCCGTGAAAATATTTGCAGATCCCTCGCATCCTGGACATAAACTGTTTCAACTCCTACCCTCAAAACGACGCTATAGAGCACTGCACACCAGAACAACTAGACACAAGAACAGTTTTTTCCCGAAGGCCATGACTCTGCTAAACAAATAATTCCTTCAACACTGTCAGACTATTTACTGAATCTGCACTACTATTAATCTTCTCATAGTTCCCATCACCAATCTCTTTCCACTTATGACTGTATGACTATAACTTGTTGCTGGCAATCCTTATGATTTATATTGATATATTGACCATCAATTGAGTTGTAAATGTTGTACCTTGATGAACGTATCTTTTCTTTTATGTACACTGAGAGCATCTGCACCAAGACAAATTCCTTGTGTGTCCAATCATACTTGGCCAATAAAAATTCTATTCTATTCTATTCTATTCTATTCTATTCTATTACCTGAGGACCACCTATATTCAAAAACGAACTAGTGAAGTTGAATCTCAAAGGCGTCTGTCCGAGAGTTTCAAGATGATCAAGTTGTTGTTCTACGCACAACTCAGATAGTTGAAGTTTTGCTTTACAGGTAGTCCTCGACTTACAACCACAACCGAGCCCCAAATTTCTCTTGCTAAGTGAGACAGTTATTAAGTGAATTTTGTCCCATTTTATGACCTTTCTTGACACAGTGTTTAAATGAATCACTGACGTTGCTAAGTTAATAACATGGCTGTTAAATGAATCTGGCTTCCCCATCGACTCTGCTTGTCAGAAAGTTGCAAAAATTGATCATAAAATCCTGGGACACTGCAACCGTCATAAATATGAACCAGTTGCCAAGCATCTGATTTTTTGATCACAGGACCATGGGGATGCTGCAACGGTTGTAAGTGTGAAAAACAGTCATAAGTCACTTTTTTCAGAGCCTTTGTAACTTTGAATAGTCATTAAATAAACTGTTGTAAGTTGAGAACTACCTGTAGTTAATTAAGCAGTGACTTAAATTTGCTACTGAAAAAACAGAGAATAATAAATATTAAGAATTTTTAAAAGTGTGGAATGTATTGCCCTTCAGATGTTGCTGAATGACAATTCTGCCCTTCCAATACCATTATCTACTTTGGTTTGATGGTTGTCTACCCATCAAGAATGCCACTAAGTCCCACTGCTTTGATTTGAGAATTGGTTTATGTACACTATTTCTACTTTAGCAAGTTTCTTTAAAGTCCAAGCGCATGTACTATTGAACCCACACAGTTCAAAATCCTTCCTGAATATCTGGAATAGGCCGAAGGGATATTTACTGGTAGGTAACTGGCTGAGTTAAAAGAAGTCAGTAATTTCTGACACCCAACTATTTACCATAGTAACAGCAGAGCCCATCCCAAAACTATATTGCTGAAATTACAAAAGCTGCAGCAAGGGGAACAGGTAAGTCCAGAGTGTTTTTTCCCTATGGTAGGAGAAGTCAATGTAGCTTCTTTTCCTGAACGAACGATTTTATGCTGAAGGATTTTAATTAAAAAGAAAGCCAAACAGATCCCATAGATCTGAACTCTCCCCTCCCCTCTTGCCTGTCATATTGATGCAATATTTGGATCCAATTACACTTCCTTTCAGCCTTCAGTTCGTATTTTCAGATAAGTGCAATCATAACAAAGATAGCAAGAAAAACCAAGGCGACAACCCAAAAATCACAAGTAAGAGCTTGCCTATACACACATTCATATTGGGTAATTGTTTTGGTTTCTGTCAACAATCGCTACGACCTCCAGTGAGATGCTTTGAGATCTAAGCTTTCATTATAAAAGTAGAACTTCTACGAGAGTTCTCTGGGGAGGGGAACAATCTCAATATATTTTCACAGTGTAAATATATAATGCTTTTATAATGCCCCTTCTGAGAAGTAGCCCAAGTTAGTGGAAGTTGAGGAGGTGGGAGATATTATTCCCTAGTTCTGCCTTAAGAGACTTTTGAATTCTTTTGTAATGAACTTTACAGATTACAATAAGGAGGAAGCTATTTTGAAGCTGGTTCCTTAAATTTTCAAGCTCCCAATCATTACTGAACTTCATTTACTGAATCAAAAATTAAAATTGTATCGCTTGTTCCATGATTAACATTATCAAAGGTGCTTTTTCAAAAGGCAACTGGACTTTGACTCCTTGAAGACATTTCACTTCTTATCCAAGAGGCTTCTTCAGTTCAGAACAAAACATCTTCAAAGAAAAACAAAGTCCAGTTGCCTTTTGGAAAAGCACCTTTGGGACAACCATGACCTGGATGACTGAGAATCTCCATAGACATTATCCACTAGACTAGGTTGCTTTATCATCTTCTCAATACATGTCTAGTTCCTGCAACTCAAGGCTTCTGTTATCTGCTTAATAACATGTAACCTGAGAAACTATACTTGGTTCCAATATGGGCAATTACGAGCTAGGTGGAAAGAAGACCAGAAAATTGGTATCATGCAGAATGAAGAAAACTTGGTAAAACAAATTATAAATCAAACTCAGGCCCATATAAAGAGATTGTATAATGTGTTGATAGAAATAGACTCTGAAAGGGATTTAATAAAGGATTGTATGATCAAATGGGCACAAAATATTCAAGAACCAATATTTTTGGAAATTTGGGAAAAAATTTGGGTTAGACATGATAAATTTAGGCAAGCACAGAACTTGAGGGAAAATTTTTATAAAATGTTTTATAGGTGGCACTTAGACCCTAAGAAATTATCATGTATGTATCCAGATATGCAAGGGAAATGTTGGAGATGTAATTGTGATGATGCTACATATTTTCATATTTGGTGGACTTGTAAGAAGATTAAGGCTTTTTGGATAAGGATCTGGTGGATTATACAAATTGTTTTGAAAAAGAAGATAAAAGTTCCTACCGCAATTTTTCTTATTGGGAATTATTACGGACTGTACAGTAATTGAGACTAAGTTGATTTTAAATTTAATAACAGCGGCAAGACTACTGATAGGACAATACTGGAAGAAAAAAGTTACCTACAATAGAAGAATGGATATTGAAAGTTGCTAATTTGGCTGAGACGGCTAAAATCTCAGCCTTTTTGAAAGACACTACACAAGAAAAATATCTAACTGAATGGAAAAAATGGATTGAATATACGCAAAATAGATATCACATTAAGAGATATCAGATTGTTTTTGAATGATTAGGATGTATTTATCTTTGATTTGTATGGGGGAAGTTAGGATTTGAGAAGAAGGGGAGGATTATAATTTGTGTTAGGGAAAATTTAGCGAATGATTGTTTTTTCTTTTGAACTATACCTTGTGTTTGTTATGGGAAGTCGGGGGGGGGGGGGGAGGGAGGGGGTGGTTTTGGAGGGAATGGGGAGGGGATGGAGTGGGAGGAGTGGGGAAAAAAGGGGGGGGAATTTTTGTAAAAACTTTTTTCAATAAAAAATAAATAAAATAAAAAATAACATGTAACCTATAGATCTTCTCACCGTGTACTTTAAGATCGCACGTGTCTCGTTGTACACGTCTTTTATTATAACAAGCCTAAGAACTATTCACCTGTTGATCGTTTCATCAAGGTATCAGAGGGAAAAGGAATTTTAATCCTGACAAATTGTAGTCTTCTCTTTGGCACCCAACAACTCCCTTTATCTAAATGGCTCCTGGCTATGCCTTTGGCAAGACCAGGGATATTGTCCAAATGATACTTTTCATTCTAAAATATGATGGTGTAGAGCAAGGGTGTCAAACTCACATCGTCACGGCAGCATCACGGGATGTGTTGGGACTTTCCCCCCCCCTTTGTTAAACCGGGCATGGGTGTGGCCAGCACGTGATGCATCCGGCCCATGGGCCACAAGTTTGACAGCCCTGATCTTTTTCTCTTCCTCTCATAATATTAGCATTCAAAGTTATACAATTAGACCAATCTCCTCAAACAATCCAGAATTAATTGATTGAACACAATATTATCAGAGCATATGGTAGCTTTCTATTTAAAAGGCAATCAGACAAATTCATTGATAGCAGCTAGGTGAGATCTCTAGGACCAGAAGTGGGCTGATGAATTTAAGTTGTTACGAACAAATACCCTACAACAGGGATCTCCAACCGTGACAACTTTAAGACTTGTGGACTTTAACTCCCAGATTTCCTCAGCCAACTCTGGGAGTTGAAGTCCACAAGTCTTAAAGTTGCCAAGGTTGGAGACCCCTTCACTAGAAGGTTATTTACAGCAGCTCTTGACTGCCATTATGGGAAGTAGGGAGCCGGATCGATGCAGTGGGCCCTTTACTTCTTTGTCTTTTTCTTTTTCCTTTTTACTAACCCTGCTACTGAGTAAAAGGTATTCCTCAAAGCATTGACTTTATTAAGATGTATCGTGTGTTCGGAATATTGGAGAGCATCATGCCCTTCGCACATTCCTTCTTTCTGGTGTGAGAATCCTTTTCGTCAGGAAAGGAAGTAGCTCATTCAGGATTCCTTTCTCAAGCATCTCTCAAGACAAGCCTCTCAGATGTCCTCCCAACATCAGTCATTACTTAAATAAGCCGGTGGCTACACTTGTTCTAGGACACTGGTTCTGTGTCCAGAAGCTGCCGTTAGGCAGGAACACCAGCAGTGTTACTTCAGGACACTTTATGGGTGGAGTAGTGCCATCAAGTTGCATCAGTACTAGGAACTGCCTGATTGGGGCTGCAAAAACCCAAAGAACCACTAGATAGTAGCAAAAAGCTAGAGTTTTTTGTAACTCTTTGCTGCCATTTAGAGGTCACCCCTCTTACTTGTTGCCTGCTGCCACTTAACTCTCACCAATTGTGCCACTCTAGACAGATCTTTGGCCTTGTGTGCTTGAGGACCACGAAGCAACTACCTCCCCTATGTTGACTGTACATACACCACTGATTTTCAATAACCCTGCATAATGCTATAAGCTGTTCAAACTACCGGGAGATTTGCTTCACATGTAAAGGAACACAGTCTGGTTTGCCTAGAGCTCAAACTCTATCATCATCTTACCTGTGAGCTGATTGAAACCCATCTGGTGTAAAGCGTGTGTAACATTTTTTTCATAGTTGAGGACCACATAGAGGGCATACTTGTCTTCGTAGTATTGGGTCCCACGTATCATACGGAGGTTCTGCAGTGGCAGGTAAGTGAAGACATTCATGGCGATCAAAACATAGCCTGTTACTTCTCGGATGGTCTAGGAAGGATGAAATGAAAACATAAAACTCACCATAACTCAGCCAGACTTAACATACCTTTCAGACGTTATTTGCCAGACTGGTAGGGAATTGTCAGAAATGCAAACAAGCCAGGGGAAACTATCATAGCATTTATTGCATATATTCACTATCAAATATGCGGCTAGTCATTTTGTTAACCTATCATGCTCCCAAGTAAAATTGACGCCATCTTAGGATGCTGTGACTTAATGGAAGAGAAAAATGCATGTGATTGTAATTGGTTTTCCTGTTCTTCCTCAATGGATGGCAGCCTAAAAAAAGCTGGATTTGATACGATAGTTGTTCCATTGGCATCACGGGCTCCACAAAAGTCTGGACGCAGTTCTGATGAACTACAACAAGGAACAGTTGGTGGAAAGGATCAATGAGTAGAGTGAAGCTAAACAGACTCACATTTTTAAATAGAGATCACTGCCAAGGAACAATAAATCAGAAGGAAGAGGGGAGTGATTTCTGATTGAAATGTGCCAAACAGGAAAGAAGGCAAGATCTTAGAGAGCTATCACCATTCATTTTTTAATTTTACCAAGCCAGCTGTGTCTGAGAAGCAGTATAGTTGGCAGAAATTTTGTGGGATATAGGCAAAAAAAAATCCCACCCTGTGCTTTCAGGTAGACTCCATATCTTTATATTACACTGTTATTAGGATATAATCCATATCTAAAAACTTAAATATTCCCTATAACATGTAAATGTACACTAAACATTTCATACTTTCATAATTCCTTTGCTGAACATACCCAGTTCTTTGCAATATTCTCTCATCTTTCCAATTACCTTCTCCTACTGGTATCTTATGATTGTTTTATTTTGTTGTTTGTATGTACACTGAGAGCTTCTGCATGGAGACAAATTCCTTGTGTGTCCAATCACACTTGGCCAATAAAGAATATCCTGCTCTATATTCTACATTCTATCTTCATAAACATTAGTACTGACTTTCTCATTGTTAGTTAAGTCTTGCTACAATTGCTTACATTTATATTCTCAGTTCTTTATTTAGGGAAATAATTTTCAGACTTTTTATATCAATCCTGCCACATCTCCTCCACTATTATCCTCTCTCTCATTTTATTAGTATTTGCTTTTAATTGGGGTTGAGAAATCATGATAACATTTCAGTCTTCACCCAGAAATATAGATGTAAAGAGATGCATTTTACTCATGCATCTCCTGTATATATAGATATATATCTGCATATATGGATGGGTTCATGAAGTCACAAAGAAATAAGTAAAATTTAAAAGTCTTTATCTTCTTGAAAAATACAATATCTGAAGTAAAATAAATAAATCCAGAAAATTCTATACATAGCCAAGATATACATAATGTGTGAACAATCAGGGCTTGAGATTGGTTGTTATAACTGATGAAATAATAGGCCTATCAGCCATATACGTAACCAATTCTCTTTCAGCCAGCTGCCATATTGTGTGGCGATCATCAGCACATGTTTTTTAGTTTAGTTTAGTTTTATTAAATTTTTATACCGCCCTTCTCCCAAGGGACTCAGGGCGGTGTACAGCCAAAAGATAAGAAATATAAAAATATACAATTAAAACAACAATTTAAAACCGAGCAAATTAGAAAAAATGGCCAGTATTAAAAATTTAAAATTTAAAATTTCAAACCCTAAAATGATAAAACCCCAATTAAAATTTAAAAATATTAGGCCAGTCCCGCTTGAATAAATAAATATGTTTTCAGCTCACGGCGAAATGATGATCTCTTTAGTTAACTATGTGCCAGTATTGGAGTCAGGAGTTGGCTAGCTGCAGAAAATGTTTTTCAGACACCTCAGATTATTGTAAGAGAGCAAATGGGCACGGAAAAGACCTCTGAGATATCGAAAACACCCACTGGGTTAATAATCGACAGATTATTGTGCCATTGGAAGGACAGTGAGTTAACTTTGATCACTTTGCTCCAATTGTTTTTTTTTCTGTTTTATTTGTGATGCCATGGAGCCCACATTCCATAGGCATGCTTGGTCTAGATTAATGTTATCCTATAGCCATTTAGAGATGGGTATGTCACAGGGATGAAATCTACTTACCTTCCTTACTGGTTCGGAAGTGTGTGCGCGCATCAAATGTGCGCGCAGACCTTCTGCGCATGTGCAGAAGGTAAAAAACACATTACTTCCTGGTTAAAACCAGGAAGTAATGACACCTGGGCAGGTGGGCAGAGCTTTCCTCCACCATTGCTACCAGATCGCCAAACTACTGGTCACGATTGCTACCAGATCATGTGATCAGGTCTGATCCGGGAGCATTTCACCCTGGTATGTCACCCTTGTAGCCACTTCTCTGAGCATAATTCAAACTTCCGCTGCCTCAATCGCGAAATGAAAACAAATTATCCCAACAGAGACATTTTTAGCCAACCACTACCCACATATTCTATGTTTTTCTTAATCAGACAAATTCCTCTTTTTACTTTTTAATCAAACTAGGCTTCCTTCCTATATCTGGGGTTACCTATCAAAAAATATTACTTTGCTGAATAAGTCATAATCTAAAATAATCTACTGAAATTGTTGACACTGACTTCAAAACATTATATAATGAGACATTAATCCTAAATGTATTTATTTTTGAGTAAAGCTCTTTAGGGTAAATAAATTTGGCATGTTCCTTGGATAAATTATTTAAATTATTCACAATCATTAGTCTCTCATGATTCAGGTATTAGGGAAGGGAAAAGAATGATGAGACACAATGGAATGGGCATGTAAGCATTTTCTGTTTTTTCCCTGCAATCTATCCAATTAATTAGATGCTTATTGAAAATATAGCAAAGTAAGATGTATATCACTGATTTATTTTTTAATCTGCCAGGAGCAAGTGAGAGCATGACCGTCATTTGAATAGAATAGAATAGAATAGAATAGAATTTTATTGGCCAAGTGTGATTGGACACACAAGGAATTTGTCTTGGTGCATATGCTCTCAGTGTACATAAAAGAAAAGATACGTTCACCAAGGTACAACATTTACAACACAATTGATGGTCAGTATATCAATATAAATCATAGGGATTGCCAGCAGCAAAGTTACAGTCATACAGTCATAAGTGGAAAGAGATTGGTGATGGGAACGATTTGTCATGTATACATACAATAATTAATATAATAATAATAATAATAATAATAATAATAATAATAATAATAATAATAATAATAATAATAATAATACAATCATTAATAGAAACAAAAATTGGAGTAGATAACTTCAGTCTGGTGAATGTAGATGGAGGAAGCTAAGATTTCCTACAGAGAATTTTCTATGCTAGTTTCACTGAAAAAAGGAAACGTATCAAGTCCTCCACCACATCTAGTTACCTGCAGGAAAGAAAGATCCTGGTTTTGTCCAATGAGCACTATCTCAAGGTTGCCCATGACGATCTCACAGTTGTTGTACATTTTATATAGTGTCTGATACCGTTGCTGGGCATCTCCTGTCACACTGAGCTCGTTTTGGGTGCCTGCACAAACTGGGGGGGAAAAAGAATGAAAAGAAAGGGAATGCATAAATTTTTATTTTTATTTTATTTTAATTTTATTTTATTTTATTTATTTGCATTTATATCCCGCACTTCTCCGAAGACTCAGGGCGGCTTACACTATGTTAGCAATCATCCTATTTGTATATTTATATACAAAGTCAACTTATTGCCCCCAACAATCTGGGTCCTCATTTTACCTACCTTATAAAGGATGGAAGGCTGAGTCAACCTTGGGCCTGGTGGGACTAGATAATTGCAGGCAGCTGTGTTAAAAACAGACTGTCTTACCAGTCTGAGCCACAGAGACCCTGTGGCTCAGGGCCTCTGTGGCTCACCAGACATAGTTCAGTGCTTATTCTATAATAGTCTGCATCATAAAAAGCAAAGGCATCCATATATCATCACTTTCTGCTTTGATCAACGATGTCCACCAGAGCATGGCACTAGTAAATACCAGGAATGGAGTAGATAAGATACTCCAGTCCAATCGAAGTTCTTACAGGACTCTGTTCTTTCAAATTAATCAAATATCAATCTTGATGGGTATATCTGAGGTTAGCTTCACTGTCATGGGTTCCATCTAAAAACATATGAATTAAATTTTTATGAAGGTGCTTAGGTATTGTTGTTATCTCTTCCTGCATTATTATTTGCAAAATTCTTCAGGGACAAGGGAGGATGATTAGACATTACAGTCAATCTTAAAAAAAGATTTGTCATTAGACAAAGGTGCTGCCCTTGTTTTGAGATGGAATAAATTTTTAGGTGATCCAATGGCATCATGACCAAGGGCTCTCCTGTAATTAATTAATACAGGTCCTTGTAATTAAGCAAAATCTCATTATGTCTCTATAGTTTCTATTGATGGGAAGCTTCCATTTCAAGGTAATTGACAGTTCAAACTCTGGTCAATTTTGTCCCTGTTCACTTTGCTTGGGCTATTTTAACTAGTAGGAGGAGCTGTAAGGAATGGAAGACTGGGAATAAATCTACAGTCAAAATACCTTGGATCAATCTCAGATACATTTGAAAAGCTGAGAAGCAGAGAAACTATTGCCCTTAAATATTTCCCAAGGAATCTAATGCTTCCAAGGCAGAGGAACAAAGATACACAAAACAAAAATATGTAAGAAACAGAGACATAATCCATAAAGGACTTTTCCTAAAAACAGATTGCCACTCATCTAAACTGATAAGAAAGATTAGATGATATGACAAAATCCAATAAGAGCAACACCAAGCAACTATGTTGTACAGCATCCTCTTCCAAATTTTTTTTTTCTTTTGCTTCTTTCTTGGAACTATTAACATTAGAGATATGCATCTACCTGTGAATTCCTCAGAAGGATAGTAATGCTGGCTAATATCCAAAGAGAAATTTCAAGTGTGTGACGTACAAACTAGAACATTTTATATTCTCCACTGTTCATAGAATTATAGGGCTGGAAGGGACCTTGGAGGTCTTCTAGTCCAATCCCTTACCCAAGGCAGGAGTTCTTATACCATCTCGGACAAAACTTCTAGTGATGGAGCATTCACAACTCCAAGAGGCAAGCTGTTCCATTCATTAATTGTTCCCACTGTCAGAAAATCCCTCATTTCCAAGTTGGATCCCCCTTTGATGAGCTTCCACCCGTTGCTTCTTGTCCTACTCTAGATGTTATGGAGAATATTTATTTATTTGTAAATAAATAATAAATATTTATATTTATTTATTTATAAAGAATAAAGAATAAATCGACTCTTCCCTATGACAGCCCATCAAGTATCATGTCTCCCTTAAGCCTTCCTTTCACAGGCTAAACATACCTACCATCATTCCCTTCGCCGTTTATCACACAGTTTAGCCCCCTGACCCCTTATTATCTTTGTTGTACTTCTCTGCACTCTTTCCATGGCCTCAGCATCCTTTTTGTATTGTGGAAACTGGATGCAGAACTGGACGGAGTGATTCCAAATGTGGCCTCATTAGTACAGTACAGAGTGATACTATCTGATGTTGCAAGCTAGGACTGTGCTGGCTTTTTTGGCAACTGTACCATCCTGCTGACCCATACTGAAGTGGTGGTCTACTAGCACACTTAGATCCCTGTCACAGGCACTACTGTCCAGCCAGGTACTGCCTATTCTGTACCTGTTGTTCTTCCACCTCCTCTTTCTCCTTTTCCCACTTACAAGTTATTATTAACTCTTCCCTCTCCCTAACTTCTAAACATTTACCCTGAAGAGTAGGAGTCCCAGCCAATCAGAAAAGGCTCAATATTACTTAGGAAAGCCAAAACATTTTAGTTTCACACAATGTGTGAAGATCCATCACATCTAGAAAGAATGGTCACCCCCTGAATATGGAGTATAGGTCTATAATTCGCTTTTACGATGAGGCCTCCGAGGTTCAGGATATGAATGCTAACTAGAAATGTTTAAAAGGCGCAGTCTCTACCTACCTAGAGGGTGTGAGGTTGGAAAATGCTGCTCTACTGGATGACAAACAGGTCCTACCAAAAGCGTAGAAAGGGGTAGAAAACTGTCACCCTGGTGTCCTACTTCCTAGCTTTAACCAAAGTCAACCAGTCCTAAGTGACATGCATGAACGAAAATTGTGAGCATTTGCACATTCAGTGTCCTCTCCCTGAAGGTAAATAAAAACAGTCACATTCTCCCCACAGCTTAAGCAGATTCACTTCACTGCAAGAGGAAGGGTGTGATAAGGTTGAAACCGTAAGGAATTAAGATATTAAGTAAGGAATTAAGATTTTTTTTTTTATTAAGATGCTTGATGAGATCACGATCAACCCCTTTTTGGATCTAGTTACCTGAAAGCACAAAATCCACTATGAAATTTACAGTAACAGGAAGTGGTATGTAAATATTTATTGAATAAACAAGCAAGACCTAATTGTCTATTCTTCCTCTATCTACCACAGAGATCAAAGCAGTTGACTGGAAAAGTAAGATTCCAAAAAGTTAAAAAGGACTACCTACTGGAGTCAGAATCTAGGGTTTCTATTAATCCTGTATTCCTGAAGAAACCACATTTGGCTAGGATCACTAAGTAATATGCTACGGTTTTTATTTATTTCTATCCTGACTTTTCTACAAATGTCAAGATGGCAAACATATCCAACACAACCTTCCTCCTCCTACAGTACTTCCCCCAGAACAAGTGGAGAGAGAGTGACTGGCCCAAAGTCATCCAGGCAGCCTTCATAGCTAAAGGAGGACTTGAACTTATGGTTTCCCATTCTCTAGCCCAGTGATGGTTAACCTTTTCAGCAGAGTGCTGAAACTGGAGCGCGTGGGCAGGCCAGAGCACCAGAACGTGGAAGAGAATAGCTGGCCCGTGTGCATGAGCGCGGCAGCCAGTTGCTTTTCCAGGTTCCGTCGTGCGCATACGTGCCGGCCAGTTGGTCCAGCTTGCATGGCCTGATGCCTTAACCACTAGACCAAAATGGCTCTCTTTCAAACCATAATGGCCAGAATTGTGCACTGCACCAATTCGAAACCAAACAAAGCATTTGATGTATGAACTCAGCCACTTACCCTGAGAGCACAGATAAGATGCTCCTTGCTCATTGGGTGAATGGTCCAACACTCAAGTACCTAAGACTGTAAGCTTATCAGATGAAAATGTTTCCAAAGGGTAACAGGCTTAACTCTGCTGCCCTAAATATAATAGCCTGTGTTGCAGAACACATTACCACACAATGATACAACCACAATTGGTTGAATAAACCAAACTTTGTGAGGCACACACAGGACACTAAACCACAAATAAGTACTCACCATTTCTCCAGATTGTTTGAGTCAGTGAGCACATTTTAAAGTTCGACAGCTGTTAGAAACACTCACACCAAATAGGTGCCACTGTTGATCATTCACTCATAAAATGCCCATTCACAAGAAGGCAAATAGAATAGACTGCTCCTGGACACTCCCTGCCCAACGTTCCCAACCCCTCAACTTGTTTTTATTTATTTCCAAAAAGACACTTTCAAATAAAGCAGTAGGCTGCAGCCTTCCACCATCTTACTTTTCTCAGAAAATAGCAGCATCTGTTATTGAGCCACAGTGGCACAGTGGTTAGAGCGCAGTACTGCAGGCTATTTCTGCTGACTGCCGGCTGCCTGCAATTTGGCAGTTCAAATCTCACCAGGCTCAAGGTTGACTCAGCCTTCCAGCCTTCCGAGGTCGGTAAAATGAGGTCCCAAATTATTGACTCTGCATATATGATCCAGATATGCTGACTCTGTAAACCACTTAGAGAGGGCTTAAAGTACTGGGAAGCGGTGTATAAGTCTAAGTGCTATTGCTATCTACTGGGAAAGTTAGAAAACCCAAGATGGCCAATTCAGCAGCGTGATCACAGTTCTCCCCATGTTGTACGTGTTTTGATGTTGCAGGCAGATATAAAGGGACAGGCTTAAATTGCACTGCTGCGACTGCCATCTTGTCTTTTTTTAGCAACCCTCCCTCCAAATGTTTCTGGCAGAAGGTCTGTGAGGCCCAAATATACCCTTGTACAGTAATTGAAAATTTTAAAGCCTGATTCTTTAAACTCGTGGTGCTTTTTTTAATTAAAAGAGTCTATGAAGGCAGGTGGAGTACTATGACTAAACACTTGCAAAGCTGTTTCAATATTGATTAATTTGTACATGGGTGGAGTATTACTGTGCTGAATCATATTTATCGGCAAAGGTGAAAGAGAGGCCAACTCGGATACAGGCATATTAAAAGAAAGCAGAGGAGTCATCAGTGAAAGTTCTGGACTGGATTATTTTGCTCTAAAAACAGAGGTACAGCTTTGAGTATTTGGTATTTGCAGGTCCACACTCTGGTCACAAATCATAGGTTAAGGAAGCTTTGACCCACTGGTTGTTTTCCATGAGTGCATCAATTTGGAGTTAATAAATAACCAAGGAGAATGCCCTGTTCAGCTTTTAAATGCATACCTCACCTCCTATTTCTTATGCACAAGCACTATAGATTCTTAAGTCAGGTCCTGCATATAAATACACTATAGGATGAATAACTAGAGGGTGGTAAGCCCATCTTTATTAATTGGCTAGAATGGATTAAACACAATTAAACAGAGCATATAAAACTTTTGCTAGGCCAATTCTTGATTACTGCTCGCCTGTCTGGAACCCATACCATATATCTGATATCAATACAGTTGAGCGTGTCCAAAGGTATTTTACGAGAAGAGTTCTCCACTCCTCCGTAACCAATAAAATACCTTATTCCACCAGACTTGATATCCTGGGTCTAGAAAACTTGGAACTTCGTCGCCTTCGACAGGACCTGGGTTTAGCTCATAGAATCATCCGTTATAATGTCCTTCCTGCCAATGACTACTTCAGTTTCAACTACAATAACACAAGAGCTACCAACAGATTTAAACTTAATGTCAACCGCACCAGTTTAGATTGCAGAAAACACGATTTCTGTAACAGAATTATCTATGCTTGGAATGCATTACCTGACTTTGTGGGTCTCTTCTCATAACCCCAAAAGTTTTATTAAAAATCTATCCACTGTTGACCTCACCACATTCCTAAGAGGACTCTAAGGGGCGTGCATAAGAGCACAAATGTGCCTACCGTTCCTGTCCTATTGTTTCTTCCCCTATATATATATATGCTTATACTACCTTGTTTTTCCTCATATATATGTTTATATATTATATAATCTTTTGTGTTATGCTTGTTGTGCTTGTGTATATTGTTATGACAAAATTAAATAAATAAATAAATAAATAAACAATGCCAACAGCCATTTACTGTAACACTTTCAGAGATCTTCAGTAGTGACACCTTACTTTTTTTTTTTTTTTTGTTTACATTTATATCCTGCCCTTCTCCGAAGACTCAGGGCGGCTTACAGTGTATTAGGCAATAGTCTCATTCTATTTGTATACTATATACAAAGTCAACTTATTGCCCCCCCAACAATCTGGGTCCTCATTTTACCTACCTTATAAAGGATGGAAGGCTGAGTCAACCTTGGGCCGGGCTTGAACCTGCAGTAATTGCAGGCTCTGTGTTCTAATAACAGGCTTCTTAACGGCCTGAGCTATCCCGGCCAATAAAACTTTATTGAACTAGTGGGGAGGGAGAGAACTCATTTTCTCCCAATTGGGGGGAGTTGAAGAGTAAATCTACATTATGAAATAAACGATGCAGATGCCATCATTTGTATGTATTTGTGCCATTTGTATCATGATGTCACGATGCAAATTGTCTCCAATTATGGAATTTGGATCAACCCCCTGTCATTTCTAATATATCCTTACAAATTAACATAGCTGTTGCATACTTTTACTTATATATACATATTTTTCTTTCATGATAAGTTGTTTTTATTTATGACGATGTTTGTGTATACTGTTGTGACAAAAATAAATAAAAAATAAAATAAAATAACAAAATATGGTCAATTGACGGTTTTAATTTCGGCCTAGTATTGAATAAGCTTTTTAATTGTCATTTTAATATGTATATTAACTGTTTTAAATGAAGGCTGTACACCGCCCTGAGTCCTTCGGGAGAAGGGCGGTATAGAAGTTTGATTAATAAATAAATAAATAAAAAAGTGAATGGGAATTGCAACTGAGTTTGGCCTGCTGCATACAGCTCCGCGGCAGGCCAGCAAAGATTTCACAGTAGCAGCAGAAACAAAAGCCTTTTCTCTCACCCAAAATTAAAATCTAGAAATTTCCTTGGCAGAAGGAAAGGGGATAGATTTCTCCGTGAACAGAATTGTTCTTGAATTGAAACAAGTTCCCAGGCTAAGCACAAGCCCCATCTTACTGGCCATTATTTTGCATTTGTCTCTAATCTGTAGATTGGGTGATTTGAGTGACAAACAAGCTGGATAGTGCATTTTGAATATTTCTGTAGTAATGTATTACCTGCGTCCCTGGATGTCGATTTTTGTAAACTTTTCATAGCCATTAAGGCAAGAGTATCA